>NC_091103.1:4913500-5235750 GCF_024713975.1 Paralichthys olivaceus
AAAGCTCCATAGCTGATGGGAAATGCAGCAGGGTGCTAACTCTCCTTGGCTTTGTCACTATAAGTGATTCCTTTCACTGTGGTTTGAGTAAAAATATTGATTGATCGGTTTTAAATCATGATGTACACGAGTAAGAGTTTCAGCTGATATGTTAAAATGATATTAGCATGGCAATAATTTTCATCATCATCATCAGTATATATATATATATATATATATATATATATATATACAGATGAGCAAGAATGATATTCCACAATGTGTTTGAAGGTCACCTTTGTCACCACAATCTGTTAGCTTCAATTGTTGGCTTTGAACCTGGTTCTGAAATCAAAAACTCTTTGCTCTCATGATCCAAACAGGAAGTATATATATATATATATACTACATTTTTTAGAGTCTTCCCTGCACTGACTCCAGACATGCCCCCAACGTTGTAGACAAGGAGAGGTGAGTGTGACGACGAGCCGTCCCCTCACCAGCAGGGAATTACAAGGAGCTGTGACAAATATCTTTGACATTCACATAATGTCGTCCTGGAGGTGCACCACTCGGTGTTCCAGTCCTACATGAGGGAGGCTCGACTGAACATGACAGCAGGGCATCAAGGACCAGGAGGAGAACTCGAATCAGTGTGTGTGTGTGTGTGTTTGTGTGTTGTGTCTAAGTGGTGTAGCTCGTGCTCATGACAGTAATGAGTCCTCATAGATAATGTGTGTGTGTGTGTGTGTGTGTGTGTGTGTGTGTGTGTTGTGTCTAAGTGGTGGAGCTCATGCTCATGGCAGTAATGAGCTGTCACAGATGTGTGTGTGCACAAGTGTTCTTTGCAGCACATTATCTTGCAGTTGTGCGTCTCTATGAGACGAGCCATTACCATGGTAACCCCAAGCAATGACTACTTAGTGAAAAGGCTGGGCTCCTCTCTCTCTCTAGCCCCTCTCTCCCTCACTCTCCCACTCACTCTCTCTTTTATCTGAGCTCAGGCCGAGCCTCCTGCTTCACACACAATAGACAGACGGAGCGGACGGTGCAACAGAAGGATCTCCTCATATCTGTTCAACAGTGCCGTGTGCATCTTTAGAACACACTGAGCTTTGCCGTTTTGAACACTGTGGGATGTCTCTGCCCACAAGAACATCCATGTGATATTTCTGGCCAGAGGATCTTCACTTTTCTTGGAGAATGGATTGACTGAGGCCTTGCTTACTGATGGATATACACCGTTAGGTTTTATGTCCTAGCTAGGGTCAGAATTTCCTCATCTTACTTGGACTTTCCCTTGATTGGATGGTGTCTAATGAAGCATGTAAGCACTTCCTTGAGCTTGCTAACAGTGGAGGAAATGAGAGGAGCAAAGGCGAGTAACAAAGTTATTTAAATGGCAGTGAAGATATTGTGTCCCCAAATAATGTGCAGGGAGCTGGATGTGGGAAAGGCTGAGGGGGAGGAAGATGAGGAAAAGGACTCTTTTCATCCAGTCTCCCGGTGTCCAGCTTGTAGCCAAGAATATGATGTGGCACTGATCCTGCCGTGCTCTCACACCATGTGTGGTCAGTGCGTAGCTGCTGGAGAGAGAACAAGCTCAGGTCAGTCTCTCCACCACCGCGTCGGCCTCTCTGTCTGCTCTGTGCTGTGCCCCAGCTGCCGACATCCTGTGGAGCTGCCATGTGGGACCTGGTCGTCTGCCACTTCCTGTTTACCAAAACATCCCACGCTGAGTCCTGCACGTGTCAGCAGGGGGACGGGCACCACGGAGGGAGCATCTGAGGATCACCGTCAGCATGTGCAGGTGAGGAATCCAAACTTAAAGAGTCAGCATTTAAAGATTATCATGCAATCACAGTGAAAAGGTGGGCGGCATAATCATGAGGCTGTGATAGAAGCTTATTAGAATAAACGTACCAGTGGAATTTAAGAGAGAAATCTAAAGCATATGAAGTTACATATAAAATATTAATATGTGCCTATTCACAACCGAGATTTTAGAAACATTGAGCAAATGATATAAAGTCCCCAAACAAAAAGATGGGGCACAAGGGGACTCACCAACATGGGACACTAAATCCACCACCACCTTTAAAGTGTGTTTATCTACACTCTCAGCTTGTTGTCTTTACAGTTTGGATTTAATACAATACAAAGAAGACATAGTGTGTTCATTAGTGAACTTCTGAGGCTCTGTCTTAAAAATGCTAGTTATAATCATCTCCACTGGGAAAAAAAGACAAATAGTATTTGCATATTGTTTAATTGCTTTCACAAGATTTCTAAGTTCCATGCCATCGCTGTCACTGTATTTACAGGGTCACTCACACTGCAGGGATTCAGCTGAGGAGAGAGCACACCGCTGTTTACATGGTGAGTCCGGTGATGTATTGTTGGCCTCAGCAGTTTCTAGAAACAAACCATGTCGTCCTCACTGTCAACAGGTAAACTCTATTGTGTTCCCTTGCCCCTGTTTGAACCAGGCTCTAATGCTGCCAGTTCCCCAGTACCACCAGTGGATGGCGATGTAGACCTGCGAGAGGAGGAGATGGAGCAGTCTGTCTTTGGTAAAGATGTGATGCTGTTAATCCCCAAACAAAACACATTTAATGTAGGTTCATGCGTAAAGAAAATTAATTATGTCTTTGGTTAATTAAACATTCACCTCTGCTCTTCTTCAGGACTGTGTTTTGCTCTGGATCCCTCCAGCGTCCCTCCATCCCTATTTCTTTCTAACGGCTCCCTCGCTGTCACCTACCGAGGCCCTGCTGCCCCACCTCCAGACAAGGTCAGAGGGCCAACGATGACCTCCGACCCCATGGTCCCGTTGGTCCTGCCGCAGGTGTGCGCTGATGTAGTCATTGCACGGGGACAGTATTACTGGGAGGTGGATGTGTGTAACAGCTCCGTGTACAGGATTGGTGAGCGCTCACTTCACTTTGTGTTGGTTGGTTTGATGCCAGTGCTGCTGATTGCTTCCAGAAACCCTCAACATTAGTCAGCAAGGCCCACACTCACATGAAGACACACACTTGTAAACCCACACGTACACGTCATCATACAACTCAGGTCATAGTGCCACCAACTGGTTGGAACACTGAAAGACCTTCAACCACAAGTTAAGCAAAAAAGCAATTTCCTTGGTGTTGGACCAGTTTTTCCCAAATATCTGCAACTTGTTCGACATTAGTTTGACTAGAAATATGTTTTTGTTTCATTTCATTTCACAATGAACTAGAGTATCTTTGCCTCCGTCAAGGGGGTTATGTCTTCATCTGATTTTCTTTTCTCTGTTGGTGAGCAGGATTACACAAACACTACTCCACCGATTTCCAAATTTTAGCGGGGTGGGGCACCCAAAAAAGAAACTGTTCAATTTTGGTGCAGATGTGACTCAGGGGGTAAAACTGGAAGTTTTGTTTTCACTTTCATTGTGAGAAAGGGGAATTTTTTCAACAATTTTGCAGAATTCTCAAGAATAATTTATGGATCTTGATAAAAAAACATTTCTAGCGTGTGTCATTTCATTCTAGTTCATTAAATCATATCTGATATCTGTACATTCTGTGAAATAGTTAAACATGGATGGAAGCATTATCATTATCATTAGAGATTTCAGGCATCAACAGACTGGTATTTTGCAATTGAACCAAACCTCAGGTATAATAATTATTATAAAGATAGATATTATACATATTATTAATTATTATTATTATTACATAATAGTATTGCACATAAATAATACAGCATTTTCCTATCAATTATACAAACCAAAATGTGTTTAATTTTTCAAAATGTACTGATATGTGTGAATATAATCTTTGTGAATTGTGTTGTAACAACACTGCACTGTTGCAATGAGGCTACAGCCATGAGGCATTGAGCAGTTCATTCACACAAGTTCGTCATAGGTCACAGTCTCTGTGATGTGGTCTTTACAGGATGTTAGTGTGCACTGGTTTTCTGTTTAATTACCAAGCTTTACTGTCTGAGCAGCGTTATCATATTCAAGCTCCAACTGTGGCTCAACCTGAAAAGCCACCTCATCGTTATTACTGTGTGTTAGCTCCTAGTGCCACCATGTGGAGAAACACATTATCACATACTATGAAAAGTGAACATGTCACTAAACATCCTCCAACTTTTATTAGAGAACGACAGTCAGAGTCTGTGAGCTCGCTTGCAGCTGTGTCATTCTACCTTAAGGCACAGAGGAGCTTTTAGCTGAATGCTAACATGATCATGGTGACGACGCTCCATGCTGACGTTTAGCAGGCACATTGTTTATCATCTTCATTATATGCTAATATTTGCTAATTGGCATTTACACAACGTAGATTACAGCTGAGGACGATGGGGATTTCTTTAGTTTTGTAGATATTTGGTCATAAATAACGTTACAGTAAGTTTTGACCTGATGATAGCACCAAATAAAATGCAAAAGGGTCTTATAACATTTCATATGAACATAATGAAACTCTGTTTTGTGACAGGTGTGATCCCATTGGATGGTTGCGGTGGCTGGTGGCTGGAAAGGCAGGGCCTGTATTTTTCTGCAGTGTATGATGGGAGCTGGGAGCCGCTCTACACCGTCCCGCCCCAGATCAAAAGCCTTGGGATCTTCCTTAACATTGGAGGGGGGGCCCTGAGCTTCCACAACCCTCTGACCCACGAGCACCTAGCCACACTTCCTACCCGCTTCGGCACCGCCGGAGTGCTCCCGGCTCTGGGTCTGGGCCAGGGCCGCCTGAGGCTGCGCTGCGGTCTACCTCCTCCACCCCATGTCTTCCTCAGTAAGGATTCAACCTACAAGGGGCCCGGTGCTGCCAGCAGAGGTCGGTGGTGTAGGGAGATTCCCTTCTGGTCAGTGAGGAAAGTGATACAGAAGTTTGAGGAGCTGGCCGTGTCGGACTCAGACTCTGGTGTGGTTTCCAGCTTTGGATCGTCCTTGGCTTCCCTCCCAGATCTGGGGAATCCTGGGATGTTTCCCTCTGGGCACTGGAGCTGAATGAAACTTGCTCTTCGATGGGAGCATAAAAAACTCAACCACCACTCCTCAGAGGGGTTTGATCTCTACATGTCAATTGAAAGGCTAATTTTTCATCTTGAGGGACTGCTGGTTGCCTCTCTCCAATCTCTGTGTGACCCCGGACCTGCAATTGACTCTCTCCCCAGGACACAGGCTTTTCTCTCAACCACACAACCCCCGCTGGTTTGGGCTTGGGCCAGAAACAGTCCTCTATAATGTGAAGTGTGAGGAAACAGTAGGCTTTTAGCAGCGGGACGCCTTGATTTGTCTCTGTGTGACGGTTGTCAGATGGTAGGGGTCCTTCAGTAGTAATGTGCCCGTTCCTGTGTGTGTATGTGGGCCTAAGCACTCCCATGAGTGTGTGTGCATTTGCTCACTCGCTCGTCCATTTCGGTGTGTGTGTGTGAGGGAACAATGTACGAGCGGCAGGGGGTGGGATGGCGAGGTGCGAGTACAGTGACACCGGTCGTGTTGACACAGAGCAGCGAGAACAGGTGGTAACATACGTTCATCCCGCGGCCTCCCTTCGCTAGGACAGTAGGCCTGTCCTTTTCTGACCCTTTGAAAACCACAGGACTCCCCGAGACTTCAAAAGAACAACAGAGAGCAGGAGAACAGAGAGGGAGAGAGAGAAAACAGCATGCATGAATTAAAGACAGCAGGTGATGAAGTGCTGAGATAAAAAGGAAGAAGAAGAGATGGGCAGAGAAAGAGATTCTTAACGACTCTGGTGAATCCCTGAATAGATCAAGTGGCTCAGGCTGCACTATCTGAGATTTGTTTTAAGGTAGAAGCTGCAGAGGTTTTGAAATCACAGCAAAGCAATTCAATAAAAAATAGATTTCTTGGCCTATGAAATAATGAAAGTGGAAAGTTCATTATGGAGAATTAAAGTGTATTAATATCTTGATTTGCTAAGCTTTTCCTTGGCGAACAAAAACAAAAAAGTCTCTCTGTCGTTGGCTCTTCGCTCCACTCAGCCCTGTCTTTTGCATGTTGGGACGTTGGGCACACGTTCAACTCCAGCAATTTTGGCAAAGAAAATGGTGAAAGTATAAACTTTTCCTCATTTTCTCCTCAATCCTCTGGGCTCCAAGTCCCATTTGTAGAACCACTGGTGCCGAGGACTATTTATACTTGGCATCGCCCGATGTTCATATTCATTCAGCCTGTGGCCACTTATGAATAAGAATTGTAGAGGCCATTGAAGGAGTCACCCTCTGCTTTTCTGTCAGTGCCAAGGTTTGCTTTTTTGGAAGGTGCCGTCTCAAGAGTATTTAGTCAGACCACCCAAACTTCAAATGTCACTGTTGAGGAGAAAAAGATCGATCAGAATCAATCGGACGTTTCTCTGCAGATTCTCTGAGGACGAGAAGTAATGGACTGATTTTACACTCGGGCATGAAATAACTGAAGAATATTGCCGATGAGTCACGTGAGAAAACGATAGAGAAGCTCGTCAGGATGACAGCGTGTTGATGTTCAACAGACAGGGTATTTACCACCAGGGTAAAAAATGTGTGCGCCTTGACCGTTTTAGAGCAGCTCTTTCTTTCTTTCTTTCTTTCTCTCTTTCTCTCGCTCTCACGAGTGTGTTGAAGTAATCCGACTCTTGTAAACAGAAAAATGAGAGCGACACGATGCAGATTTCCAAGGGCGGAGTGTGACAGGGAGGATGGATGAGACCGGAGGCCCGTTGTCCCATGTGTGCGTACAAAGGCCAAACATGTATTCTGACTCTCTGAGCATGAACTTTATTGCAAGGTGGTGATGAATGTAACTAAGAACAGTCGCTCCAGTATTGTATTTTCATTTGTTTGATTCAGGAGATTTATTTATGTCTTTCACTGTTTTGTATTCTATTCTACTGTTCAATATGTTTAGTTATAATTTTGATTTTACTCTTTCACATCTGTATTTGTTATGTCGTCTTGTGTTTTTGCTCTCGTCTTTATGTTTGTTATATTCTATGGAAAGCACTTTGATTTGCCTTGTTGTTGAATTGTGCCATAAAAAAAAAAACTTGACTTACTTTAGTACTTTTACTCCATTTGAACAATTCTTCTTCTAATTTCAGAAATCACCAAATAAACTTGTGAAGAGTTTGTAAAATGCAATGCATTCCAATAGGTAAACTAAAAAAAAGCCAGTAAACAATGAACTAACAGAACAGAACACAGCCTCATACACAGGCAGGAGCCACTGCTGTAGAAGTGAGTGATACTAGAGAACAGTTGGCTGTAATAGTGTAAATGTACTTTAATTTCTCTCCACTACTGTAATGAAGGAGTGCGTTGTTTCTTCTATTTCGGATGTAAACATCTAATTTTATTGCATAATTCGATTCTTGTAATACATTTTTCTTTTACTTTTTCTCTTGCTGGTGATTGTTAATAGATCTCAATATTCTCCATTGTCATTCAGTGCATTTAAAAGACCAAAACACATGTTGCTCCACTTTTTCCTCCTAAAACTAAACTGCTCATTGGTGACAAGCTGCAGATTTCACCCTGTAACCTCACGTCTCTTCACCTCGAGGTGTCAAGATAAACCTCAGCAGTCCTGCCCAGTACATTTGGAGATGACTCCTGCTCGCTAATTGCCTGCAGTCGTTATTGTCACACACTCTCCATCGTGGATGTAATGAAGACAAAAAAAAAAGAGAGGGGCTTCATCACCTGCTCTCTTTCTTCTCGCCAGTTTCGACCGTGTCTGCAAATCGATGCTGTGTGAATGAATAAACATACAACTCTGCAAGACTTCTCCCGGGCATTTGCATGCAGGCTGAGGAAAAGGCCCACTCGTCCCTTTCCGCTGCCGCCAGCAGCATCACATTAGCTTCACAACTGAGCGGACCCCCTCTTATTACCATCATTATCAGCATCAGCATAACACTGGCTGCAGCCTCCACCGTGCGCTCCTTGTTTTGTTGCTCCGTCCTCTGAGGTACATCCTGCGTTTTACTGATATGCACAGTTACATAAAGACTGCAGCTCCTGTGGTGATGGGGGGGGGGGGCACTTCACTTCACTTCACTTCACTTCTCTTCTCTTGATCTGATCATTTTCCAGCTCCTCTAATGAGCTGCCTCCTTTAGATGTCTGCATGTGATAGAAAAAAATGAAAAGGACCTGGAAATGGACGCGTGCGTTTGGAATGCGACAGGAACTGCGCAATTACAGCCTCAGAGTTTGTATCGAGGCAAATCTACACATGAGTCAGAAATAAGACAGAGTGGTGCCATTCATATATATGTATATATAGACCGAGATAAGAGAAGGCCACTCCAGCTCTGGGCGGGATTTGTTCTATGGGCCACATGAGAGGTTTTTCCGTAGAACCAGAGAGTGATGCTGCCCTCAGGAAGGCGCACAGACTCCCATGCGTAACTAAGTGATCAGCTGACTGGTGTTTTCATTTGAATTCTTAAGTCATCACATGTAAGACTCATTGTGAAGTTAAGGTTAAAACACGTCATGCTTGTTAGTGCGGCTCGAGCTTCCTTGTGATGAGGAACAGGTGGTGTGTGTGTGTGTGTGTGTGTGTGTGTGTGTGTGCGCGTGTGTGTGTGTCTGTGTGTGTGTGCAAAGACACATCTGCCGGGCCATCATAGCTTCTCCGGCTGAACATTCACACCTCCCAGCCCGAGCATGGAGCAAACAGGATGCGGTTCCCCTATGTGAGTGTGTGTGTGTGTGTGTGTGTGTGTGTGTGTGTGTGTGTGTGAGTGTGTGTGTGTGTGTGTGTAGTCAGACAGACAGATTTGGGGAGGAGGGGGGAGTGAATGTAAGGGGGGTGTGGGTGGGTGGGTGGGGGGGGTACTATTAAACAGTCCTCATTTATGACCTGCAAGCCGCGGCGTCTGACAGACATGAGCAAATACACAGCGTGGAGATGGAGAGTGAAATACGCACGGTGTGTATCCATCCAGATGCGCCATTATGGATGACACTGGCGTCTAGTACACATACGCGCACTCTCTCTCCCTCTCCCCCTCTCTCTCTCTCTCATAAACGCACTCACTACCGAGGTCTGCGTGAGAGCAGACTGATACTGTTCTTTTGGTGATGTCACATGTGGGCCTGTAAAAGTCTCTTGCTGCTTGTTTCCTCTCATGGCAGCAGAGTTTCTTATCGGATCATTGCGCTCCCCTCGGAGAGATGAGCGATGATCTAAATAAAAAAATAAAAAATGCAGAGCATTGTGTCTGCTTCTAATCAAGCCCCTGATTGAAGTGCAGCGCGTTTGTCTCACAGTCATAAAACCTTCTTCACGGTTAATCGATTTTATTGGGCTGTAATATTTGGTGATGGCGCTGATGACAAGGACATCAGGGCCAAAAGGTCTTGAACAGGTTATATTCAAAGCTGCATGAAGGAGAACATGAACAATAACATGTTTATTCTTTGCCAAATGGTTTCATCTGTGGTGAACTGTTGTTGAATTCGATAATGTCTAATTTGGTTTTCTTGCTCACGTTTCCCCAAAACAGCGCAGTGTCTGTTGCGTAACTTGCGCAGTGTTGATGCCATATGACTGGATACAAGCGGAAGAAAGAGCGTCTCGTGTTGTATCTTTCATAAACAGTTTCAGTGATGCCACAGAATAAAGAGAGCGCTGGACACATCCAATACACAATGCGTTTTGTTAGCTCCAATAGACAATTTAACCATCCAGTCTGACTAATGAATCACCGTGTGCAGCGCAGAAGAAAAGCGTCGCTTATCACCCTATGATGAAGTGCAAACAGACCATCATTGACTCCCATTGTTGGGGGGAGGACGTTGGGGGGGTGAGGCGCTGGCGTGAAGCCCCACACCCGGATGGAAGTGGCTCCCACAGGCCACATAATGTGACACATGCATAAAGACAACACCTTGCGCCTCGCACCTTGAGTCGCACTTTTGGCACAGACCCGATGAGATTTGGCACATTGTTTTAACGCGATGCTTTAGTATAAAAAAACCCCACAATATTCTTTTTAGGATCTCCAGAGAGATTGTGATCAGGGACCTGTCTATGTACTGAGAGGGCCACAGACACATTTCCAAGAGAGAGAGAAATTGAAGTATGCACATTCTGCTTCTCCATGAGGGCTCTGAGACACTAATGTGAACAAACTGCAAAACAAGAAGCATTTAATTATCTCAGTAAATGCACAATACTGAGCATGTCCTCTAGACTATACTGTAATAAATGTTGCAAGGGGAAAACATTACGCTCAGCGACCGTTGGGCTCATCACTGCATATCATTATGATCAAAATCCGTAATCAATCACTTCTTTATTCCAAACATCTCAGCCATATAATAAGCCTGACCCTTCCTGAACCCTCTGAAATAAATCACCAGGCGCACCACTACAGTAATGTAAACTTGAACCGCAGAGCGTTTGTCCTGGCCCCCATGGGACCCCCGCGAGGAACTGGACTGTTGCTCAACCCGCTCTGTTTTGTTTGGTGGGAACTTTTCCCAGATCTAAATAGGCCCTAATAAATTTCACTTGTTGTTTATGTTGTGAAGCACCACAATGGCCACAGTGAGCTCTAAAATATTGGAGGGTGAATTGCTTTTGGCACCTGTATCCATGTGAGGGGGGGCCCTACACATTTAACCGAGTATTAATATATTGGATTCTGAAGCAGACTCCTCCAAGGTAGGCTTTCTGGGAAGCCAAGAGAAACAGTCTAAGGTCTGAAAGAGGACAGGGGCTTGCAGAAGGCCAGGACAAATTGAAACTGCTTGCTTTGAGGCATTCCAACTATTTTCATTTGTTTCTGTTAAGTCACTTAGGTCTCAGCGCCAAACACACTTGAAAAAATAGACGGTGCAGCCAGCCACAGCAGCAGACGCTCACACATTCCTTACTGTACATGATGTGGAGATTCACACTTGCTCTCCTCAGGCAGATGCAGGTCTTCTTCCTCTCTGATGTGGCACTGTATGCTGAATGATGCCAGTGAGTCTAAGCCAGTAGTGAATGAGGAGGCCACATGACTTATTATGAAACTGGCAAATAAATGAAGGGAGCTTTTGGTATCTATCCTTCTATCTTTCTATCTATCTGTCTGTCTATCTATCTATCTATCTATCTATCTATCTATCTATCTATCTATCTATCTATCTATCTATCTATCTATCTATCTATCTATCTATCTATCTATCTATCTATCTATCTATCTATCTATCTATCTATCTATCTATCTATCTATCTATCTATCTGTCTGTCTATCCATCTATCTATCTATCTATCTATTTATCTATCTATATATCTATCTATCTATCTATCTATCTGTCTGTCTGTCTATCTATCTATCTATCTATCTATCTATCTATCTATCTAAATCTAAAGCACAAGAAACTTCACAGATAAATAATCAAATCAAATAAAGCAGGTAAAAGTAGTAAAGCCCCTGTGAAACGAATGTTTTGAGACTTTCATGGTAAATGTCATATACCTATACTTATTATAATATATTATATGTATTTATTTATATATATATATATTTAAAAAATGCATCAGTAGAGCTGAAATCAATGGATGAGGGTCTGTCCTTAATTCACTGAAAAACTTCACTTAGTCCTCACAGAAGTTTTTTGGCCCAAACTGCATCAGACGCAGGCTCGTTTCCATATCTTAAGCTTTGGTGAATTGACAGGGGCGTCGATTTCCCTCTCCATCACCCAAACCCCAACCCCCACAGCCCGTCACCCATCCCTCCCATCACCTCCTCCTCCTCCTCCTCCTCCTCCCAGCCGGTGGCTGCTTCGAGCTGTTAGGGCAGCAGCAGGCTATAAAACAGAGAGGGACGGGACTGTAGAGGAGGCTGGTGCTGAGGACACACAGAGCGAAAGAGAGAGAGAGAGAGAGAGAGAGCTTGGGAGAGAAATCTGTGGAACTTTTACGCAGATCAGCACGGACACTTGGATATAAGGAAAAAACGTGTCATCTATTTTTATCGTCAGTGTAATTAGTCGACAGTGGTTCATTGAAACCCTCTCATCGGGAGCTTTGAGGAGAATATTCGGTGGAGAGACTGAAACAGAGAGGGAGGTTGTTGGGATGCTGCTCCCCAGCGCGCTCCGCTCCGTGCTGTGCGCCCTGTGCTGCGCGTGGCTGCGCACCGGAGCGGCCTCGCGCCTCAAGTCTCCAGCTCTGCCCATCCAGTCAGAGAGAGAGCCGCTGCCGTTCAAAGGCCTGTCAGGTAACACACCGTCATCTGCTTTCACAAGAATTAAACTTCGCTTATTAGTTTGTGTTAGACTTTGATCACCGTGGCCTGCAACTGTGCCTGTGTGAGGCTGCCCACAGGACGAGCGCAGTGGTAACACCTTCAAATGAGAACGTAAAGTGACTGTAGTTTATATGTTTAACAAATTAATATAAACCAGCCGATAGAAAAAGCAGCATTAAGTATTTCAAACTTTCTTCACACCAAGCGGGGGCGATAGCGAGCACTTAAAAAGTCCGGATTTTGTTTAAACTAACGCTTTTTGGAATCTTAATTATGCCGAATTGCAGTACACACATTGCTTCTGTTATCAGTCGTAGCATAAGTATCAGCTTATCATGTTTGTTGCATAAAAAACACAATTAAACTTTATATTGTCTTTAATATGTATGGGATTTGGTGCTGCATGTGCGTAAAGGGCCAGTTTACAGACTCGATAGTGAACTCGATCGTCTCAGTAGATAACTCTCTAAGAACAAGCAGCCTAAACATGCAATTTAAAATTGAACACGTGTCCCCTGCTCCCCCCCCACCCTCCCTCCATATAACAACACGGGCTACTTACTACAGTTCCCTTAATTGCCAGTGTTGCTCAAAACCAGCGGCGAACATCTGAGTCATAACCGCAGCGAATATCATTTGATTCACGTGTGAAAAGTAAAAAATCCCTGCGCGTATACACAGAGAAAAATAAAGAGCCCGCAGCGCGGTTATTATTCTAAGGTAACTTCTGTGGGGCTCGACACTGTGGGAACTCCACGTTCACAGTGTAATCCAACGCTGGAAAGTGCAATCAGTCCACTTTTCCATTACAAGCGCTGGCTGCTTGCGCACATGATTTATTTCTGCAGAGACAGAAGTGGCAGGCGAAGCGAGCGGCTCACAGTTTGGACTGCACTGTTTAAAGTGTGCAGTCACTTTAATGAAAGAATAATGTGAACCAGGTTGGTAGCAGCGAGAGAGGAAGGCCATCAGCTCCAGTCCAGTTAGCATCACGCCTGGTGTGTGTGTGTGTGTGTGCAGCTATAGTTAGATAGGGGCTCTCATCACACACCACCACCTCTTACCTACAGGCACTTATTCTGACCAACACTATAATACTCTTGTAGTAACTCAGCGTGACTAACAGCTATTGCACCGCAGTAATATCACTAAAAACTATTTTTAACTCCTGTAAAATCAATATACAGCACAGGCCCCATATATTAGAAAAGTCATGAGTGTTTAAAGCTGTGAATAGACTCCAGCACACAGTATTTAAAGTCACACAGCGGCTATAATTTCCACGTCCACACTGAGTGAGGAATTCAATTTTATTTGTAAAGCGCCAAATCACAACATACATTATCTCAAGGTACTTTACAGTAATGTCCAGACCATTGCCTCTTCTTTCAGTGGGGGTCGCTATAAGAAGAATATGGTTCTTCCAGTGTGTAAACACTGTTTCAGTCTGATTTGGTGCTCACATTATGTTTGGTAGTAATTTCATTTCAAATCTAAAACGCTGAAGTAGACACTGCAAGAACCATTTTAATGTCTGTCTCATGCAGAGTTCGCTCTAAAGGGATGCACTTAATCACAATCCTTTCTTACTTCTGTGAAATGCCATCTGAAGCTCTCTTGGACAAAGTTTGGCCAAAATTCTGTGCATTTCTGGGAATGCCTCATCATCCTTCAGTGGAAAACTGAATATCTCCCATGCTTGCTCATGGATCATTTCTTCGAGACAGGATGCAGGGTTGAGTCCCAAAAACCTGGCGAGGCATCCAGGGAGTTTCGGTCGCCTCCAAACATGTCTGGGCAGTGAGCTGTGCAAGATTTATTTGTTGAAAATATGAAAATTGGTACAGTGGTCTGGTCGGCACAGTTTGTCATCCTGCAGTCTGACACTTAATAAAATCCACAGAGTTGCACTTTTATTCTTGCTCTTATATATCAGGAACTTAAAAAGCCTCAAGTGAATTCTTTTCTGCTTCCTATAATTAATCCGGGCATAATTTAAAAATCACAAACCTCATATGTAATCATGTCATTTGACATAGTTTCTAAACAAGACTGCCTGTTGGTTTAGAACGGGACACTTCGATGATAATGTTTGTACGGTGTGTATTCAGCAGTGTTTGTGTTGCAGGATGCTCATTTGGAGGCCGATCCTACTCTCTAGCGGACACATGGCACCCAGATCTGGGGGAGCCCTTCGGTGTCATGCACTGTGTCCAGTGCCTCTGCGAACCAGTAAGTCTGACCTCAGTCTCCCTCTCTCTCTGCCCGTGCACACATATCAGGCTCGCTCTGTGCTGACTCGTAAACGATGTGTGACGCGGCTATTTCCTTTTATCTTGTGCAGCAAAAGAGTCGCCGTGGAAAGGTGTTCGGAAAGGTCAACTGCAAGAACATCAAACAGGACTGTCCCGACCCGAACTGTGACAATCCCGTCCTTCTGCCGGGCCACTGCTGTAAAACCTGCCCTAAAGGTAACCCCCCCCCCCCCCACGCCTTCTGTTTTCATCACAACAATGGTCTCTCTCCCTCAGTGTTGTTTATTCATAGTGTGAATCATACCTCTCTCCCTCTCTACCTCCCTCTTTCTTTCCCTGTGGGTCAGTTAGTAATTCTTCCGAACAGCTGCTGGATTCAATGAGCACGTCAATTGATTTTCCATTCAGCCGCATCAAATTGACATTTTCTCTTAACCAGCTACAACTGAAAGTGCCACCCATCTATTCAGCCTGATTCACACGCTGCCACTTACCTTGTCCTCACACTGCTGCACACACAGTTCCACCTTATTAGACAATTACAGCAACCCTGCATGCACACACACACACACACACACACACACGCAACACAATTAGGGTGGGTCTTCATGCGGCACTGTTATTTAGCAGATTGGGTGGTTTTTATGCCACGTGTGTGTGGTAATGGAATGGAAAGTAAAGGTAAAGCACTGTTATAGCAGTGTGTGTGTGTGTGTGTGTGTGTGTGTGTGTGTGTGTGTGTGTGTGTGTGTGTGTGTGTGTGTGTGTGTGTGTGTGTGTGTGTGTCAAAAATTGGAAAGGCCGTGACTGTGTGGTCAGGTTTGTAGGAAAAGGTTGAGTGTGTTTGTCTTACCATTGGCTCCAAAGCAGCTAGTATATTTGTGTAAGTGCTGGAAAATGTTGTGTGTGTGTGTGTGTCTGTGTGCATGTGTTTGTGTGTTTATATGTATGTGTGTGTAATGACTGGTGCACCTGAGGATACAGTAATGCTAAGTGGAGAGAAGTGAGAGTGACACTCCCCAGAAGCCCTTCAGTGTGCCCAGTGGAGCAGAGAGAAAGTGAGGGCAGAATGATGAGAATTGAGGTGTGTGTGTGTGTTTGTCTGTGTGTGTGTTTGTGTGTGTTTATTGGTGAATGTGTGTGAATCAGTCGCCAAGACAGAAAGCAGACAGTGCAGCTGCTCCTCACAGAACAACTTTGGAGAAATTTGGGTGACAAGTTGGGGTGACTAATAGGCAACGTGTGGTTTTTCTTTCTCAAGATTGTGTCAGCGTTTCTTCAGTTGGCTGAAGGAGCAGCTAACCACTGCATGTGCGTCTGTGTTTGTGCATAAGTAAAGCGGTGAGGTCGACACATTACATCAAGATGCACGGCAGCTTGTGTGGAACAGCGGGTCAGTGTTGGGATCGCACGCCAGTGTCACTCTCAATTCTCCTTAAGCTCCTCAGCTGCAAGAGACACTCTGGTTAGTTTCCCCTGGGTGAGAGGGGGGAGACAGAGGGGGGGGGGTTAGAGGAAATGGGCTTTAGCCTTCACCGTGATCTTACACATCCTCTAAATACCTTGTCCACACATTTCACACTCTTTATTCAGACCCAATACACAGTCAAGGAAAAGAAAGTGGACAGCTGATGCTTTCGTCTCGTTCAGTCTTTGGAAAGCGTCGCTGCCAGAAACTGAAACCGTTTCAAAGTCATGATTGGACATGAGAAACTGTTACGTCTTCCAGAAAACGAACTACTAATTAATACAATAACAGATTACATTAGAACGATAGAACCTCCATATTAACTGCATATATAACATGTGTGTAACTTTCCTCTGCTTCCACAGGTGATGGTGACACGAAGCAGACAGACGCTGTCCTGGACAATTTTGAGTTTTTCCATGAGAAGGGAAAAGAGAAGGAGGACGACCTCCACAAATCTTACAATGACAGGTCGTACCTGAGCTCTGAGGACATGGGCCCCGGGGAGAGCCGCACTGGTGAGCAGGAGCAGAAAGAGAATTTTAGACATTAAAATGTGAAGCAGGACTCCAGTGCCCCACACAGCCACTTTTAATATGAACAAACGTAAATGAAATGAATGAAACTATATTAAACTAACTCTGGCTTCTGTCCTCCTGCAGACTTTGTAGCTCTGTTGACAGGGGGGACGGACTTGTGGAGCTCCAGCGGTGTTGCCAGAGCTCGGTTCACTATGACCAGAACCAGTTTGGCCTTCTCCATCACATTCCAGAGGTAAAACACAGAATGAGTTTTAATGGGTTTTTATTTTTCTCAAGCTTTAGTGTCGTGGTGCTCTCTCTCTCTTCTTTCTGCAACGACTCATAACTTCTCCTGCTCTTCCCCCAAACAGACCTGAAGTGTTTAGAGAAGCGAATTTAATAGACGTCATGATTGACCTGTTGTTTTGAAGCCTCATTTTGTTGAGAAGTAACAAAAGGGAGTCGAAGAAATATGAACACAGCATTAAATATCTGTCATTCTTTCCACCCCCTGACTTTGCAGGATGGACCGTCCCAGTAAAGTACTCTTCGTGGATTCAGACGGGACCACTGCCTTTGAGTACAGGGTCCCCAAGGGAGAGTCGGACATGGTAAGACACCACTGAGAATATTCTCTCTTATTTCTCCTCTGTCAATGTTTTATTTTGTCATGTTTGTCCGTGTGAGAGGAAGATTAAAAGTTCTGGTATGAATAACATTCTCACTGCATGACTACACACAGACGCACACCCGAACACACACACACACACACACACACACACACACACACACACACATATGCTTCGTTTTTGCTTCATTGCCTCTCTGTAAACATCATAAACTCTCTCTGATTGTCTGATTGCACCAAACATCCACGCTCGCTCACCTCCAGGTTTGAGATGCACAAGTCTTAGTTTGATAAAAGTCCAATATCACTGTGATGAATCATCAAACCAATATGTTGGTGTAACAGTAGTAACTACACATGCATGTCCACAAACTCCCTGAGGTCTGACCCAATCACTGCTCATCATTTCCTGCCAATACGCACACACACACACACACACACACACATCTCCTCATTCCATGTCAGACCCCAACACTCAGGCTGGGACCCCCCCCCCCCCCCACCCCCCCAAAATACAGGACCCAGAAAAACGCTCCTATTATTATTTTTAGATAAATGTCAGGGTCAAGCACCAGAGGACCTTGGAGAAAACACTCGTGCTCAAAAAAAGGACGGTTGTTGGGGGGTGGCTGGGTTTAGCTGGAGCTAGGAAGAGAAAGAGAGAATGTTTCACATGTTACATCACTGCTTAGCAGGGGGACAGAGCGTATCACTAATTGAAATGGAGATTACCTCTGAACTCTTGAGTTATGAAGGGCCGGCACGCTGCCACATTTCTTCCCTCTGCTCTCGAGAAGAGTGTTGAAGGGTTGCAGCCTGGAGTCTATAACACAATCCCGTGGTCTGCTGTATGCAGCGTGTGTTATTATTATCAGAAAGCTGATTTTGAGATTATATCCCATGTATGAGTGGATGTTGTCGCCTCACAATGCTGCCTGTGTGTGTGTGTGTGTGTGTGTGTGTCTGCAGATCTGTGGAGTGTGGAAGAACCTGGCGAAGCCTCTCATGCGACAGCTGCAGTCTGAGCAGATGCGCATCCGCATGACCACATCAACGAGCAGACGAGAAGAAGTGGAGGGGAAGATCATCAAACACAGAGCTCTGTTTGCTGGTTAGTGTGCACGGAGGCTATTATAGCATTCTCTATCAGACCAGACATGTGTCTGCCTTTGTTTTTTGTGCTGTTCTACACAATAAACTCAATATTTACAGATCACTGGAACTGTGTACATTCTCATGTAATCTTTAGCAGCCATAGATGGACTAATGTAGAGAAAAAGAAAGGGCTTTGTTTACAGAGGGGTATTTGTGTAGACGTCCTGTAAGAGTGCGCAGATACTCAATGCGGTGATGTGCTCGTGTCTCACGTACAGAGACGTTCAGTTCAACGCTGACGTCCGAGGAGGAGAATTCCGGCACGGGAGGCATCGCCATGTTGACACTGAGTGACACGGAGAACAACCTGCACTTCATCCTCATTCTGCAGGGCCTCATCAAACACAAGGACGAAGGTGAGTGATGGAAAGCTAAAGTAAAGTGTTTGGGAACGTGGTGACGCTGAGAAACTGCAGGTCTGACAGGAAGTAGATCAAATGAGAGTTCAGAGGGTTGGGATAGATAAACACCAGACTGATGAGTGGAAGATGATCAGTTCAAACTTACTCCCTCTATAACAAATAATGAATTTACATTCCTGTTTTACAAATTCCAGAATCGGATCGCTTCAGTTCATCCATTTCTATTAATGTCTGTAAACATTCTCCTCCTGTAAACCTCCTGGAAAAGCTACACTCTGAAATTTGGAAGGGCTGATATAGGAAACAGACATGATGATGAGGAAACTGTCTCTCTCTCTCTCCCCTCAGAGCCCCTCTTGGTGCCCATCCGTGTCCAGCTCATGTACCGCCAACACATCCTGAGAGAGATCCGAGCCAACATCACCTCTCACGTGAGTGTTAACGTACAGCAGGGTTCAGACACCAACACTGAAGAGCTGCTGCTCGCTAACATTAAATAAATACATTGATCTTTACATCTGAAAAATTTGTAGAAGAATCCGAAATAAAAAAAATATTCAGCGATTGCTCTCAGATAAGAAGGGAAAAGTGGGAGTAGTGTTCGGAGGAGGAGTAGGGTTGTTGTCGGTTAGGAACATATGACACAGCAACCCACCCACCACCACCACCACCACCACCACCACCACCTTCCCTCTCTGAGACGGATGTGGTTGGGTCACCACATCCTCGCGCGGTTGTCGCCGGCGCTCTGATCGCAGCTAACTACCCCGAGACGTGACAAGTAAAATGGATGGAGACGAGGGTGATGGTGGGGGGGGACGAGGAGAGGGAGAAAGTGTGCGAGAGGAGCTTTTGCAGGGGACAGATGTGAGTGAGGGATGAGAGACAGAGAAAGAGGGAGGCAGAGAGGATGGACTGCGTACACACTCCACACACATGTCAGTGGTTAGTGGTCTGTGGGCTGAGATGGATGGAGGGAGGAAGGAGGGAGTGAGCGGGTGATGAAAGGAGGGCCTGGTTTTAATTCTGCCAGGAACTGCATGAAGAGCCGATGCGCCCCTTTCAAGCCTGGTGGTGAGGGACGCTATCCGTGGAAATCATGTGAAAGGTTTGAGCTCGGCGACGCGAAGCGACCTCGACGAGCGTCCCCCGGGCGAGACGTCGAAACCAAAATCTCTGACTCATTTCAAGCTGAGCTGAGTCACAGAGACATGTAAACAACAGACATATGACACATCATTCCTCAGCTGAAACACTCACATACAACAAGCAAGAGCGTTTTCTAAGAGGACCAGTAATCCTGACAGAGTTACTGCTCCTCCTGATTTATATCACACCCCAATATATCCGTCCTCACCTTACTTCTCCCTCATTATTCTGTCCGTTCGTTTCCCCAAATATAAGTCACCCTCTCTCCGTCCAGCCACTTCTCAGCTCCTGCTCTGTTTTGGCTCCTCACTGTGTGGATTTATGGTACATGTATATTTATATTGAACCGAGGCCCCGGGGTCATAAAAGTAACATTTCTTCAACACGCTCGTACATCTGTCCTATTAATCCAACATTTCTCAACATCCTGACTGACCCCCCCCCCCCCTCTCCTCTCCTCTCCAGTCTGCCTGCTTGAAATTAATCTTCCTCCTCAATATGAAACATGTTACGGCAATGCGAGCCATATTTCAGCCCTGGGTTCAAGTGTGCACTTGTGAGTGGTGTGATTTAAACACTGAGGTTTTGTGTAACCTTTGCGTAAAGGTCACTGACTCTGTGATTGTTGAATTAATCTCACACTGGCAGTTGAACCAACATCAGGTCAGTGAGACCTTGAAGATATGAGGCGGCATTTTCAGTTCTGGGACTGAGAATCACTGGAATTAGAGGTTTTACCCTCTGACAGCTGACCCACGTTTAACATCTAGCCATTTCTCTATCTGTGCAGGATCCAGATTTTGCAGAGGTGCTGACAGACCTGAACAGCCGCGAATTATTCTGGTTATCACGCGGTCAGCTGGAGATCGCCGTGACGGCCGAGGCTCAGGATCCCCGGCAAATCTCTGGCTTCATCACCGGCAGAAAATCTTGTGACAGTAAGTGTCCCCCGCAACAACTGGAGCAAACACCTTTACGTTCCTCCGCATCTGTCTCCTCTGCATTGTGTGTGCAGATGCAACAAACATGGAGGCCGCTGAGAATGTGTTTTGCGTCGTAGTTGGTTTGCGCTCGTCCATGTGTGGCTGTTTTTGTCATTCCTCTCTATAAATACTTCTTTTTTCTCTCTGTCTCCATCCTTTCAAGTCTTATCACTGGGGGAAAACCATGTTTATAGACCTTCTGTTTGACTTGGTGGCCCACCAACACTGTGTATGCATGTCCATATGTGTGTGTGTGTGTGTGTGTGTGAGAGAGAGAGAGAGAGAGACACAAAGAGAGAGACAGAGGTTTCAGGAATGTTGTGGACAGCCCAATCGTCTGAAACCGTAAAAGCATGCACACATGGTCTTTTCATGGGATGCATACTTGTACATGATCATGGAACATCAAGGTGTCGGACACTTTGAAACACTTTGAGAGGTGTTTTTATTCTCTAACAGACACAAACACATGCACACAAACACACATAAAGACTCTATTTTATGAAAGTTTATACACACACACACACACACACACACTGCTGCCAAGGTCACAGTCTGCTGGACATGACTCTCCTTGCTGGTGTTCCAGTTCTGTGATTAACAGCTTGACGTTATGTATGAAGAATTCGAACCCAACACACTCTTCTCCCTCTCTCTCTCTTCTCTCCTCCTTCTCGTGCCTGTTCTCCCTCTCTCCTTCTACCAGTCTCTCCCAGTTTAACGTCGGCCCCGTCATCTGCTGTCCTCTCCGTGATTCTTTCGCAAAAATATTCTCATAAAATTTCCTCCGCACTTTTCTCATCCTTCTCTGTTACTCATTCCCTCCTGTCATTTCAGCTCAATCTTTTTAAGCCTACTGCATTCAGCAAGGGTTACCTCATACTGAGGCTTAACCTTGGGTGGGTTTAGTGTGTGTGTGTGTGTGTGCTTCAATATGTATGCATTTGGCTCAAGGTCGCGCACAATTACATGAACAGGAACGCCTCCTGATTAGTGGTTCAATTGAATCTGTCCCGTCAATGACTCTTTCCTCTTGAAGGGTGGACATTATGGGCATGTGGCTTCAGTGTGTGTGTGTGTGTGTGTGTGTGTGTGTGTGTGTGTGTGTAGTTGCAGAACACGGGTAAATGTGATGTGCCCCTAGTGTTTTCCATCCTTCACGCAAACCAGCAGATTTTTAACATGACAGAAAGGGTTGCCTCATCTGTCATGCTGTCAGGCTCTGTGGCGCAAGGGAGGAAAACTCAGAGGGGAAAATGTTGGTTTCCGATAAGTTAGAATAACGAGCGCTGGATGTGCACTGAAGTGGATCTTTGATATTAATCTTGGTCTTGTTTTCCTCGCTCAGCTATTCAGAGTGTGATGTCCAGCGGTGATGCCCTGACCCCGGGGAAGACCGGAGGCGTGGGATCCGCCATCTTCAACCTCCACGATAACGGCACGCTGGACTACCAGGTGAGGCTTCGCTCAGGAAGATTAGATTGTTGTTCTGTCTGTTCTGTTCTAATTTCCCATATTTGTAGTTTATTAGCACGAAACCTGTTGTATTTATAGAGTTTAACAATGTTGAACTTTGCATGATCAGTCACTACTAGTAACAGTGTTCCCATTACTTCCAATAAAGCTCACCAGTCTTACAAAAAATGTCATGATCTCACCGTCACATAAAATTGGGTTTAAAATTACTGAACAGTAATAAAATAGTACATCAAAAAAATATTTTTTAATGGTGATCGCAGATCAAGCACACCCACAACTAATCAATAATTAAAGATCCCCTCCAGATGTGTTCAGACCTAAAAATATTCTCTGCTTTGAATCACTGATTTTGAAAACATATTCTATGACTGGTGAAAATGTTATAATTTCATCTACTTGTCTTTTAATGAAAAATCCAGAATCTCTTTTCATGCATACTTTTAGTTTAACTACTGGATGTTGAAAAACTCACCGCTCATCGCAATGAATTTCAATAACAAGTCTTTTACGTGAAAAGGGCCTTCAACCATTTGTCTCATCTCCTTCCTTCAGGTTCAGGTTGCAGGTCTCAGCAGCGACATGGTCGGCCTCACTATCGAGCTGAAGCCGCGGCGTCGCAACAAGCGCTCTGTCATTTACGACTTGACGACGGAGTACAACAAGGCCTCGGGCCAGGCGGTGGGCAGCTGGAGTCGCCTGGAGGCGCGACACATCCACATGCTGCTGCAGAACGAGCTGTTCATCAACGTGGCCACGGCACACAGCCAGGAGGGGGAGCTGAGGGGGCAGATAAAGGCTCTGCTCTACAGCGGCCTGGAGGCACCCAGACATGGTGAGAAGGGGAGGGAGGGAGTTAGGAAATTCAACAAACATTGAATTACTTTATGAAATCTTCCTTTGTCCTGGATCCATTCTCACGTATTCATGTCTTCCTCTTCCAGAGTTGCCCACCCCTCTGGCCGGCCACTTCGTGTCCCCACCAGTGAGAACCGGTGTCTCTGGCCACGCCTGGGTCTCAGTGGACAAACAGTGTCACCTGCATTACGAGATCGTGGTCGCGGGCCTCAGCAAGGCCGACGACCTCACCGTGAGCGCCCACCTCCACGGGCTGGCGGAGATCGGAGAGCTGGACGACAGCAGCACCACGCACAAGAGGCTGCTGACCGGCTTCTATGGATCACAGGTACATCCCTGCAAACATGGACATGAAGGAAACCATCCACATGCACAAGTGTCAGACATATTAACCCGTCCTCTCCTCTCCTCCAGGCTCAGGGAGTGTTAAAGGACATGAGTGTGGAGTTACTGCAGCACCTGGACCAGGGAACAGCCTTCATCCAAGTCAGCACCAAGCTCAACCCCCGCGGAGAAATTCGAGGACAGGTAAGAGAAGACAAACAAAACAAAGACAACCACCTTACATTCATGGACACATCAGGAGGTATACAGGGATATTGGACATGTGTTTAAACTGTGGCCCCTGATTGAAGATGTTTATATTTTGCTTTTCGCTCTGTTTGCAACTCTTGTCAGTAAAGTGATGATTTAACACGGAGCATTAAAGCAGAGCAGATTATTAGACTTAAAAAAAGAAAAGCATCGTCGAGTCCTCAGGGCCCCTAAGAACCATCTCAGTGTTTGTGTGTCTGTGTGATTGCTCACGTACGTTCACGGGCCAACACAAACACACACGGTCCCTTTCACTGGCAAGTGCATTCTGCCTGGAGAGACGTTTGTTGAAAAGTAAAAATTTAACTGGGCTTCAGAAGGAAACTCACTCAGACCACGGCTTTGCAGGTGTAGCTGTTGATGAGTTCTTTGTTCAGTGGTGTCCAGCTGTTTTAATAGCAAACAGGTCGGACACATAAACAGCCATCTGCTCGGGAGCACAGCAGCGCTTCATTCTGGAACAATTAACAAGCCACAGCGTGACACCTGCCTGTGCTCAGGTGTGGCCGACAGATCTCCTAACATCTCCCTCTCATTTTTTCCCCTTTCTTTGCCTCCCTGTCGTTCATCTCCACCCGTCCCCTTCTTTCCTTTTTCCGACACCCGTGCCCTCTCCAGGTCCATGTGCCAAACAACTGTGAGTTTGGGACCAGAGGTGAGGTGGAGGAGGCTGAGTTTGACGACCTGTTCGTGAAGGACCCGGAGGAGCTGAAGAAAGACCCGCATACCTGCTTTTTTGAGAACCAGCACCACGCTCACGGCTCCCGCTGGACACCGAGCTACGACAAGTGTTTCACCTGCAGCTGCCAGGTAACAAAACACGACCGACACTAGCACGGTGTTGTTTTTGCAGATGTTAGGACTGATTATTACATTTATCTTCTTTCACAAATCAATCTCACTCCTCCTCAATGTTTTTGTGCATTTCCTTCTTCTGTAGAAGCGAACGGTGATCTGTGATCCGGTCATCTGTCCGGTGTTGACCTGCTCCAGAACCATCCAGCCTGAAGACAAGTGTTGTCCTGTCTGTGACGGTGAGAGAAACAGAGATATACTGTAGTTTTATACTTCTATGATTTCTGTGGACATTTTATCCTTTTAGTCTCCAAGTGTCAAATGATAAAGTTTAAATCTAAAACTGTCTTCTGTCTCCATTTCCTCTGTCTGTGTGTGCAGAGAGGAAGGACCCCAAGGACATGAAAGCTGTGGAGAGAGTGGAGGAGCATCCTGAAGGTATGCACCACCTCTCCTCTTTTGTAGTTTCTCTCTTTTATTGTGTCTTTTTATGCTCCACTGAATTTCTGCCGACAGTTAAAGGTTAACTCTGAATAACTTTTCTCGCTAACCTCCTCTCCTCCTCTCCCAGGTTGTTACTTTGAAGGAGACCAGAAGATGCATGCCCCAGGAACCACATGGCATCCCTTTGTTCCTCCCTTTGGCTACATTAAATGTGCTGTCTGCACTTGCAAGGTAAACACACATCAACAAACCCACTCACATCTGGCTGGATTTACTTTCCAAAAGCCCTTAATGGATCGTTTATTTTTTGCACTGAACTCCAAAGAAAATGAGGCAGAAGTAAATTTCTCGTCATTTCTTTCTCGAGGAATGATCAGATAGTTGGACTTTGTTTGAAAAAAAAGAAAAAACAATGAGTCCGATTCAAAAGAGCTGAAGTTAATCTGCTGACGATGCTGCTTTTTTTTTTCTCCCAGGGATCTACAGGGGAGGTGCACTGTGAGAAGGTGACGTGTCCCGTGCTGACCTGCAGTCACCCCGTGAGACGCAACCCGTCTGACTGCTGTAAAGAGTGTCCAGAGGAGGATAGGACGCCTGCGGGGCTGGAGCACAGCGACATGATGCAAGCAGACGGCCCGAGGCACTGCAAATTTGGCAAGAGCTATTACCAGAACAGCGACAACTGGCATCCCTGGGTACCGCTGGTGGGCGAGATGAAGTGCATCAACTGCTGGTGTGACGTAAGTACACGCTGGCTTCCAAGAGGTGGAAGGATTGTAGGCTAACTGGAATTTGCAGACGTAAAAATCAATTTGTTAATCATGTCAATTGCTTGAAATTTGCTCATTAGAACCCAAAAGAACATTTTAATTTGATAGAGTTCACACTGAGTTCTTTAAACATACCATCAGAAACGTGATCCCACAATGAAACCAGGACTTTGTGTGAATGTGTGAATCATTTTTGAGTTTTATCTAAAATAGAATTTTAAGAAGCATTTCAAGCAAAGATATTTGCATCGCTTTTAAGTTTCCACACGGAACTGTTTTTAATCGTAGTTAAGGCGTCTTTGGATTCGCATGTTTATCTTCTTTGAACAGTAGCGTCAAATCTCACTGCACCATCGCATGCATTCGGTCAGCAGACTGTAGCCACACGCTCCACTTGTTGTTGTTAAGATTGTTATTTTATGTTATTTAATGATAGTTGGCAAACAGCTTTGCGGTGGATTACTGCCTTATCTTTTTATTGAAATAGAAAATAAATCAAAATGTGAAACAACATAAAAAGCAGAATTCAATGAACCATAATTTCCCAACTTAAAACTTTAAGATCAAATAACGTAAACGTAAACATGCAGGCTAACAAACATTGTCGCCTGTACCTCACATTCTGACACAGTCCTGTCCTGGTATCTGGAGTTTCTCACCATCTCACACCTCGATGTTCATCTTCTTCTCCACAGCACGGTGTCACCAAGTGTCAGAGGAAGCAGTGTCCAGTGCTGACCTGCTCCAACATCACCCGCAGGGAGGGCTCATGCTGTCCTGAATGTGCTGGTGAGCCATGAACACAAACACACATGTAAAACACGATACTGCCAACAGTGACCTTTATTTGTTTATTAAAAGTTATTAAAAGTAGTTTCAAACGTTGTGTCTTACATATGCTCTTGTTCTTGCCTCAGATTCCAAAGAGGAGGAAGACCTGATGATGAAAGTTCCAGACAAAAGACGAACCACGAGACACTGATCCGTGGGGGAGACCAAAGAAAAGAAAACCCTGAATCTGTAACTTTTACCCGTCGGAGCCCCCTCGTCCCAGATGGACACACACCCACAGCCATGCTGGGCCTCCCCCCTCCTCACCTCACACCCACCCAGTTATCAGCTTCAGGATTGTAATGGACAGAAGCAGAGACGGAGGAACGATCAAATGAAACAAGGACTCATTAATGAAGCTATGAAGAGGACCAACCAGACTTTATAAACCTGCTGCTGCCTTCTGCTTCCCGCCTTAACGTTTCCTGCAGGAACTTCTTTTTTTCTCTTCCTCGGTTTTTTTTTCAAAGAATCTCAACAGGGCAAAATGTGTAGATGTAGATGTGTAGCAGAGTTCCATGGGACTGTTTTACTGTTGACTTTTAAAATGGGAAAGACTGTGTGACACGTGTTTCATTGACAGGGCTTCTTTTTGAAGTGCAGAACAGGATGAATGTGTGCGAGAGTGTGTGTGTGTGTGTGTGTGTTTACCAGTATAAGATAGGACTAATCAGCGATATAGAAACTGTTACAGGAAGAAGGTGGAGTTCAGAAACAAATGAACTTATCTCTACAGTCGGTCTACAACTTTCATTAGTTGTAAAAACATATTTTGACTCTTCATCACTTGTGTCGGCGCCAGGAGGGAAGAGACGGAAACTTTCTCGGCTGCCGTTTTCGGTGCAACACTTTTCAGTCTTCGCCGCCCGTTGAACTCGTCGCTCCTCTGCTTTGATCGTTCAAAATAATTAATTAGTATGGATTTTTTTTTATCATTGTTGTTTATGAATATGAAGCTGGTTTGTACTTTGTATTTATTGAATGGTGTGGAGACTAAATAAAAAAAAAAAGTTTGTTGGTCTAAAAAAAACAGAAAGAGAGGAATGCCTGTGGGATTTTATTTTGGATGCTGTCACTGACCACCTCTAATAACCCCTCCCTCCTTCCCTCTTTGCATTTCTATCTTCCTTTTTCATCTGGACTCTTTGGGATTTTAGTTTTCCACTTTGTAGCTCTCCGTCTCTCTGTTTTTCCCTCTCTGTTCCTCTTTCCTCACAGTTTTTCACATATGGAGCTGTGATTATCAGGGGATGAAGAGCCAGATTGACTCGACTTAATCCTTTGTTTGTAGTTTCTGTTTCTCCATTGTTCTCCCTCTCTGCCTCTTTACACCCTTTATTGATTCCCTTCATCTTTTTTCACACTTTTTTCTTTTCATCTGTAATTTTTCTCCTCTTGTACTTTATGTATTTCCTTGTTATTTATAGTTTCTCCTCTGATCTTTTCTTTTCACACCATATTTTCCTTTTTATTTCATTCAGTTTCTTTTTCTTCTTTTTCCTTTGCTTTCATGTCTCACGTTCCTTTTCTTCCCCTCCCTTTTCTTTATATCTTTTCCATTCCAATTATTTTTCTTTCCTTCTCAATCCGTTCACTCTTTCCTTTGCCCTCTTGCTTTGCTCCCAAGTCACCACATGTGCTCTGTAATGTTGTGTCCTGAACCAGTTCTACTGCAGACGGACTGAAGCATAAACACACGTTCACAGATGTACACATGTGAAAACTCCTGAATCAGGAACACACACATTAAGACAGAGCGAGAATTCTTTCCAATACACACACACACACACACACACACACACACATGCACTGAAACTTGTACTTCTGTATTTCTGAAGACACATTCACTATCTTCTTTGACCATCTCAACTAAATGCCTCACTGTGACCTTAAGGTTGATTTAAACCTAATTCTAACCCTCATATCAGAATCATGGGAGTACAAGACATTTGCTGAGGTCTGTCTGTATTAGTCTGGGAATAGGCAACAGTATATATGTATTTAAGTTCAAACAAAGTCTCACACTAAACAAACTGCCCTTTGAAAATGTGAGGAGGGGCCAACATGTCCTCACCTCAGAATGGTTCTCACGTAAGAAATAAATTCATGCGGCACTTATTCTATTTCACACCATTCACAAAGCCATCAGAGGTAGTTTGGGGTTCAGTGTCTTGCCCAGGCACACTTCAGAATGCAGACCGGAGGAGACGTTCTGGTTAATGGACGTCCCGCTCTATCTCCTGAGCCACCGCCGCCCACAAGTACACACACACACACACACAGACTCTATAACACAAATGTTATTACATTAGCTGTGAGGGCATTCATTGACATTATGCATTCCCTTGCATCTTAACCCAGCCATCCCAAACTAAACCCAATGTCTAAACCTAAGATTAACCTACTTCGAGCCTGAACCTTTGAACTGAGTCATTCACACCAAACAGCTCTTCACGTGTCCTTACTTTCCCAAAATGTCCTCACAAGAAGTTGTCCACATAACCATTACAAAGACATGTACACACACACATACACACACACACACAGAGCGAAAGAGAGAGAGACTGCCCTCCCCTGGGATAAACCCAGCACTACACCAAAGGTGCCCGTGGCGCTCACTGCACATGTTGACTTCTCTCAGGCACAGACCAGAGAATAACTTCCCACTCCAGACCTGTACCAACCCTTCGTCCTCACTGAAGACATATTGGAATCATCAGACAACAGGTAGAGGTGCAGGAGGTTGTCGAAGCTGGAGGTCAAAGGTTAAGTGTTCTGTGCTATGGCCTGTGAAGAAGCATGAGATGTGTACCAGCTTGAGCCCTGCACCTGCACATATTTGTGTGTGTGTGTGTGTGTGTGTGTGGCCTGTAATTTGAACAGCACACTGATGGATGCGGCTCAGCTAACGTGATTTTTCCCAAACAGCCAGGAACTACTTCAGCTCCACTCTGAACGTTTGACACCCGTTAAGACTCTTGCTATGGATTTCTCACAGTTGTGTTTATCAAATTATCAAAACACGGAAGAGAAGCCAGAAATATCCGAATATATCAAAGAGCAGAAACGAACACGCTGCTCCTTCCATGACTTCTTCTGCTTCTTGTTTGTGTCTCTCACTGACACCTCCGCAGATGTTTGTTTAGTCTGTTGCTGATGTGAAACATTTGAGCAGCGCTGCACAGTGATGAGCTGTTCAGCTTATTTATTACTAGAAGAGAATTAAAATCAGAGCCACATGCAATAAACTGGACTCTAGTCGTCTTTGTTCTTTGTTGTTGAAGAAAACCACCACACTGTTTCACTTAACACGTCTGTGCTGCCGGTTTGTTTTCGTTCCTTTCATTCGAATTTAATTTTCACGCTTTGTCTTAAATCCTTTAATTAATTATTCAATCATTCTTTCATTGCAGAGGCACAGGAAGTACTTCCAGAATTATTTTTTGGCTCTAAATCCTGAATAATGGTTTCAGTCACAACTGGTTTCAGTCACAAACATCCTGAAACCAGTTCACACACTGCTAGCTTATTAGCTTCGTCACCAGTGCGCAATGAATCCTGGGATAGGTTGGCCTGAGATCACTTGTTGGATCCTTCACTGCTCCACTTTGGTGAACTTTGACCCACGATATCCGCTTCCCATCCACGTATGTGTGACTGTGGCCTTACACTTCCTGTCCTGGCAGTTCCTGGTTACTATTACACACCTGTCACCTGATTAGCTTCCTGTCCCTGCACATTTCCACTGAGAGACCCCGTTTAAATACCTTTTTTGCCTGCTTCTGATTCCGTTTTAAAAACTGAAATATAATTGGTTAAAATACTGAAAATTTATTTTAATGATTAATTCATGATCAGGACTGATGTTGTTTAAAACTCTTTAAAAGTGAAACTTATAGTGATGTTTAAATTGTTTTTATAGCAGTTTTAGAGACGGGACATTTATGTCTACAAAGCGTCTGAAAGAACATTTTTTATTCACGCAGCCCTCAAGTTTTAAAGACGTTTATCCTTAACCCTGGTGTCCTATGTGTCCTCTTCTCTTGAGTCTGATTGCTCTGCCACTGTCACAAACCTTTGAAATTAAGAGTTAACCTTCAAATAGTTAGAACAACTAATGAGGATGAGCCAAAGTCTCAAAACATAAAATGTCCTCAGGATCTAAAAACACACACGGTTTTCTGGTTAAAGGTATTTCATTTATTTGATGTTAAAGGCCATTAGCCTGGAAACCAGACCAATCAGCGAGCTCATCTTTATTCACTCTTGCAAACGGCTCTGGCTCTGACAGACCCATTTGTCAAAGCAGACAGGTCGGGCCAATCACAATCATTTATCTGAAGTGGGGCGGGTTTGTTCAAATGAATGTCAAAGGAAGCATTTTCGTTAACAACCAACATGGCTGCTTCATATGTGAAGCATCATCTCAATATGAAAATCATCATCATGACTCTTTAACAGTGAAGCCAAAGTATCCTCAGTCTACTGCATAAATCCTGCCTCCTCTATGTTAGTGGATGGGACAAGGACAAAACTAAAAAGTATACGTCAAATACATTTTCCTCAAAGATGGTGTGAATTTGTCTCATAGGTTTGGACTCATGATGAGTGGACAATGTTCTTTGGGTCACGTTAAAAGTTAAGATTCGACATAAGAAAATGTTTGAACCCCAATCTTATATTCGAACCTGCAATCTACATTTATTGTGCGTAGTTTGATGAACATTTGACCTGATGTAACATATTTTCATTCATCATTTTCATCAGGTTTGAAGTTTAAAAGTAGAAAGACTTGTCCATGGGTTGGTTTGTGATAATGCAGCGGAACAGTGGAGTCAATTAAGCTGGTTTAAAGTTACGGGTGTTGATCATTTGCTAATATGTGTGTAATTTACTGAATAATTGAGCCCTCAGTTTATTAAAGTGTAAAACAAGTGTGAACTCAGAGAAAGAGACAAAAAGTTTGTGTGTGTGTGACACACACACACCACAATACATATTCAAACTATCATAACCTCTAATAGTGTGATAATAATATCATGGATATAATTACATTTCCAGTGTTATCATTTTGTGGAAATATATTAATCACACTACTGATAAAAAATATCTTTAATTACCCACATATTTATTTTTTCATTTAGCTGTGACCAGTGTGACACGTCCTCTTCCCTGGGTCCATAGAGAATGAATTTTCTGTTGGATGGACTCTGCCTTGTTTTTCTAGTTTTTTCTGTTTTATTTTGAAAGTAACATATAACATCATACATATAATACAACAGTGCGGTAAGAATGACCACACGGTATTTGAGGGAAATAAGATAAATGATTATGTTGAACATTTCATCCATGGACTTATGTGTAGTTCGTTTTAACGCCTGTACCTTGTTAAAGCTTTTACTCGAGAAAAGAACAGCTTGGCTGCATTAGATCTTAACCACAAGTTTCATTTAATTTTCCTTGAAGTGGCTTCAAGTTTGTCGGATGATTGTATTCCACACTGTTTCCTGGTTTGTTATACACCCAGTGTTTATAATCACTATAATTTAAAAGTGGGCTTTAATCAATTTGGCTGCACTGCTTGAGTTCGTGTAATGACTGAACTGATTTTTAATCACTTTATCTAAAATAAACTGTATTTTTGAAGAATGTGTTAGACATTGATCCATCAAAGGGGTTCATTGGGAAATCTTTAGACATCCTTCTGAGATGACATCAGAGAGGGAGAGTTGAGATAATATTGATGAGACATCAATGTTTTATCACTGCTGCCCTCTGCTGTGAGAAGCTGAACCGACATTTTAAATAGCTGTATTGAAATGTGGATTTACAATGTTTAACCGACCATATATATACACACGAGCCCCACGCAGCCTCATGAAATGGTTCTTTAGGTTTGTAGCACCGGAGCAGCAGCAGCAGACTTTATGGCTCCATAAAGAAAGTTCAGAACAACTGTCTCTCTGCTGCTGGCTGATATTTTAACCACTGGATCTTAGTGGAGCTGCTGCAGGGTAAATGCCATGCTCAAGGGCAAAGTGGCAGCAGTTTCTTAGAGTAATAATTTCTTCCTAGTGTAGATTTTGACAGGTCAGTTTTCTAACTCGTCCGGCATACACAAACAGGTCCAGCTGCTTCTGGGGGCAGATCGAGAAGAGGCTGCACAAAATTGTTTTTTATATCGTTGAAAGGATTTGACTGGAAATTCACCTTTTTGTTGAGCGGGTGCCTGGAGCAATGAAACGCCCTCTGGGTTTCAGTAACGCGCCCGATGCTTTAAACATGATGTAAAAAAAGGTGAACCAGTGTATTACAGTGGAAAATAGTCTCTTCCACACTTCCATTACCTCCTCTACTCAGTGTCAGCAGCTCTTCTCTGACATTCAGGAGTCTGCTGCATTTAATGTCAAACTGACTTTTAAAAACTACCAAAGTCCATACACTAAATAAAAGGCAACTTTATTTGTGGCACACATTTCAACAGGATAATTTGTTGTGCTTTAAGTATAACATAAATAAAATCAATTAATAAATAACCTATGATAAAAGCACTTGGAAATAATAATGATAGTGATAAGACTAAAGATAAATTGAATAATACAGATTGTGGAGTAATAAAGAGCATGAGAAAGAGAGATATGGTTTGGAAGAACTCATCGGACCATACTGCCAATTTGTTGTTGTTTAGGTATAATACTAGAATGAATAAATAATATATGATATATTAGGGTATAATACTAATATGAGCAGATGTTCCTTTAAATTATGTGTTTTTGGAATCACTGTAAATCAAAATCCCCCAATCAGTCGTAGAAAGAAAGTTCACCTGTGGCTGGAAACTTGGAAGTAACGTGATGAGTTTATATGATATATTATATGATTTGATGTTAATATACAGCTGAGGTACCACGTAACACCAGGGATCACATGTTTCTTTTAATAGAATAAATTCCTGCTCATCCAGCTACTGATTTGTTCAAAGCTCACTCACTGTGAACAATACTCACATGTAAGAATCAGTGTGTCATCCATCTCATGTTTTTTCTTATAAGATATTTATTAAACTGAAGAGGCTCAACAATGGAACCTTGCGGAACGTCAAAAGTCATTTTTATCACAGTCAGTCGTGTTAAATGCAGCGCTGAGATTTATTAACACCAAATCCAATGATGATGCAATTTCACCGCTCTCTGTTTAATTAGAAGCCACTGAAGAGTCTCAGTTTGTGGTTTGGTCAAACTTCTGAGTTATTGTCTCGGGCCAACATGTAGAACTACGTTTCTCCCATTAGTTTGCCAATGAATAAATAACTACAAGTCATTAAATTTCACTTCTCAGAGCTCAGCCCTCACTCACCTCACAGGTATGCAGTTATATATCCCACTGGAAACAAAGCAGCTCCCTTACTTCAGGTTTTAAATCACTGCGCTCAAGTCTTCCTGTTCCTGGTAATGTTGCCTTGAATTCAGGGGAAAAGCTGAAGGTTCAGTTTCTCACTCAAGAACATGTAAGTCAGATAGCAGACATTTGGAGTGCTGGTGGATCAAACTTCAGACTTGCCACTCACAGGTAATTGGTTGCTAGATTCTCCTCTCACGTGGCCACTGGGTGAGATTTATGCGCTCCACGTCTTCAGATGTTTCTGTGGTTACATCAGCCAGCCTGTCGGAGGTACACGACCAGGTTCTTGTTTCACCTCCACCATCAAAGATTAAAATACTTCACATGATGCATGTTTCAAAAATCTTTCTTTTGAGGTCAAAATTCTTCCAACCGGCATTAAAGATAATCTCCGGTGATGTTCGTCTCTTGACAAGAGGAATTCAAATATTGAATTTGAGCAGCAGCTCAGATTGTGCGTTAATTAAAAGAACACTGTTGTCATTAGCAACAACTTCAGGTGTAGTTAAGTGTTACAAGTAAATGACAAATATATCTGATAGAATTCATGAAAATTGCTGCATATATTTACTTATATATGCATCGATATGATTAAAATTCAGATTTTAATTCAGTTAATCTCATTTTTCCGTCTCGCTACATGATTTATATCGCTCTGAGTTAATGATCACAAAATATAGAGCAAAAAGCATTAACCAAGGTTTTTCTCACTGAGAATCTGAGAATAACAGATGAACGTTCCATCGTTCACTCATTACTCTGTGCACTGATGGAGATAATTAAATTAGAGAAAAGTAAGGGGACCTTTTATGCTTTTTCATTTTTGCTTACATGCACAGATATCCATATAGAAAATGGCCAAAGTTTAAATTGTGGAGGTAAACGTGTCAAAGGAATCAGTGACCTGGTGTCAGAGTGTTCTGAGTGGTGGAAAATGTTTTTCCACCACAAGCAAACTAAACTTATCGTTGTGTTGATCTGCTCCAAACTCAGCTCTCTACAATTTATCTGAATAACACTGAATGAACTTCGTGTGCTGCAGCATACAAATAACCAGTGATGCAGGTTTACTGTGCAGTTGTTTGGCAACAGCAGAACATTTTACCTGAACTCTTCCCTGACAGCAGTGAGAAGTTAGAGGCACTAATGGTGTTCACTCTCCTCAAATCCATGGCTGCACATGCTGTGCTCACTTTACTCTCTATCAGATGTGTGAGATGTGGACAGAGCCGTCCTGCAGTAATCTTTGCTGCTGTGGTTAATTGTGCTGTCCACTCTCGTATTCCTGAACAGGTGTCGGGCTCAAACGTGTTCAGGTGAATTTGAGAAGTTGCCATTTCCAATCACTTATGTTCTGTTACAGTTTTTTTTTTCCCCCACTGTGATGAGGGTGATGTTGCTTGTTTCGGTCGGAGACTCAACAGTTGGAAAATAAAAGTAATAAACTGACAAGATAATTTCTTTTTTAAACTGCTTTATACAAAGCCTCTTTATAAATGGAGTACCATAATTAAAATATAGAGCTGGAGATGATATTCATATTAATTCAATTTAACTCTTTCTAACACTATTGGCCTTCAGTGTAATGTTACACGTTTGATAAACTTAGAATATGACAAACTGAGGTTCTGTTCACTCTCCTCAAATCCATTGCTATATTTGCTGTGCTCACTTCACTCTCACAGTGAGTACACTTTGTACACTCAGTGGCGTTTTGCAGGAATTTCAACTGGGCCTCGTTGTCTCAAATCAAACACGACCGCTCTGCACTCAGTGGAAATGATTGCGACTGATTAATTTGCTCTAACATAGAGAATTGTTTCTCTCCAACTTTCGAAGATGGTGAGCATTGAGGGTGAGACATTGTGTTACAATTAAAGGTTCAGTGTGTGTAGAATGAGTGACCCCTAGTGGTGAAGTTGCACCCTCCCCTTCCCAACATGACAGACAACCTGAATCCTGAACCCTAAATATAAAGTATTTAAATACAAAAGGCTCATTCTAGGGTAAAGAGAACAATTTGCACAGTTTAGATGAAACACAACAGTGAAAACATCACTAGGATTACTTTATATTCCCTTTCTGCCAATAGATCCTCTTCACCTAAATCTTACGCACTGAACCTTTAAGTGTTTGAGCATTTTGACTGCATCATTCACGTACATGTATATATCACGCTGCTGCAACGGAAGGTGAACACATCTTTGTGGGGCTGATTTCCTGTTTATAAGTGTTTCCCTAATGGACGTCTAATCCTAACCTGGACTATCAGAAGGATATTTGTGAGTAACAGGAGCAGTTATTGAACATGATGGCATCATTCATCGTTTCCTGTGGGGGTTTATTTTGGCTTGTAACTGTGACAACAGGGGTCAGATGTGGTAATGTCAGACTATCATTACTCCCACCACCTCGATTACTGACATTGTCATTGTCTGCAGCCTGAGCACAGAGGTGAGGGGAAGGCCAGAGGCTGGACGGATGAGGCCATCTTTCCCATCGTCAGGGGATGGGGGAGGGGGGGTGAGGTGAGGGGGGGGGGGGGGGGTTGAATGCACGACAGCAATTGTGAATCCAAGAAGATTAGAGATGAACTTGGTTTTACACAATCTGAAAAGTTTTCTTCTCCTAAATGAAGTGGGTTAACAGAACACTCTCCATACTGATTAAAGCAAAGGATCTGTTTCCGGAATAATATGCTTACACTACATTATTATTATTTTTCCCCAAAATTAGAGTGGGCCACTTCCAAAAATGAAGATGAATACTGACCTGTCACCAGCCAGATGATAACACTGTAAATCTATTTTTCTTTTCTGCCTGAAGAACAGTTCTATTGATTTATCCATTAAAACCTAATTGTTCTTCTCCTCGAGCTGTATAATAATAAATGATCTATGCTGTGTATGGTCGAGGATGTCGGTGGTGATTAATGTGGAAGGAGTAATAGATGTCTCAAATGTGTAAAGTAAGAGTAAGAGTGTTTGACATGACTTTAAAACATATCCGTTAAATATTGACTTTACATGTAATTGTTGGAACTCTGGAATGTAAACTACATAACTGTTGAAATAAAACATTTTACTGATTAAGAAGGAATTATTAACACAGAACAACTAAGCAAATAAATGATTTTCTTTACCGTCACATTGTTCAATATATTGAAGAGCTTCGCCTCTTCTCTCTCCTCAGTTCTGATGTCTGATGCTTGGATTATATTATCTGGTTATATAAAGGTTAAAAATAATTTTTCGATTTTCTATTGGGTAGCAAGGTAAATAATAAGTAATAAAATCAGACTGCAGGAAAAATAAAAATTGCATTACAGACTGTGTTCAGACAGTAAAATTCAGAAATCCATAACAGACTCTTCACAAATAAACAAGCAGATGGTGTAATGACAGCAATGACACATTTACCACACACTGAGCTCGGTTCAATTACCCAGCCTGTTGCTGCGGCTTCACTCTGACTGACTCGTGTAGCCCGGAGCCACGTTCAGTCATGAATGAAAGGTGCTTCAGGTGCAGCATTAGTCCAACAGAGCCGTGCACTGACCGCTCCTCATACACGCACTCGCTTCCAGCCACCGCGTAGCAGACCACTTACAGTTCAAGCTATTCAATTCCAAAAAGGTGTCGCCCTCTATTATTGTGGAGGGGCTCTGTCCCGTTCCACTGAACTTATCAAGCCGGGCAGACAGAGGGAATCATTCCATATCTCCCTCTGGCAGAGGGGGAAAGTGGGACAGAGCCTAAATATGCATTATTGCAACTTTTCTGTACCATTTTATATTTTTGGTGCTAGCAGGCGCCCGTTCAGAAAATCACAGGCATTGGAAGAATGTAAATTGCTTTTAACATTTCTTCAGTTTTGCTGCACAGGCCACAGTTGTAACACCCAGTGCTGCCGTCTCTTTCACACAAGCAACAGCATCAAAGCTTGGTGTTAAATATGTGAGTACACAGTTGTGAGACAGAGACAAACAGACTCTATGCTGCGAGTGAGACACGAGCAGCCGAGAGACATGCAACAGGGAAGCTCGGATACCTTGGTCTGAGCGATCCAGCCTAGAATTAGTGCTCGTAGACTTCAGATTCCAATAAACTGTACAACCAAATTTTGCAGAACAGCGTTTATCAGATATGCTTTGGCGTTGCAGTAGCAGCTGGCTTGCTGATCCATATGCTAACTGAGTGAGGCTAGGCAACACAGGGCGGGGGGGTCATGCATTTTCTCAATTTACTTCTTCACTCTCTTTGCTGTATTAAACAATTAGTGCCTCTGCTTCAGATGCTTGTTGAAATGAGAGTCAGCAGCCGGGTTCGTGAAACACGGCATGAGATTACATGGCTGGCTGACAGATGTTCACAGATGTTCATACTACAGGTGTCTCAAATATGTTGATATCAGTTAATCCCAGTAGTTCTAGTATTCTGTTAGTGGTGTAGTGTTGCATGTCCCCTGGTGTCCCCTCGTGATGGGGCATAACAAGTCAGTCTTCGTATTAGAGTTTAACTTTTAATATTCTTAATAAAACATAATTCAGTTTCGGGGTTTTTACACAGTGGTTAGATTTATACAATGATGGATGTATGTTATATTATTCAGCATCGTGACAGGATACTAAAACTTGATTTGGTAAACATAATAATAACTAACCCAACTAATTTGCCAGATTAGATAATAACACAGAGCTGGTAATCTCAGCCTAGACTCTGATACTCTGCCACTTAAGACTTGTGGTGTTTTGTTTTCCAGATATGTATTTTTCCAGTATAAGCTGACACCCACATCACAGTATAGACATTGTTATATTTAGAATCAGGTGAGGACCCAAATACAGACCAACACAAGAACATAGAGTCTTTAATATGACTCATGAATCACATGCGCAGTTAAGGAGGAAATCTACAACACAAAAGAAAAGGCGAGGTCCACAAACAAAACCTGAACAATGAGTTTATACGAACATTAACACGCCTGAATTCTCAGTAGGAAAAAAACAAGGTAAACTGGTGAAGATCACAAGAGAACACGTGGGTTGTGTCCAAAATCACCTCTCAGACACCACCCTGCACATTTTCCCTGTAATGACGTCAGTGTCGCAGGATTGTGACATACAACTACAACATCATCGGACATTTTAAATGTTTACTTTACACTTGGTATTAATACTATAAGGTTAAAAAAAACATGATAGATTTCCATCTTTAAATGTAGAAATAAAGTTGTTTCCCGTACTTCATGCTGTGATGTGCTGCTCTGCTTCGGGTTTGCACAACTTTTCACAAGGCATCGTGGGAAACGATGAGTGTTTATTTTAAACTATATAGGGTATAAAACATTCTATACAGTGGAATATGTAGAGATAAGTGAGACACAGCCACTGCCATCTCCTCACTAAGACCCCAGCCACAATGTTTTGGTTATGTTGAGACGTCCAAAGCTTGACTAGCCTTCTCTGTTTGGTTATGAATAGTCGATTCATTCCCGTCTCTGACTGCCATAATTTGTACATTTAGTACATCGTATAAAACTGACAAAATAGCACATTTGGTACGCTATCAGTTGTGCAGGGGGCACACATTTTGTCATGAGCTCCAAAATAATGTGCCCTCTGATGTTTTGTGAAGGGGACCCACACTGGTTGTCAGTTTGAATATATTGGGACCTTGATGACGGAGGATTTTTTGCAAACCTGTGTTTGTTATTATGCTAATGTCTTTTTTAAATGGGTTAATTATTCATAATAAGATATAAAATGTACGACATTTAACTCATCAAATCTCCAGCCAGCTCAGACGTGCCGAGGTTTTCTGATGGAGCAATTATCTGGTACTAAACAAAAGACTCATTTCACCCTGTCCTGTGAAACCTAATGCATTCTTAACAGTGGAACAAAAAAAATGTGAATGCCTTGAAATAGTAGAAAGTCAGCCTGTTGAATGTGGGGCTTTCTCCCGGCAGCAGCACAGAATCATCTGGGTGTTATATCTCTGTTTGGCCGTCATCCCATTCTTCAATATATTTTTTTTTCTTGAAGAGCTTTGCTGAGGCGTTACTTTTGACCAGACCGTACATAGCAGAGTGTCACATCTAGAAATATAAAAACACTGCAGTGTGCCGATTTAAAAATAGACACTCATAAGCCTTTGGATGTCCCCATACACTGTAGATATATATCAAACCAAAAACCCACCAATAAGGACTTTGGTTAGAGGAGCAGACTCTGCAGAGGAGAGGGAAACTTCTTGATCCTGAATTAAGTTCTAATGTGACAGAATCCCTTTAATAGACCGGTATGAAGGGGTTATGTTGCTGCAGTGACCTGTTTAATAAATTCATTAATACATCACAAAGTGGTTAGAGTTGTAATTAGCCACTATACTAATGTTTTAATTTAGTGCTTTATATATCAGCTGTTGTGAAGGTATACACTTTAGTTATCAGCGGTGCCCTGGAGGTTAAGGTTCAGATCATTAACATGACATCGTTCAATTTTGTGCACATCCATTTGTTTTACGTCCCAGTCTGTCTCTTCTGTCAGTTTCCAACGAGAAGCCACAGAGAGAATCTTTGAACACTGCATATAATTCAAAATAAATTAAACTTGTAATGACTTTTTAATCACGAGTCAGTAAATATCAAAAGGTTCAATAAACACATCTGATCTAGATAAGTGTGAAGAACAACAACACAGTGTCAAATGGAATAATGCTTAAAGCTGTGTTCCTTGGCACATGGTCCCAGTGTAAAGATTCACAGCAGAGTTAAGACTCACTCACCGCCCCAATGCAACCTGACTGAAAAGAACGGAGATGATGTGCAGTGGCCAGATGGGAAAAGAGGCACATCTGGTGCCACAGCTCCTGAACACTGACGTCTTGTAGGGAGTTAATGTGTTTCTAATTTGTCTTTAAAGAGTCTAACACAAAACATGGATCAGTAAATTAAAGAAGATTAAAAAGATGTGTGGCCTACAGAAGAAAGAGCATCTTGTGTCTTTTTTCTTTTTATCCCTGGCCTAACAAACCAGTTTAAAAAAATAAAATAAAAGAACAATAAATAGATAAACAGTGCATTGTAATATGTTATTATCGGATTTTTTCCATGTGTAAATTATGTAGATTAGATAAGAACAGCCCTCATTTCCTTCCAGCTTCATGCGTCAAATGCGCATAACAGCCTGGGTGTTAAAAATACACCCCACAACTTCTTCAATGATTACACTTCTCTACACAAGCTCTTATGAAAACTAAGAGCTAAAGAGACACGAGATTAAGATCCAAATCCAGCTGTTTGGGGGGGGGATGACGCGGTATTAAAACAGAAAACATCTGCACGTGAGGAAATGTCAGCTGCGCACTTGGCGCGCAGATGAAACCGATCCTCTCTTCAGTCGGTGTCAGGTGAAGCCTCCTCGGTCTCTCATCCAGACCCTGCGTCGCCTATCTCCCCCAGCAGTGCGCATCACTCCCCCCCACACCCCTTTTTACGCATCCTCCCAGTGTGCCCAGTCCGCTCCAGGCGGTGGGATCCCGGTTCAGCTCTGCACATCTGGAGCAGCGGTGGAGAACCGGCGGTGGATGAGGCGGCAGCTCCCGCATTGCAACACGCAGGATGCTGAGCTGAGGAGCGGCTGTTGAATGTCTGAGGAGCATCTCTCGCCTCTCTCATTGTTTGACTTGTTTGTTTTCATCAGACAGACAAACACACGGGTCGTGCGCAACATCCGCATCCACTGGTGTCATCTTTGAAATTTCCTTTTCACGCGTTTTTTTTTTTTTTTTTTTTTGGGATGTTACATGCGTCTTGGAAGTTGGGCTGTTGCAGCCAATAGAATCTGTGGAGAGCACCGGTGTCCGCCTGGAACAACAGGATCCGGACAGGACTAGTTGTCAGCAAACAGAAATCTCTACAGCTGCAGAAGACAAGTTAAGAGGATAAACAAGAGGATAAACTGTTGCCTGGAATCAAACTTTGTCTTTAAACTTGAGGGATTTCCATCTGTCCGACGCCCGCGTCCCGACCCCCCAACCTCCTCCGCCCTCAGCAGCAGGAGGAAGAGAGATGGAGAGCTGCAGGTGACTGACCGCCGCTTCGGGGACTCTACTGGGGGATTTCTTGGACGTACTGGGAAGACCCAGGGGCCCCGGGCAGGATGGTGAGTACGCTGCGCACTGCGCGTCCACACCTGTGTGAGTGTTGTTGTGAATCACCTCGTATATAGTGATCCTCAGAAAAGAAATAGAAAAACAAGACATCACGATTTCTTCTTCACACACAATCACGATCCTCGATCTTTCTTCCAAATATATCAAATAACTCAAAACAATCTGTTACATTAAAGAAACAAATCGTTTATGTGCATCTGTTTCCCAAATCCAAAATTGGCCACATATTCAAATGGCACCATGCCAATAGTCAATGACAACTTTTAGTTCAGGATCTCTCAGAGTCAAACCTTTCTCCAGCTGCTAAACCTCTTTTAATCTGGTTTAATGTATTTGTCATTTTACCGACTGTCACTGAAAATGTCGCTGTACTTGTTGCAATGACAATAAAGCTTCTTCATCTTAATCTTAATGAGGAAAGTTTACAGATAACTTTGCTAAATGTCTGAGTGAGCAGAAATAAATCACTGAGTCCTTTCTTGGCACCAAAACCTTTCTGCGGCGTAATTGTCACAAGTCATGTGATTTGATTATGCCAATCAGCGCAGCCATCTAGCAGGCAGTCATCCTGTTGGCTCGTGAACTCTAGACTGGATCCGTGGTGTTATGGTTGACTGTCTCTCTGCGATTCATCTGGAAAGTAGATGGCAGTAGTCTTTAGCATCAGTCACGGTTAAAAAAATCGTTCAATTCCAATCCCCTACTCTCAGTTAACTTCCTCACCCGATCTTTACCTCCGCCACACACGCATGCCCGCACATATTTAGCGCAGTGGTCACGGATATTCTCCATGTCACAAGATAGACAAGATATCTTGCCATCAGCAGCGTCTGGAATCACAAGATGGGCTCTTTGAGTGGCTCCCTGCTTCACACATATTATCTGGGTTTTAATGGGGCACTGATCATGTGCCTGACTCTTTCAGGAAGTGGATACATTCTTCTGAGGTTTGCATCTTCAGACACGCCTCCAGTCCACACACATTTGCGCTCCACACTCAATGTTGGCACCATGTTGAATTGGCCGGGGGCGACTGGTTGCATTGTTGCTCACAGGACCACAGCAGACAGCAGCAAGACTCCATAGGTCCTGTCGGGAATTAGTGAACCCTCTGAATGTTGAAAGGCTACATGAGGACTAAGAATGTGCCTACAATGTGCCACTAGGGGGCCCAGAGCAACTCCGTTTTATGGCATGTTTGGATTAGGTTTGTAAACTAGCATTGTTATTGTTCAATTTTCCCTCATTTTGCTTTTTTAATTCTTAGTTTCTTGGATTTCCCATGATTCCCGCTGTGGGCCTGTCAATGAACTGACCTTGACTTGTTGCGTTTTACATGAACTATGTGGCGTGACAGCAGTGACAGTGGGACAGAGGCGTTTTCCTTTTCAAAGTTACACTTAAAAACCAAAGAGACAACAGAACTTGATGATGATAAATGTGTGTTCTGGATTCACTGTTTATCGATGTAATTTCAAGTTGAATTTTTACTATAATCTCACAGCCAGTGGGATTAGGAAAATATTTCAAACATGTAATTAATACAATCAATAGCTGCCACAGAACGTTGACAGTTTCTGGATGTTTTACATGGCAGCTAGAGCAGCAGCTGTGTGTACTTCAATGTAACCATCTAGAAATATCAATTCTATTGAGTTGGGTCACCAGGAACTTTTATAGGACCATGGTATCATATTGTAGATATAGCAGGTGCCACGAAAGAAGTCTATAGACCACAGATCTGAATCATTCCTTTTACTCTTTTCCTTAAGAAAGAAAAACTCTTACTTAGATTAATGTGAGGGAGGAAGCTGAAGTATCCAGAGACACAGGGAGAACATGGCTGAACTGGGATTCAAACCAAGAACCCTTACCATGAGTGTATATCATATTCTCATTATATGCTTAATAAAACAAGTGCAAGTGATTGAATTTATGCAGGAAGGTGCTAAAGGATCTCCTCTAATCTGTACAGAGGACCAGGTCTCTTATCTCGTCTCTTATTCATCTTCATATTGGGAATGCTTAACTCTTCTGCTGTATGCTCAATTTGAGACTTTCTCCACTTCACCGTTAAAACTACCACAGTTACTCATCTCCACTCTTGGGCTCTCAAGAAACATCCCATTATTGATGTAGTTGACATTTAAGTGTGAAATAATTAGGTGAGGTAGCAACCCATCTGGCAAAGAGCCGCAGGTTAGTGGGGCTGGAGGGGGTTTTCCTGCATGACTCAGTCCAACACATCGATGAGACTAAGAGAGTTGTCCATCACCAAATAAACACCAAGTGTAAGAATTTCTTCCCATGGCATGTGATGGATTTTTCCTTAAAGTTCACCACTCGAGGGACGGTATCTAGAGGAGGGTGTGAGGCAGAGGTGGAGGCTGGTGGGGCAGACTGACAGAGAGCAGTTGGATTGCTCCCAGTATTTAATATTGATCTTTGGACGCTCGCTTCCACCTCGTTGACCTGAGAGAACGGGGGAGAATATGTTGCCGGATGAAGTGTTGGAAGACTTGAAGTGAGGGGGAGATCAAATCTGGAGTTTTGTTTTCCAATCGTGCTCAAATGAAACGGAACAAAGAGACGGAAAAGCGACTGTAATGAAGTCAAAGTCTGAGGTGGAGCTTTAGATTATTAAGCTAATTGAGATGACTTTAATTCCACGGTGTGTGTGTGTGTTTGTGTACGTTACTAACATTCTTTCTCAATTTGTGCTGGATAATCATTTCCTTTGATTGTCTGTACACTCACTGTGGCACAACTTGTAGCGTTGAGCAAATGAAGGAGTTTCAGTTGGTGATGCACTGATGGTTTAGTAATGACATAAAACATGGACACGCTGGGGGACAGTGACTGGCACTTTCACATACAGTGTAAAACACAAAACACATTTATTCACATTTTAAGTCCAGACTACAAGAGATTTATTGGTCAACAGCATACTCTGTAAAGATGGACACCATGACTGCTCCACAAAAGTGAAGCCAAAGTTTTCTCATTCGCTACCAGGTGGCTCACTGTAGGACACAATTCCAGCCTCTCCATGTTAATGGTTGGGATATGGACCATACTAAATAGTCTGAGTAGACATCAGAGAAATTTTTCTCAAAGATGATCTTTGTCATTTTAGGTAGTTCTCATCACACTGATGTTTGTGTGTGTTCTTGTTCAAGTTGCAGTCGGAGGACTCCTCTCTGTTATTCATTCACTCACACAGAACTATGCTGTGTTGTCGGCTGCAAATAAATTAGTATGAACTGGAATCCTTTATCTGCTCAGTCATGCTTCTGTATTTCAGCTCCCTGGTGATGCACATCTGCACAGCTCTTGCACAGACGAGCTAAGTTTAACCGTGTCACATAGGTTTTTTGTGAATGAAATTATGAAAGGAAATGAATTGTGTCTTTGTACTTTGTTTATAAACTTGCTCGCCTGAAAATTTCCCCCTCAGGAACAAATACAGAATCCTCAACAGAATGGAATTGGTGGATTGAAAACTTGGTGCGATCAACTTGTTGTACATTTTCTAACCATTAATCAGAAAGGGACACACTTTTAATGACTACCTCTTGTCTTTGCAGTTTCAGAACATCGCAGTTATCATTTTCCAATTCAGCAGCAGCACTGTTTAAATAGCAAATGCACTTGCGCCCATCTGAGCACCCACGGGTGTCTCTTAAATTGAGATCTGTTTAGTTGCAAATGTGGCACATCTATCTTGAGGCACAGGGAATCGATCGTGCCTCTGACCAACAAAAACCTGGTCTAAAGTTAGGATTTTAGTGTTGTTTTCCAGGAACAATATCATAGCAATGCCTATGTACTGTAGGTTCAAAGCATGATGCATTACTATACATGTACTGAACTCCAGAGATCCCAAAGGACATTCTGTGGAGGGGCTGTATGTGTGGACGTCTGTAGATTTTCTGAAGGAGCCGATGTGAGTCAGCGGGACTTCCACTGCAGGGTTCACTGTGAGTGTGTGGGCGTGTTGATTCTAACATGCAACAGACGCAAGAATAAAAATAACAATCCTCCAAAGTGCAATCACATTTAGTTCTGTGTTGGTTTATCTTCACATTGAAATCAGTTGCCTGCTACAGCTGAGAACGAGGGAAATCAAAACCAAAACAATCTGCTGAAAGACACTAAAACACCTCATAGAGCTGAAGGGACGCTCAGCTCAGTGGTAATGATATGAGGGGTTGAAAAGGATCTCTTTCAGAACAAATGTAGTCATTTGAACAAGTGAGAACATATAAAATGCTTTAACTGTGTGCAGTTATAGGAACAACAGACCAGATCTTACGTACACAGTGCTAAAGTTAGTTGGGTTAGTGTCTGTATCCAGAAATATCATATTCCTTCCACACTCCAGCAAAATGCATCGTGGGCTCTGACCAGTCTGAGTCCAGGCAGCCTTATCAAAAATACATTACCGAAACAAATAAGATGAGTATCTTCTCAGTGTAAGAGATCCAGACAGATCCTGACCACATCCAGACAAAGTATTCACAGTCTGGCCAGAGAGGACAGGCACCACCAGGAGTCTTTGTAAGTTAACAGAAAAGGACAATGTCACAAAAATCCAACAGAATGGTATTTTGTAATTCACACTTGAAAGCAGCGGGGACGCTCCGTGTTTGACTGGTTGCGTCACCTCATGACGAGCTCATCAGTTGGCAGTGTGGGCTGATGATGGGCTTAGAGCTCAAGTATTTTGCTGTATTGCTTTTTAGTGTTAAATTATTGTAGTTGAATTTAACTTGTTGTATGATCTTTGCACTTTTGTCCGTATTTATATAATTAATTTTAACACTTAACAGTTAATGTGTTAAATTTAAACTTCCAATTTGCCTTAGCAATAAAAAAAGCTACTCTCCAATCGTCATTGTGTGCTTTTTGGAAAAATAAATCAATATCAGTTCTGGCACAATATTTTAAAAGTTTCAAGTTAGCACAGGCCAACGATACCCAACCCTACAGCCAACCATAAAAGAAAGTAAAGGAACAATCAGAGTTGTCGGAGAACAAATATGATGCCAGAAACTAAAGGACAGGATGATTGGTGAGCAATAATAATAAGAACAATATTGCAATAAATGTAGGTACTATTCTTCAAAGTCACCAAAGCCAGCCAGAGTGGAGGAAGCAGACTTGCTGAAGATCAGACAGGAAGATGATGGTGACATTTCTCCAATGCCACAATCTGTTCCCCATCCACCTTAGGCATCTTCACACCCGTGGCTTCTCATCACTGACTCGTCAGACCATCCATTTTTTTTAAAAATGACTCCCTCATGGCGAGCACAAGGTTCCAATAGCAGCGTTTCCTACACCTACCTTCTCCCTCTCTCCCTCCAGACAAATATCAGAAAGGGCCAAGTCCTCCTCCTCAGCTCTGACACAGTGGAAGGAAATGAGATAGAAGGAGAGAAAGGCCCTAGCCTCCACATTTGTAAGTTCAGTTATCAAGCATTTCTGGCTCCTGAGGCTCCTGCTGCAGATCAGAGTCCAGCCTGCTCCCTGTGAATGTTTTAATTAAGGGTATTTAAGTCCATAGTGTGAGGCTTAAGTGATGGTGACAAAATGGTTTTGTGTGTAAATAAGTTTCGGAGTTCTCAGGTGCAACAGTCATTACTCAGAGTGTGTGTGTGTGTGTGGTGGGCGAGTGCAAGGATTTATGGGTAAAACAAAGCTCCCAGCATATAAATGACTCGTAAACATAAGTGCAGATGTTGTGAAATGAAGAGAAGAGAAATGAAGCCGAAACCTTTGAGCAGAGCATTTGCAGGTAGACGTGTACACAATGTAGATCATATACACGAAGGCAGTCATACCTGAGCACACTGGGAGGTTGCTTCTCTGCTGAGATGACACACACACACACACACACACACGCACACACATTCTGATAGATCAGAGAATCTGTATTTCTTGTAATTGAATCATCTTATAGGCTTTAATCCCAGCAGTGGCCAGTCAGCAACGTACAGTCAAGGTCACTGTCAGACGTGTGCTCACACAAACACGAACAAACACACACACAGACACACACTCAACGCTCAATAACAAAATGAATACACACTTCACACAGTGTACTTGTAGCACATTGCTCATGCTTTAGTCATTGCAGATCTGCCATGTGAGCGCTGCACATGCGCTGAAACTGGCTGCTGAGAATGACGAGACACTCTCTGTTGGTAGACTCGATGAAGATTGAAGTCTTTGTTCCGGTCTTTGTCTTTGCAAATGACTTAGAACTGGATTTTGCTGACACACGTTTTCCACTGTTTAACTGATTAAATGGCTTAAGTAGATTTACTCTGTGAAAACAAACAGAAATGCTGTGGAGAGAGGAGTCATCCTGCTGCATGAGGTGGATCCGCAGGGTTTGTCTTCTACTTCTGGATGCCAGAGACATCAGAGAGAGGAGAAGTGGAAAGTGTTGGAGTTTCTTACTGTAAATGTGTTTTTTTTTTTGATAAGGTTGATACGGCAAATTTGGTTAACAGACCTGTAGACTTGAGTGCCAAGTGATTTAAAAAGCTTTTACATTTATTTTGCAATCAAAACCTACAAAAAGAAAATTTAATTGGCATATGAAACATCTCGATGGACGATGCCATTTTCAATCACCTTTAACTTCACCTTTTCAACTTCAACAGTATATTTGTGTGTATTTAATCAAAGTAATACCTGCTGGATATTACATAACACCTGTTCTTCATAATAAACTGATGTCTTTGTTATAAGCTGGTTACAATGAACAACCTCTGCTTCGCTTGTCTTTGAGAACGTTTCACTGCTGATTCAATTAGTTCAATTATTCAATTGCACTTTATTTGTATGGCGCCAAATCACAAGAGAGAGTATGACTATGAGTCATTGAGAGGAAAAAACAGAAGTTAGTGACATGTAGTAAAATAAATGAATGTGAGAGACAGAGAGACAGAGGGAGGGAGAGAGAAAGGTGCTCAGGGTACGATGGGAGTTCTCTCAGCAGTCTAGGCGTATAGTGTTGCCCTCTGTACGATCAATAAAGCAAGATGTACAATAATTTGATCATTTTGCGACACTCTGTTTTATCGGTTGTAATCTGGATGATAAGATATGACTCATGTCTGTGTTTATGAAGGTGAACATGGAAACCTACGTCTGTATTTACGCATCTCTTCTCACGTGACGTCTTTTCAGCCAAGCTTGTGATGATGAACGTGACCGTCATGTCTTGATGCCATGAGCTTTAAACAAGGGTTAACCCTGTCTTATTTTTCAAAATAAGAGCCCAGCAAAAGGAAAAGGATTGTTTCTGTAGACTAAATTGTCCAAATCTCGACACAGCTTCGAAACGCCAGTATTGAGTGTCCCATCCCTACTCTGGTACAGGTAATTTTCCTCAAAATACAATACGCCACTGGTAGGATCACTCAGGGATGGGTCCTAACAGACCTAACGATGAGCTTTGGAAATAGGGAGCTGGTTCCACAGGAGAGGAGCCTTAAAGCTGATTATACTGTATCATCATCCAATCACAAGCAAAAGAACAAGAAGAACAAGAAAACACCAGCCTGTCATGGTTTTTGTTTGGCATCATGAGCCTGCAAGGCTTTGAGGTCGGAAATTTCCGGAACACAATATAAATTAACTTGAAGTCAAAAGGCAAATGAGGAAATGCTGTTTTAATCTTGAAGGGGATTTTTTTCCCCATCCACTTTGGTCAGGTGAGGAGCTCCAAGGCATTTTAAGCTTGTTGGGTCATATGTTTAAAAGTGTGAAAGAGACACACTAGTAATTTGTCTTAATAGACGATGATGTGACACCAACAGTTATCACAGAAATTTCAACCATTATCTATTATCTTGAGACTAACACAAACTTGAAACAGCTGTGTGTCTGTATGATTTCTAAGCTGAGTTATGGATGTGAATCTGTGATATGTTTGGAAAAAATAAGTCACAGTGAATGACTGTGTTTCACGTCTTTAACAGCCCACTGCTGCACCCCTGCACTCTCCCTCGGAGAGCAAATCCCGACCCCATCAGGCCTAACGGCCTCCCCTTGTTGAATACAGTGTTGATTCATCACGCCCCACCCCTCCACAAAATTTCTTCGAAGTCAGTTGAGTAATTTTTGAGTAATCCTGCTGGTAGACAAACAAATGGCAATGAAAACATATCAGCTTGGTGGAAGAGATGATTCTCCTTCATGTACACTAATGTAAAATGTCGAGTTTTGCTTTACTTAAGACTCTCAGAAAAATATGATGGATAAAAAAACACAATCACACAGGAATCTTACACACCCTGTGTTGATGTGACACACCAACAAAACTTGTCTTGTAACAATCATTGCCCGACTGAGTATGTTTACAGTACACATGATGGTGTCAGTGAACATTACCCATCTCAAAGTGCTTCAATCCAACAATCAGTATAACACATTATAATGAAGTACACTGGTGATCATTATATAACAATTATCCCAGAACATGTGATCATGATTTTTACAATGACTCTGGTCTGACAAACACCAGATCAGCTGATTGGGTGTTTCTCTCTCAGCACATTGTCATAGACAAGGGAGTGTCAGCTGCACTGTAAAACACTCGGGGCTGATCCCAGAGCCCAGGGGCCAGTTTATCCAAAGATTTAGATTTCAATATTTTGTTGCTTTCATTGTGTCAATAAAAGTATTAATAAAATAAACAAGCTTATTTTCTTACCGAGTTAGGAGAAGAACATCCAGTTCATCCGTGCTCTGCAAGAGATATAAGATTACTGTACTTCTGCAGGTGGGACAGTTTACACTACATCTCGAATATTTCTTTTTTTATTTCAGAACATGTAAGTACTTGTACTTTAGTATTTCTACTGTGATATCTAATGATGTCATACAGCTCAATAGTGAGCTAAGCAGCTTGAACTGGTTTCACAAAACATTTATTCACAACCCAGGTAACACAGGACCATAGTCTACACCAAAACAAGGAAACATTAGCAGAGCAATAGCTCTGAATTCTCCACATCGACAGACTGTCCACATGGGCTCTCTCTCCCAGCAGCCACACCGGCACAAAAACAACAACCCAGAAGATTTCATGACTCCTACCCAATCTAAGGTGTAACAAAGTGTTATACACGTGTTTAAAATAAAGATCCTCTCCTCTGTTGACGTACACATGAGCAGTGTAGCCGTCTGACCCAGCGGAGGATGATTCATGAGGTGCAGACCAGCTGATGGAGACACATCTCATTTACATTAACTTTAGCTGTCTTTTAATTCTCAGTCCATTCTGCGTTTGAAGATCAATTGTGTCACAGCAGTGCGACCTGACTCTCCCACTTCGGAGGCTCTTTCAAATGTGCCCAACAAAAATGCGTCCTTTCATCCCTGAGAAATTAAGGCCCCTTTCCCCGGATGATTAACCGTTTTTCAAAGAAGTGATGGCGCTGGCAAGCGACGACACATCGCTTCAACTCAACTGAAACTTAAAAACTGTCAAACTGCACCTCTGTTGCTAGGCAACAGCAATAAGAGCGGAACAAGCTGGCGGTGCCGATAATGAAAATTCCTCTGTAGACCAGAGGGTCTTATATCGGTTCAGCCTTCGGTGTCTACACAGCCCACGGGGACTGCCTCCTTCAGAGGACACGGTCTATGTGGCGGTATCAATCCTCCAACCTAAACAACTGTGCAGGTCACATGTTCCAGCAGCGGGTGCGCTGGTAATATTATAATAAAATAAAAATCATTCTGCTGCTTTCACACAGCTCTCCCTAGCAAGGCGTGGCTTCCGAAGCTGCCGGGCTGGGTGCTGCCTCCATGTGATGTCAATGAAACAAAACACTAAACTCAGTACAACCAGGCCGAAGTGTGTACACCGACCGGTGTGCACAGTTTGCCCATTTACTCAGCAAAACAGGCCGTTGAACTGTTTCGACAAATTTTAATTTAATTACACCTGTGTCATCGTGGTGTGGGCGGGGTATGCTAATGAGGGCCACCCGTCATGCTATTGACCAATACAATTTCTGAAGACGTTGTCCAATCCCCTTCTTAGACTGTCCTAAAAATAAGGAATCAAGAAGTGCTGTAAAACATCTAGTGAGTACATAGTTCCAATACTTTTCAGAAGTTTTCAATATCATTAACTGACATGTATAGCATGTTATGAGCACAATAGATTCACAGTTTTCTCTTGACAGTTTTCTTAAAAATTTATTTTTTTGATATATTTGAATGGAAACTGCCACCGTCACCCAGGTTGGGAGGAAGATGTGGCTCCAACCTATGGTGCTGCTGATTGATTGATTCTTTTGAATGTTTTCAGCAGTGATCATATAGTTAAACATTGCTACAGACAGAGATGTGTTACAGATGTCTGTGTGAACTGTATAAAGAGCTCTGTCCCTGGTGGTAAAGTGAAAACTGAGGTCAAACAGGGAATGTTGGCTGCAGCATCAAACATAGAAGCTTCATGCTTCACTTCATGTGTGTTTGTATGTGTGTGTGTGTGTGTGTGTGTGTGTGTGTGTGTGTGTGTGTGTGTAGTCTTAGGTCCCCAGGCTGGTGTGCATGACTGACAGACTGAACCTAATTCATTCAACCTTTATTTCAATCTTAAAGATTTATTGAGGACATGCACTCATTCACTGATATCAAGAGTAAACTCAAAACAGTATAAATACACACAAAGATAATTAACTAGTAAACAAACACACAACAACAAAAACAGAAGAGATCATGACTGTGGTCGTGGTTTTAAATTAATCCACATTGATGCTGTGTATACAGCACAAACACTAAAAGCTGTTTTCTAAAAATTAGTGTTTGGATGTGGGACATAGAGCATCAGCCAAACTGAAGAGCAGGTCAAACCAGGACAATATGAAGAATGGAAAAAGGAAGTGATTAATGATGGCGTGTTGCCATTAAACTAGCGAGTACTCAACCACTTCACATACAAAGTCCAACGTCAAACATAAGACAAAGCAAATAAGCAAGTTGTGACTTTTCCTGTTTTTCATCTCCTTCGGCCATGTCCTCTTTGGTTTCTGACACGACGTCCATCCTGAGAATGATCAGCTAGTTGTCTCTTATAGTTAGCATTTGCTGTAAATCAGGTCATAACGTTCCAGCATGGTACACCAGAGTTACTTGTTGTTCTGGGTTTGTACCCTCATGGATAAAAGCATCAGCTAAATGATATGTAATGTTACCTAGTGCAGCTCTGGGCCTCCATGGGACACTGTGACAGACCCACAATAACATTAGAAGTTTGTGCACCATCAAAGTGATTTTCAAGCTGTTACTTCAGGTATAAAAACTACAGAGTGTTGCTTTTACTACAAGTTAAGAAGTATATACAGTGAAACTGGATTATGATATCTTTTATTGTTGGGAATGTTGTATAAGATTCTTGCTTTGTTAACTATTTTGTGGACTGAGTCTGACACACACGAGTCATAGAATAGCAGAAAGTTACCAGATGGAGCTGAGAATTCTTGATAAGTCGACGCAGGTTTTCCTCCTCTAGATATGAGCGTATTCACATAAAAGCTGCAGCGTTTACTGCATATGTATCACAGACAAGGGAACCAGCAGCAGAGACACGTACATATATGTATACATATATATGTATATGTATATAATACGAGGCATACAAACACATTGGAGCAAGAGCCAGGGACAAACCCATTACATATTGAAATGGATCTGGTTAAAGGGGCACATCTATGACAAACTGCGACCAGATGTTTTTTAAATATTGTTGCCTAGTATAATACAGAATATATAATAAGAGTATTACAAGTGTGGGGGAAGTCATTGGATTTTGGACCATCTACTTCATCAAATTTGTTTGGAGGGTCATAAAACTGTTTGTGTTTAATTTTTCTCTCGGGTGCAGTTTACATCCATTAGCAGAAGATTGTACCTTTTATGAGAGTATGAGAGTTTTTTTACGTGACTATAAACACAGCAGATCTCTTGTTTTGTGTATGTTTGTGTCCCGACAGTGTTTGGGGCATCTGAGTGTATCCAACAAAAAGGGTCAGTGTTGCGGTGTCGCACTAGCGGAGTTGCCACTGTATGAATGAAAGTGATTGTAAGACAGAGCAGCACTACCTCGTATAACCACAGATATTATCTATTTGTCTGATATTATTTTCAAACGCTTTGTGAACTTTTATGCACTATGAAAAACCACACATAGCTCTGGGATATTTGTATAGTCCACATGGGGCAAAGAGATTGTGTTTGATTTTACGGCAGACATGCACATTAAACTACGCAGATAGAAAAAAGAAAGTGCCAAGGCTAAAACAAACATCACATGCTTCAGCGGAGAGTAGCCTTGTGTGAAAATAACACAACGAGTAAACATACAACATGTATATACACAAACACGCAAACAAACCAAGAGGAAACTAATTAGGTGTTGGAAGGGGAGGTTAAGACTGTGAAAACAAAGTTCAGAAGTAGACTGAAGAAAGCAGCGAAGAGGACTAAAGATAACTCTTTAAAGGAAATGTCACTACCTGAAGTACGGACTGCATCGTTCTGTGTGTTGGAACACTCTAGGATTACACAACGCAAATATGAAATCCAGACCCACAGTCTAGAAGAGTAGTGGTATAGGCTAAATAAAGCAGTGGCATCCTCAGCTGTGAGACATGTGGTTAGAGTTAAAAGAGAGTCTTTTTAATTGGTTTGCCACACATCAGCCACTCACGAGGAGCACAGGAACAAAGCCTGGAGGGATGATAACACAAAGAAACAAAGCATGACCCTTTCGGAGGTCGATGAACTCAAGGGACTTTTATTTCATAATGCCACGTTTATTTATTTCAGGAAACTTCTATTATATAATGCCACGTTTATCTATTTTAGGATGCTTTTATTTCATAATGCCCTGTCTTATTGTTTCAGGATACTTTTATTTCATAATATCACATCTAACTTTTTCAGGATACATTCATTACATTGACTTACTTTAGGGGACTTTTATTTAAACTAGATCTATAGCGGTGTGGTTGAATGCTTCCACCAACAGTCTACTACATTTTTTTCCAGACTCATATGAGATCAAATGTGATCTTTACCTTTGACCCGTGAAGTCTAATCAGTTTAACTTAATATTTTCCGAAAACAGTTTGATCAAATTAGTTGAAATCCTCTTCAAATCCAAATAGCCATCAATAAATTAACGCTTACAACACTGAAGCAGAGATGATAAAAAGAAGTCAGAGTACAAGTCATTGAAAAGTCGGCTTCTAGCAGTGTTTTGGGGGCGTAGCTTTGACGAGAGGGATGGGATGTATCGGTTGCAAGTGTAGCTGCTCTCGCCAGCTTTTCAAGGATCACCTACCCTAGCTTTAACCTTTGAGTCCAAGCAACAACTGTGTAAAATTAAAAGAAATCCCCTGAAGGCAGACTCGAGCCAGAGATATATAGAGGCCTGAAACATGTTTTGTGAAACCACCATAACCTTGACCTTTGCCTACCAAAATCTTCCAAGTGAGAGTTTGTACCTAATGTGAGAATATTCTGTCCAGGTGTTCCTGAGATTTCACGTTCATGAGGCGATAGATGTGGATGTCATTGCCATCGACCCTCAAATTCTTTACCGTCCGTCTCGGATTCCTCCGGCTCTTTTTTTTTGGGATTGTTGTTCCCTTTTCCAAAATCTGCAATAAAGTTGTGGTGGCAGGTGAAAAATTATAAAGCTTTTACAATATTTTAAATTAAACTGCAGAAAAGTAGCCCTGATTGGACAAGACTGCAAAGTTGTACAGGATTCACAGAGATTGGTCTTTTTGAGTTTATGATTTCATAACTTTAGTCTGCCCAAAGAACCAATCCGAGTTTTCCTACCCAAAACTGTTAGCTAGCTTCAGTAGATAGCCTTCGCTAGTAAAGTGATTTGATTAACAAGCAAACTAGCTACCTAACATTACTTGGTTCATATAACTCTCAGCTCTTCTGTGAGTGTTCAGTGTAAGTCAGTGTGAAATGTCTACATTTATATTATAAGTTAGTTTACGTAGCTAATAAAATCACGACTAATGTCTGCACTGACTTTAACTTGAATTTATATTAGAAATAATTATCACAAACTTTTATGTGATCAATATTGTGTGTGGATGCATGACTCACTAATCACTACGTAGTCCACTACAAAGTGAGTTTGACATTTTAGTGGTGTCCGAATGTTTAGTGAAGTTTTTTAAACTCTTTATAGTGCACTTATTGTTTCCCACAATGCATCTTGAAACATACTGTACAACCAATGGTAACTAACCGTGCAATATATACCATAAATCATTGCGCTCGCGGGGGAGAGACGAGAGGAGCGAGGGCAGCAGGAACAGCCCGTCCTGTGGTATAAATGTAAATAAGAGCAGAGCAGCACATCACAACACAAAGCGCAGGTTTATTTCTAAATTTAAAGATGCTCATTCAATATGGTATTCTTTTACCTAAAGTTTTAAAGGGATAGTTTAATAAAATTCCCTCATTATCTACTCACCACTGTGCCGGTGGAGGGTTGGGTGAAGTGTGTGTGTCCACAAAACATTTTTGGAGTTTCAGTTTCAGTGACTGAGATTTAAGCGCTGAGCAGTTTGTGTATAGCGTGAACAGTGAAGCGACTGTCGCCTCCTTTTAAACTTACTCTGCCAACTTTAGGCAGAAAGATGACCAGAGCTTGGTCTAATGATCTGGGTATTTTTAGGGCAATTTAAGGTCCCTGTGGCCAGTAGAGGGCCCCCAAGATTTCCAGAAATGCCTCACAAGTGTTAAAATAAATAAATGAAAAACTGGCTAAACATTGTTTAACTGGACAGACATACACTATAAAGTAATGCACACAATAAGAAGCCCAAAACACACTTGAATGTTTCTGGGCATTTATGTGGAAAGTCCCGGGGGCTGGTTCTGCCTCCTCTGCTTCCATCACATTGCAGGTTATTGCATTTGTTGACATTTTTGTCCATTTCTGAAAGATGTTCATTCATAACTTGAGTAAATAAATGCTGCCTGCTTTTCTGATTATTCTTTTAAATACACGATCTACTCATCATTAGAAACGTCCATTAACCTTAAATAATCTCTGCTGACAATGTTTTGTAGAAGCTGAATATTACAATGAAGAACAATGCTTTATGATTATTCACTTATGTGTGATAAATAATACTGTTGTACTGACATTTTGAATGATTTTAGGTTAATTAATTAATTACTGGGGATTCTGCTCATGCTGGTGACAATGGTTCAACAAAGCAAAACTGAAATACTGTTGTGGTAAATAATTTATAATAAATTTTTTAAGATTCAGGCTGTACATTTCTCTTGTCCATGGGTAGATCAAAATGCCAAAGGTTTAAGGTGCACTTTTATTCTAAATGTGAAATGCAATTACAAATAATAAATAAAATAATCATAATACAGATTAGATCAAGTGGTGGGTTTATTAAAGGTTTAATTTGTCAAAAGAAACATCCAACTAGATTTAAACTACGCAAATATAGGTCCATAAGAAGTACAACACAATACCCCTGAAAAGTACTTGAATTAAATTAGTATAATATAAGTACTAGTACTGAAAAATAACAAAATATTCTGAATATCTCACCAGTCAGTAGAGTAAAAAAGACCCTGTGTTGCAACAAACCCACTGGAGGATGTCAGTGGGGCCTTCTACAGAAATCACAGAGGATTAGAAATAGTGAACTGTTGTGTGTGTGTCTGTGTTTCTTTCATTCAGCCAGACTGATCCTCTGTCAACACCGACCATGTGAAGAGGAGTAATCTGGTCCAGAGCAGCAATGTCACAGTCACACGGCCGCTGTCACAAATGGTGCCAGTCTACCTGAGCCTAACACACAGACACACACAGACACAGACACACACACACACACACACAGACACAGACACACACACACACACACACACACACAGACATAGGGTTGAATTGCTTTTTGCAGTGTCACTGCTCCGGCCTCTTTATGTCGTCTTCGCATGAGAGGACAATTTATTTTGAATATCGTATACTTATACTTCAGAAGAATTTACTATTTAAAAACTTGCAGGAAACACAAATATAGAGTCACAGTATCTGTTTGTGTCTGTTGTGTGCAGACAAACAGCTCGTAAGAGACAAATGATCATCAGTCCATCCCAGTGCTTTGTTGTCAGTGGTCTAATTCACCATTCTGTAGGTGTGTTTACCCGTAATGACCCTCTCTGTCACACTTGGAGGCCTCAAGCAAACAAGCTGTCAGCCTTTCAAAGGCTGCTGATTGATTGCATTATTTTTTTATATGAATACAACAAACTGTTTTTCATGAATCAAACAGAAAAGAACAAGAGAGTTGAAGTAAACGTATGTGAGGGGTTTGTTTGTATGGCTTCAGGCTATTGAACTTAAGTCTCACATTCACGTCACTTGTCTGAAATCAAGTATTCTCTGTCTTTTACCATCATATTTTGTCACAGTCTCAGTGGCTGGTGGGTACTGACTTTTCCTTTCCCATTAAAAAAATTCTAAAATAATAATGTATCCCACCCTACACTGTCGGTCTGTGTCGGTCTGTCTGTTGCTTGTATATCCAGAGAACACATAAAATATGTATTCTTATGGGCCCGAGGAAGGAATTTGGTGCAGTCTGAATATGTGATGCTTCAATATTCATAAACTTCCCCTGCTCTGTGGCAGCGATGGCTGGGACTCATCAACCTAAGTCGATCATGACAACAGCGTGTTCACAACAAGGACAATGACAACTACTTGTCCAGTCCGGCTGAGTCGAGCTGCTCCAGACTGAGCAGCTCGACTCAGCTGATACATGCATGAAATCCAGCATGCACCAGGTGCTTTAAACCCAAGTTTGAACGGTGAAGGACGAGGGTCAGTGCCATCAAAGCTAAAGACACTATGAAGAATTAAATAATCAATGTGAGACTTCAGCAGTTTGAATTGTACAAATCAAGACGTCCCAATGTTCATATGGTCTGTGATCGCTGTTTAAGACATATTTGAAGAACTGCCATCATATACCATAGTATAACATTGACATATGTCAGTATTGTATCGTCCACAGTCCATGTTCTCTGCAAACTTTTCTGGCTGTAGCATCTCAAAGAAGACAGAGTGGATATGACTGAAAAACTCTCTTTGGATTCTTCTAACCCAGACCACTGGAGACTTTCAGTTTTGTCGACACATTACACCTGCAGATGTGTACACAGCCGCACATTTTGCAGATGTGTATATTCTTTAATGCCACACGTTGGTTTTCTTTGACATAACCCGGTGCCCACATTAGCCACAATGCATGTAGAGAGCTTGGTCAGCGATTGGGTTTCTAACTTCTCTCAGCAGTGTCATCACTTAAAGATATTTATCAGACTTCACTCAGCTCCCTCTGGAGACACAAAACACTTTATACTACTTAATGCTATATACATTATTACTCCCCAACACCAGAAAGCTTTTATATCTAAAACCCGGTGGAGGTAACATTTTAATCTAGAGCTCTTAGCCACTCAAATAGTCCTGCTAGTTTTGTGGGCCTGACCTCTACAGTGCAGTGAAGTGCACTGCAGCAGTTTACACATAAGACTATGTTTCTCTGTCTTAAGATGCTGGATTACCCAGAGGCCTCAGCCTTTGGTTGCTTGTGTGTCTCTTGTACCCTGATGTGTAGGTGTTGGTGTGTGTATGTGTGTGTGTGTGTATCTGTGTGTAAGAAAGAGAGGAGCATATAACTTCTTGCCATTGTGATAATTCAGAGAGAAGTGTCAGTTAATGGATGGATGGGTGTTGGTCATCAACGTTTGTGCTTGTACCTCCAGTTATTTTCCATGGGGAAGAACTCTAGCTGACAAAAGTGTCGAGAAGGAGAACGATTGCATAATCTTGATAAGGGCCAAGATGTGGGGTTAAACTACAGAGGCTGTCACTTTCAAACAAGATTCACACAAAGCAAAGGAGTTGTAATGATTAACCGACTCTATCCAACACACACACACACACACACACACACACTCATGCACAAACTCAAATCTGTTTGAATAGAAAATATCTTTGAGGGCCCAAGTGTGTGTTTCTGTGGTGTTACATCTCAGGTTGAACACCCTGCTGCCATCTATGAATAGGCTCCCTGTATTTGTTTCACATCACTGCAAAAGAACATCAAACACTTAAGTTTCTCAGTATCAAGTTTTCAACCTCAGGAAAAGATTTCCTCTGCTTGGGGCCAGCGTGTTAATATCTTGAAAACAGTCAAGAGTTAAAGTTCTAGAGATTCAACCCATTCAGCACAGCTGCAGTTTACTACCCTCTGTTCCACTGGTGGATTCACCGTCAGTCAAAGCTCTTTTTCTGACTTACCATGTTTGTGTTGTCGTGTCACTCAACTGTCATCTAGTGTATCGGATTACAGAGCACCAAATAACCATTCATAATAAGTATTTACTAGATATGCAGTGACACGTTCATGTCACGGTGTCAGGCAGCAGGTCTACCATTGATAAAATCAATATTTATTCCTTGTAACTTGAGTACTTTCCAAAGTGAGGAGTGTGAACTACCAGCATGTTGATCTTCAAGGTGACTTGAGGAGTTTTGTCCACAAGTAGAGTTGTTTTGAAAGAAGAAAGAGAGACAGACAGCAAGAAAGACAAAAAGACAGAGAGTAAGAAGACAGAAAGAAAGAAAGTTAACAGAAGGAAAGACAGAAAGAAAAAAGAAAGAGAGAAAGTAAAAAGAAAGACAGAAAAAAGTTGAAAGAAAGATGAGGTAAAAAGGAAGACAGACAGAAAGAAAGAAAGAAAGTTAACAGAAGGAAAGACAGAAAGAAAAAAGAAAGAAAGACAGAAAGTAAAAAGAAAGACAGACAGGCATTCAAAAAGTTGAAAGAAAGAAAGAAGATAAATAGGAATATAGAAAGAAAGACAGATAGACAGACAGAAAGGAAGTTAAAAGAAAGAGAGTAAAAAGACAGACAGACAGAAAGGAAGTTAAAAGTGAGACATAAAGAAAGTAAAAAGAAAGAAAGAGAGAAAGACATACATGAAGAAAGACAGACATGAAGAAAGACATGAAGACAGACAGACATGAAGACAGACAGACATTAAGACAGACAGACATTAAGACAGACAGAAAGTAAGTTAAAAGAAAGTTAAAAGTGAGACATAAAGAAAGTAAAAAGAGAGAAAGACAGACATGAAGACAGACATGAAGACAGACAGACATGAAGACAGACATGAAGACAGACATGAAGACAGACAGGCAGAAAGTTGTCTCACGGATGTTTGACGCGCTGTGAGTTCTTGATTGACGCACAGCTCCAGATGGGAGGGTGGATCCCGGAGAAGGTCCCGCCTCACAGAGAGTGCGCGCAGACTGGACTTGGATATAAAATGACGGCGGTGTGTGACAGCGTGTCTCAGTGTGTAGCTGGAGTTCACAAAGTGAGCTCACACACACACGAGCTGCGGTCAAACCGATGCTTTACCCAGCGCTCACACAGACACACGTCTCTGTTTGAGTGAACCAGTAGATCCGGGGGCCGGGCTCTGTCCCTCACACACACACAGCCATGGCGGGGGACGGCTCCGACCAGCGGGCGCTGCAGTATGAACAAACCCTGGTGAGTTGGACCTGTTGTCTCTGAACTTTGTTCTGACCACGCTACACAGCTACGTGTTGTCCTCCTGCGGGGGGGACGCCAGACTCCCCTTACAAACCATGTCATTTAAAGCGCTGCCTGCCTGTCGGGCGAACGGCAGAAGACCTGCTGCTGTACCGACACAATACAAAAAAAAAGTTATATTTGGGCCGAATAAACGCGTGTTGGTGCACGACATGTGTGCCGAACGTGTGTTTCCTGTGTCACAGTGCGTGTCTGTGAGTTGCGTGGTGTTGATTGCAGCGTGTGTGTGTGTGGAGACCAAGAGAAGTAGAAGTTGGCGGTTTTTAAACGGAGTTCTCCTCCAGCACACTCACGTGGAAGTGCTGAGGTTTGTGGGGTGCAGGCAGCTGTGTGAGGCTTTAAGCGTCTGTAAGTGCATAATGTGCCCTTTTGTGTGCTTGTTAGGCCGCTTAACAAGTCAAGAACACACTGTGGGAACTGTCAAACACTTCATATTACTCTTTGCTATAGTAGAGTTAGTTTCGACTCATTGTTTATAACCTCTGGATTTGACCAACCTGTGAAAGTCTAGTCTCCTGTGGTTCGATCTTGACCCAACCCCCACTGTAAATCATTGAGAGACCCTCAATATATATTGTTCTCAACATATATTAGAAAGTTTATTCTTATTAGATAAGATGAGACCCTCATGATGTGTGACACACCTGGAGTAATATTATGCAACATGTATATTTAGTTAATAAGCAAATCAAATCTTCCTTTACACATTTTTCAATGGGCTTTTTTTTTTTGAAATATGTCCATCAAGAACTTTGGCAAATATTCTGCCTGATGCTATGAATGTAATAACTATGGCATGCAAGAGTATGAAGTCTTCACAGCAACAGTGCAGCAGCCAGCATACCAAGTGGTCATCTGGAAACGTACAGTAAATAGGGGTGAGGAACTTAGTGTGTGTGTGGGCTGCATTGATATCAACCAGCACCATCCAACAATAGATCAATTCACTGTTGTTCTGCGTGCATCATGGGAAAGCTGCTGTTTACATGCATGGTGTGTCTTAAGATGCCATGCAAATGATGGTTGGATCCTGCATGCAGGCCCCACTGAGTGTGGACAGTGATTGAATCTGAGTTCAGACTTTAAAAGTGACTGTATGCCTGCAGCTTTTATCTGAGGTCACTTCCTTTTTTTAGCATAGATAACAAGCAGGCGGTTGTCGGGATCCAGAGATGTTTTGCACACAGTGTAGAAGATAAATCATTTGAGCAAAGAGTTTGATATTAGGCCTGTTTTATACAGCAGGGGGCTCCCAAACATTTTCACGTCACATGCCCTCAGACAGACACTGATTCAGGTCCATGGACACCCACTTTAGTTTTGTTGATTATTAATGTTGAGCAATGAAAAAATAAAAGTGTTGGGGGAGAAACAAAGGATGAGTTTCTCGTGGAGAATCAAACAATTGATCATTTTGCTCCTCTTGAAGGACTTCCTGTGGTTCCCAGATCCCTCTTAGAGCAGCGCGGAGATCACATCATGCCCCTCAGAGTGATTAAGGGTGGGTTTGGAGTACGTGTGTCTCCGGTTGAACTTTTCCTGACAAAACTTGTGTCAAGCCTTAAGAATCTGCTGTTTGAAGAGATTTGTTTTATAGGACAACTGGACCCATTCAATGGCAGCGAGGCTTTGAATCAAGAAGAGCCACAACTGTAACACTTCTTTGGGCCTCTGTTTCCTTTTGTTAAAAAAAAAAAGTTTCTTGGTAAAGAACACACCCCCCCTCCTCACTGTGTGCAGTTAATCAGTGTGTGTGCGAGTGTGTGAGAGAGAGAGAGAGAGATTACACAACATGCGACCTGCTGATTCAGCGCTGGACGCTGTGTCACCCTCGCATGGTCTCGTGCTCGGCCCTTTAAAACACTCTGGGGAAAAAAATCCACACTTCCACACCTCTCTTTCTGTAAATATGAGATCTCCCTGCTGTACTTGGATGATTGTTACGTGGACACAATAGTGAAAGCATCTAAATTAACTCAAATAAAAATAGCTTCAGTGTGAGAATAACCTCTTTTTTAAAGATAAATGCACTCTCTCTCTCTCCCTCTCTCTTCCCCCCTCATCTCCTCACCGTGGGTTGTAGTAACATGGTGTCTTTGTGTGATATTGGCAGTCAGGATGGTTGTGTGGGTTTGTTGTGGGCAGTGGATGCTCAAAGAGGCCACAGTGTAGTGCGGCTGTGAGAGGCTGAAAGACTGCGTGTACAGAAATGTTGGTGGAGTTGCAAAATAAAACCATCCTCAACATATTGTGTGTTAACAACAGGGTGATGCATCGTTTGTATTTGGGTAAAATTCATATTGTTAGAGGATACTGTCGCAGTACGCAGTTGTTCGTGTATATAATTGACAGCTCAGTGTATTGACGAGAATGACATTAAATCAAATGTAACCACATGCAGTGTATTTTATACGCTAAACTACAACATTCATTATTGGTATATTATTAGTATGCTCAAATGATTTTAGTGTCAAATGGTTTATTACTGTTTCTTCAGCTTTTTTAAGATAAAAAAAAAAAAAAAAAAAAATTAAGATTGAAACCAGAATGTCTTGGCCCTGACACAAGTAATAATAATACAAATAATAACTGCATTTGTATAGCACTTATCTAAACAAAGTTAAAAAGTGCTTTACGGGACAAATAATAAAATCCATGGCTAGAAGAAGAATAAATTATAATAAAAAAGGTAATTCAGTTCGATTTTATTTTGAGCCACGGAGCTGGTTATTGTAATGAAAATAATAAATCAAGTATTTCAGCCTATTAATTACAATATCGCTAAGAGAGGCTAAAAGTAAATCTGTGACCTAAAGAGCCCAGAACCTCAGCAGCCAGCATCTGTAATCAGAACTTAGTAACATATTAGTATTAACAATCAATGCCAGTGTCAGCTTTAACCATGAGTTAAATGGCACTGTAAAGACCTTGAAACACACTTTTCCATTACAGTATCGTTGCTAACCACAGTGTCTTGCAGGTTGTTAAAGTATGAGCCAATATTCACATGCTACTCCATTGCTAATGATAAAGAACTAATTTGTTTATCAAAATGGGGAAACAAAACCAATCAGTTGTGTTACTTTGGAATAACTTAAGGTATGTGGACATGAGTGTCATATTATACCTATAAATTATAATAAGGCCACTTTGGTATCAAAGGTAAAAGTTGTATGAGGTGTCGGTACAATGGGATTCCATAACAAGTGAAAGGCTACAATTTATGACATTTTATGTGCAATGGCACGAGTACTCCTAAACAATACTGTATATCAGTATTGCTCCAGTTTAATTGATAACACTCTGTGAAACTTATTGACATACCTTATAGAGGCTTATATAACATCTTAGCTTATAATATATTATTGAATACATATCACACTCATGTCTCGACTGAAAGAGCTTCTCTGTCAAGGTGTCTGATGTCCAATGATAGTGATGATAATGATGATGCTACTCACAGCTGGTTTAAGCCAAAACAACTTGAAAAAAACCTGCTCATTTGGTAGAGTAGCTTCTAAGTTTTTTTTATTGCAAGCAAGAGAGAAAACGGAACATTTTCTTGCGTTGACCTTCACTGTTGTATTTTTTTCACATCAGTAGTGTGCTCTGATGGTTCCTTGGTACAAACTGACACGTTTGAACCATGTTACCTTGTCGGGTTCGAGCAGCTCTGCAGTGGCAATAAGGATTCATTACAAATGTAGATTTTAGCTTCTTTGGATTCACTTAAACGTTACCAGCAGAAAATGGTTTCTGTTATCAAAAAAAACCCCATCAAGACTTGTCTTTGTGAGTTGATGTTTTTGTATTCATGACTTGTCTGAGAACACCCGGAGGCCCGTGGCTACACCACCTGGGTTAAACAGTGTTAACAGTCTTTTTTTTTAGCTACAACTCTTTGTCCAGATTTGTAATAATTAACCAGAAAATCATTATGATCCCCTATATTTGATCATAATGATACAGGACATTCTTAAAGGAGCGTTCAACCAACTTTAAAGATCAAGATCAGTGTTGTGGCGAGTACTACTATAAAAACTGGACTTGACTTCATAAAAGATGATATCATCAGCGTTATATAGGATTGGACTTAAAGACCACACATTTTAAAGGTCTGTTCTCCAAACTGGAGTTAAAAAGATGTTGGTTTTTTCCAGCCAGGGAGGGGCTAACACACATTATGTTTACGATGTTGTTTTGAATGTGGCTGCAAGTAAGAGCTCATTATTGATTAATCTGCCAAGTGTTCTCTAGATTAATCATTTGCTCAACAAAATCTTCTTGTAAAAAAAAGTTGCAGTTTACTTTTTCAGATCAGTTATTCTGTTTGGTCAATATTCTAAAACCCAAAGGAATTGATATAAACTTTAAGAAAACAATATTTATGTCTGAGAAGTTTGAAGCAGTGAATTCTTTATTATGTTCTCTTCAGAAAATCACTCTAAAATGTTGGAAGAGGAACTCCTAAAGCTCTGGCTTCTCATTTGTTGTTATCAAGCTATCCATTTGACCTGGACCAACCGGATTGCCGGATAACCGGATCATCAACATAAAATAGCAAACTGACACCTGTAACACACACACACACCTTTAAATTCAATATGAATCCTGTACATGCCAAAGTGTAGGCTATATTTAAACACTATCAAAGGAATATCACACACGCTGAAGTACTACAACTTGCACAACAAACAAAATGTCCTGTGCCAGAAAGTTTGAGAGGATTGTGTCCAGTTCCACTGGGAGGGGCTATGCAGACTGTAACGCCCATTTTCCTGATAACCTACTTACAGGACTCAAACATCAGAACTTATTACCAATGAATGACCTCTGACTTTGCTGAACATGTGGCAAAGTGGTTGTGAATGCACAGCACACATGTACAGTAGGTCGCAGTTCATGCTATTCTGTCACTGCACCCTGCTCGTGTCATTACGCCAGTGATGCAGCACTCATTCCAACTTGGTTCATTGCATTTTATGTTCCTCCTCTTTATCACGTCCCTGGTGGATTTAGGGATTGCAACTCCTTCCCCTTTTGTGTTGCTAGTTGCCTTTGATGGCTTGTTATTGTTACTGCCCAAGCAAAAGAATGTGCTGGGAGATTGTGCGTGTTTGTTTGTGTGTAAGGTTAAATGTCCATCTGGAGTCTCATGACCAGATATCCCAGAGCTGTTGAAGGTGTGTGAACATTGTGTTGAGTGTGAGGATGTTCCGCAGCTCAGAGAAGAGTCGTATAAGGTCACAGGGAACCACGCTGCTTTTAATGTGTTAATAGTCCTATTCCACTCTGACACCTCGCAGCTATGAAAACCTGTAATTCAATGTTGTACACGCTGGAAGCAGAGTTACAGCTGTTTATTCACCAGATCTGTGCACTTAAACCTGTCCCTGTTGGTACTGACTATTTCATGTGAAAAGAAGTTATAGTCCGTCATTCTTTTTTGCCAGCAGGACCTCTGGTTTATGAATGCAACAAGGAAGTGAAACCATCTGCAAGAGAAACATGGGAATGTAATAAGTTGCTTGTGCGTGTGTGTGTGTGTGTGTGTGTGTGTGTGTATGTATGTTGTCTTGCTGGGACACAGGATAATTTGTAACCCTGTGTTATTCTCCTCACCATAGTAATTAGGCTTTATGTAGCTGTGGCAATGTCTGTTTGATGTCTGCTCCCTTGCATCCGTGGTGGAAATTTCTCCGTACCTAAGCTTTCTACTCCTCTATTTCACTATCACTCCATCATGTCTTGCGGGCAAAGTCTTCTTTTTTTATTTTGCACGACAGGTCAACAACTCCTTGACCCCCTGCCTTTTATTGTGCAGAGAAAGGGGTATTTGCATAGCATTTGTTCCGAGCAAAGCTGTGAATAGGCTGGGTCTGGCTGCAGATAAGCATTAAAAGCCTCCATTGGTTTTTCTGTGTGCGTTTCAAAAGATAAACCTTTGCTTTTTCTTTTTCTCTACAAAAGTGAACTCTCCACCTCCCATTTACTTTCTGCACAAACAAATCTGTGATGGATTTCCTCAGTCGGGGCTTGTGGTGTGAGATGGATCAAACGCAAACATTTGCACAATGGCAAAAGAATTAAGCCTCCTAATGAGGAACTGTTTGTCATAACTGTGAATTTGTCAAACACTCCACAGTACAACAGAATAAATGTTGACTGTGTCTGTTGGTAAAGTCAACGGTGGAGTGTGTTTGTTCTAAGATGCATTGATCACACAGTCGTGTTAATGATTAATGATTGAGAGATGGAGAGAGAGGAGGAGAGAATGGGCTTGATGGGTCAATAGATTAACAAATGAGTGAGATTCAGCTGTTGAGGCGTGTCCCTTGATTAGTATCATGCAATTATTTCTTCCTCGTCTTTGTCCTTAACAAATATGAATTAGAGAATAGATAGAAACCCGACATCTAAGGCAAGTGGATATTTGTTCAGTGATAACTCTCTGTTTATTAGATTAACACACAAAAATGCCAGGTGAAAACAGGTTTACAGCAGAGTAGAGAATCAGAGAAAACATGAAAAACACATTAGATATGTAGGTCCATCTCATTGTATCAAGTCCTAATGAAGTCAGACTGGAAGTTTTTATCGTGATGCAGGAGTTAACTTTACAACAATTGTCAAACATTTACTAAAGCTTACCACACGTCCTCGAAAAAAACAATCAAAGACATTTACTACATTGCTGATAGCCACTGACTTTGAATGTTGCTTCAACTAGCTTCAATTACTTCAACTTTTAGAGCTGTCTAACTACTGATTTATTACCACGATTAATCCAATGTATGATTATTATGTCTATCACATGTCAATAATCAAGACATCATTGCGTTTTCTCTAAAGCTTATATTGGGGTTTGTGAATTGTTTTTACTGACCAAAAATCCAAAGATATTAATGATGCGAACAAAATAAGATCAGCACTTGATTTTAAAAGCAAAGATTTGCCAGCCTTGAAATTCTGAACATATAATAACCACCAGTCCGCTCTTTAAATTAGAATATGTCAAGTTTCACAAGTTTTATTCATCACTGAAAATACTTCAATAGATACTAATAATTGGATCAACAGAAAAATGACAAAAGTAAAATCAAAAATCTCAAAAAAAAACAATAATAATTTGTTCTGATATTACGATGCATGAGATAAAGCTGAAATATTTGCAGAGCTTTGTGATCATGTCGGACTCAGGAGGACAGAGGAGAGGCCAGTATAAAGAGAACTCCTGGAAATACGGTTGACAAATCCAGTCTGATCCTTGGGATTTTGATGTGGAGCCGAACAAGCGGTCATTGTGTGAGCCTGGCAGAGCTGAGATGTGACGGTGCAGTGAGACAAAAGAGCCAAACAGGAGAGAAACGCAATGAGTGATGGTTTGTTCGACTGTAATAAAAGGTGATTATGTGCAGATTAGTCCAAAATACTGGAAGATCAGATATCCATTTATCAGCATTACTGTAATACTATTGTTTTAATTAATTTTTAAACTTTTGTGTTTTATTTTCCCAGACAATAAATATAACAATATCACCGCAAAGGTGACAGTCTCAACAAACTTTTTATTACATGTAGGACTACATGTGCAAAATGATGTCCATGCATCTCATTCAGTTTATTTGCACGTTGCGGCTTTAAAGACTTGATTGAACTTTTTCATCACTGCGAGCGCGTCCTTGCAAACGGAGCACACTGGATAATTTTGTCTGTTGAATTTTCAATTTCTCAGGGAAAGCGCAGCATCTCACATCTACTTTAGTTTTCTTGACACTTGCCATGATGCTTGTCAATGATGAGTGCCCTTATTGAAAATCAAATGGGTCTAAGATGCAGCACCATTTCCATTTATATGAGCTACTCTGCTTTTACAATAAGCATGCGGGCAGATGAGATAACAAGCCTCTCTTACATTTTGCAATGGAGCCATTATCGGACCAAAAATATTACTTTTATTACTATTATTGTTTGATCACATTAATTAATCTGTGCTTGCAGGACAGTGTGGCTTTCTGACACCTTTTGCCCTGGGTTTCGTCTCTCAGGAAACTATTATTATTATTTAAATTAAAGTCTTGGAAATTGTTGAGTTAGATTTATTCTCCAATATTTTCAGCATTATTTGTTGAGTACAATATTTATATGCAATGTCAAATCTAAAAAAATGATGGACGATTACTAAGAGCATTGCGCTAATCTAGCACTAATCTTGCCCCAATCTAATTTGCTGCTCATCTTCCAGGAATAATTTTTTATTGTAGATGAATAGCAGTTGTTTTCCTCTTGTCACTACCAGTTGAAGAACACATTGTCGTTCTGTTGATTCAACCATGTGGGCCGCCTGGACAAATACAGCTGAGTCACCTTGAAGTTACTGTGTTCCATTAAAGCAGCAAAGTCAAAGTTGACAAATCAGTGGATGTTCACTATCAGCTGTGTGTGTGTGTGTGTGTGTCCATGTCTGGAGCTGCTTTTACCGTCAACACCTCTTCGTGATAAAAAAGTGTCTTGTTTATGTATCTACTGTGATCATGAGAAAGATCCAGACTTGGAAAGGGAAGTTTCAACTCATTAACCTTGGCTGTTAAAAAGGATTCATCTCCTTTCACCTTGTCTGATTTCATGTCTCTGCAGTAGGATGTTACTGTGAAGAAAGCTGAGTGTCTCTGCCTCATCTCACATCTTGTACATGACGTCTAGCTACTGTCTGTTGGGGGCGGCTGCAGTAATAGTCAAGCTGAGTATTGGTCATGATTATTGTCACAACAGAAAAGAGGATGTGATGTGTTACTGGTCCCTCCATCTTTAGCTGCTGGTATCATTGTCTTGTGGTCTGACAGGATGATCTTCTCACTACTCACCATCCACATCGTGGCTGGACGCCTCAGTCATCATCACATCTTTGAATGTTGAGCGTCCACATTGATTAGTCACCAGCAGCCCTTAGTTCAAACTTGAACCTCCGGTGGTTAGCGTGTGTTGCTTGGTGGAAGGCTGAGACATAATGTTCTAAGCATATATAGTTTAAAGTACTCCAATGTCGCTCTAATTTTGGTCGTGGCTCTGTAAGGCTGTAGTTGGACTGCTAACATAATGCTTGCATGTGGAGCAGATGTGATGTATACACTATTCTTCTTAGTTTAGACTGTTAACGTGGGATTCGCTACTTAGGAGTAAACACAAAGTACACTTGAGGCTGATGGTCATTAGTTGAAGTATTTGGTCTTTAACAAGTAAATTGCACGAGAAGAAAAGTCAGAGAGATTCATCCTCTTCCTCTGTCTGGAGCAGACAGTTCAACGTTTCCTCTGAGACTAAAAATGAGAAGTCAACTAATTATAGTATTTATCTTCCTTATGGTTTTCGATTCGGACAGAGAAGTGCAGAGAAGTTTCAGCAGCACTGTTTTATTAGTTTAACATGATAATTGTTGCCATTGATCACGAAGGCACGAGCAAAACAAGCTGTTTTATTAACAAATCTTTAATAAGACAAATCTATCCAGATGTTTACTTCTGTTGAAACTCTAATAGTCCTTTATCACAGTGGACTATTAGATCTACCAACCAAATTAATAATCTAGAAATTGCCAAGGAGAAAAATGTCAAAAAAGTTAAGAATATATGTTATAAAATAATAATAATACAACATTGGGGTGTGTCAGATGAAGGTTTAAACGGTTCTTGTTAAACTATAATTGTGTGTTATACAAGAAATGTTTCCAATAATTAGATTATTTCACTTTAATTCACTTTCTTGCAATTGCATTGGGTTAGAAGTTTACATGAAACATGCATGAGAAGTGATGTCATCTCTTGTGAACCACCCCCACAACATGATGCAGCGTGAATCCCCTGTGCTTCACAGTTGGGATGGTGACTTGCCCTTTTTCCTCTTTACAGATGAACAACTCCATTTTTGTCTCATCAGACCAGAGGACATTTCTCTAAAAACGTATATCTTTGTCCCCGTGTGCTAGTGAAAACTGTAGTACTTTATTTGGCCATTGGTAAATTTTATGATATTTTTTCTGTTGCAGTTGTTACTGTTAACAAATGGTAGTGTATGTAGAATTTACCCATGATTATATATTTCACTTGTTGGCTAATATACTGAATTCAATTTAAACAATTTGCATGGATTGCATGATTGTGCATCAATTATGATGATGATGATTAACAATAACAATATGTTAAAGGTTCCTGTAATGGATGATGTATCTGTGCTGATGGGGAGGAGTGAATTCTTTCTGTGATGGTTTCATAAAGAAGTTCATGAAATCACTACTGCTCAGAGTTAAAGTAATATACGGATCAGTAGAGGTCTCTGCTGGCAGCAGTGCTAAAGAGGAACCGAGGGTTCTTCTTATATTTTCTTTTAATAAGAAGAATCTGTTTAGAAACACATTTCAGAGTTTCTTTTAATCAGACATTAAATTCTAGGCCGCTGTTTAATTACTGGTTTTGTAAAAGGGCTTTCAAACATTATGTCATCTCCTCCCTAATCTTTCTCTCTCAGTGAAATCACCTTACTGTACAAGATACATCTCCAGTTCATCAAGCCAGAATTTCACTCTCTCCCCCCTCCTGCCTGGCTTTTTAATTGCTGTGAGTTCAGTGTTGATCGAATGTAATTAAACAGATGCTTGGCAGTGTTTAGCCGCTGATAGAGTTGATCAGTGCTGCGTTTGGCAGCCGAGGCCCCACTGTCGTGCACTGACAGATTGGAAGGCATGATGAAAGGTGCTTTGATGCACCAAACACTGGCTATAAGCAGGCATTACACAGCTCTGCTACACACACACACACACACACAATTTTAGCACTAAATGGCACTTGGCCTTTTCCTTGAGAGAGAGAGCTCACAGGCAGGTGTGAGATGCTCGTCACAACACATTCAACAAGCAGTGCAGATCCCACCTGTTTCATTCTACACAGACTGAGCGCCGCGATAATGACTCATGCGTCTCATTGTGTGGCTGTGATGAGGAGAGTCAAAGCGCTGCTAATGGTCCTGGCCCTGAGTATCGGATCACAGCGTGGTGGATTCATTACCAACACCTCTTCTCCTCTGTTTCCCACCTTCATCTGTTTTATGTTGTTTTGTAAATGTCTTGTCTGCAGATTCGCCTGCTGTGTGTGCTCTTCCCAAACTACTCACACTCCGCTTCACCTTTTCCTCTCCCATCATCTGACTGCACCACGAGCATGCTCACTAACTCAAGAAGCTAATGTTGGAATCTTTAACTGTGTCCGTGTAATTTCTGATCGAGCCCATGCCGAGCGAATAGAGCCAGTCTTTGTGGACGTGTTGGTGGCATTTTACATCACGTGGATCATCAAACAACATCAAACGTGAGACGACGAGATTTTATCAATTCTGTCAGCGTTGGTCAACACCAAAATTGTCGAAATAAATGAATGAATATGAAAAGGAAAGTAGACACGTCGTTTCTGATGTAAACAAAACTAATATACGATATCCACAGTGCACTGCCTCCTGCTCCACCCCTCCACTAAACCAAACAGAGTACATCCTGTATGTGAGAACGTCTCTGACACAATCTCATGTTGGGTTCTACAAATGCTGGAATGGGCGACTCAGGACAATCGCCAGATCTGACTCACTTCAGCTCACATCAGAAAATGGCTTCAGTCTCACTGATTTTCTGACCTCATGCTTTGTAGCCCAGTTCAGATCAGTTCACCTTCAGCTTCCACTCCTGATTAAATGTTGTGGACTAAGTGTGACTTGGCTGGACTTGATAAAATGATGCTTATCTCTGTTCTTAAAAGAACAACCGTGTGTGTGTCCACCTGAGCAACTTGCTGAGCAGACAAACACTGGACACAACAAGGTTTGAGGTACTGGCAAGGACCCTGTTTTAAAATTAGATGCTGATATTATCCCAGCAAACATTTAGGCGAGAAGAGATTGTAGGATAACCTGCACAAGCAGTGTCAATAAATACTGCAGTGTGCACAAGTGGAAGTCAAAATATTATATATATAGTTTTTAATATGACCTTTTTGTTATGTACTGATGTACTTTTTTATTGTATTGTACATTTTTATACTTAAAAATACTTTTTTGAGTCACATCTGTGTAGAGAATAAGCAATTTTACTTTTAAAAAGTAAGGAAGAAGTTTGTACTGTACATGTTTGACATCAGGTGAAGAGGCGAGATGTATAGAGACTCTATGAAACACACAGCAAATGTCGTTCGATGTCTTATAAATCACTGAGTGTGATTTATTTCTGTTAGCTTTAGATTAACACCAGCCCAAAAATGATGTGCAAATATTTGAGAACAAGGTGAAAGATTTAAATCTTGTAATGTTGGTTTATTATTAACAGGGTTTTCATTTTCAAACCTTTTCAGAACTCTACATTCACTGACTCTCGATCAGCGTAACTTGTTTAAAGCAGCATCAGTGGAACCCAGTGGAGACACACTCTTCTGAAGTCAACTGGAAAGCGATGTTACAGCGAGATGTTGTTTTTATTTGGCGGATCTGGCACATGTCAGCACGTTATTAGTGTACTCCACTTCACAAATGTACATGAGGGACATCTGATACATGTGGTGTAAAGTGTGTGTGTGTGTGTGTGTGTGTTTGTTTGGCATGAGGATGCACTGACCAATCCAACCGCTGTTCTCTTCACGTTCCCTCTTCATGTCCATGTAGCAATTCCAGGAACTAGTCCCATGAGCTCATGGGAGAGATGTACTATTGGCAAGTTTGTGTGTTTCTGTGTGTGTGTGAGACTACAGTAAATGTGTGTATTTTGAATGGATGGATTGTGTAATGTGATGTGACAGCAGAGAGAAATAGAAGAGATTAAGTTCAAGAGTTGGCCTGCTCACTTTAATGGCTCAGCTATTAAAGGAGCCCTTTTTCCACACATCAATAAGCGATTAAAACACACACACACACACACACACAAACACACAAACATCCTCTGTCTTATTTATCCACTGAACGAGCAGTACAGCGTTGGTTGTCCGGGTTTATCGTGAATGCTCCTTCATTAATGCATATAGTTGGTGGTGGTTGTGCCGAGAGTTGGTGAATGGGTTTTAAAAGCATCAGTAGATATATTAGAGCAAACACAACTTGTGAAATAGATGTTAGAACGACTTGTATAAAATGAAATAGTGCTCTGTTTAATTTTGCATCACATTATAATGGGGCTGTACTCTTCCACTTATACCTTGTTGTGCTTTGCAACATTCCCACTGACATACTGTTTCTGGTCGTAGTTTCAGAATTACTATTTTCTAAATTCCAACAAAAGTGTTTGTGCTGCTGTTGCTTTATTTTTTATTTTTTTGCAAACAGATTCCGCAGCATTCTTTCCCCCTGGGAGAATGACTCTGTGCCTTTGAACGCCGCGTTATGTTCTCTCCACAACATACGATTAGTCCCCCCATCCCCACCCCCCCACAACACACACACACACACACACACACACATGGATACACAACATGGCAGAGCACTGACACACTTGGTGCACTCAAAGGCATGCGGACACACACATGCAGAAACAAGCATTAAAGATGCACAGTAGACACACACACACACTCCTGCACTTTGTTTGAAGCTCTGCCCATTTGGTCCCAGTTGCAGTGTGAGTCTGTGCTTGGATTGTGAAGGGGTTTGTTCTGGAGTTTATCCATCTCTCACCCATCAATTTCCTTTCCCCTCCTGCTCTCCTTTTCTGTTCCTTCACCCACTTGGGCCCAATCCCACTTTTCCCCCTTTTCCCTACCCCTACCCCTTGTTTTCGAGGGATATCTTGCCCCTTGAAACTGAGTCACAAGGGGAAGTGGTTGAAATCTTCCCCTACGAATTGGGACGGCCCTTCAAATAGACGTTACATCATCAACGCGACACGTTATCAGTAGTCGCCGATGTAGACAGTTGCGACAAAACCTTTTGCCAACAATTTCATTTTAATATCATTGTTGAGATCTTAAATAAGCGTTTGCTTGCAGTTAATAAAGTGACCAGCCTTCAATATCCAAATAACATCTATGCTAATGCAGATGAATCATTATCTTGGATGCTCTGGATTATGTCACATATAAATCAAAAGCTCAAAGCTTCAGACTGCTAGCAGACCACAAACTCTCTTTACATCTTTGTCGGTGTCTTCTACATGCATGAGTCAGCTTTTATATCCACAGATATTTGTATGTTTTTCACTTTTTGCGTCTGTCGTGTGTTTGAACTTGTGGTGAATCCTGTGAGGCATCCCCTGCTGTGTGCTCACATCGGATTCTGGGGACTCTCTGGGGACATTATACTTGGGCGCAGAGAGTCTGTAGGCTCTCACTCGGAAATTTGCATTCACACATACACCTCCTCCGGAGAAACTGCGGTTGGTCTTTGTGCATATCTGAACAAATATCTAGCTCCACAAGTTAGCCTTCAGAAAGAAGCATTAAGAAGATGAATTGGGCTGCAATTAAAGAATTATGTATGTTATTCATTCATTTGTTGTTTAGGGGTCCAGTGGATCACAAAACTCACTGGTTGGATTAGATCAAGTTTTTAGTTTTAGATTTGATAATTTTTTAATCAGTAGTTTCATAATGAAGCAAAAAAATGTTGTGGGATATGCTGATCTTATGTGTCGGTCCTGCCACAGACACATTAAGGTGGTGTCACGTTAAATGTGTGACCATGCTCGATGTCTTTTCATTGTCAGACAGCTTTTTTTACAATAAATAATTATACTGATATTGTTTTGAGTTTAACTTCGATGCAACACATTTGCAGTCCATCTTCAGAGTTTCATTTTGTCAAGGTAGAAAGCCTCTGAAACACACATTTGAATAGTTTATTTTCCTTTTCTAATATAGTTCTGATCAGTCAGCTGAGTGAGGAAGTTAGAGGTGGAAATATTCACCGCTGAGCTAACAAATGAGCATCAATTTGTCAGAATATGAAAGTTACCTCTTAGCATTTCTAATGGAATATTCATTCGGATCAACCTTGGTGTCATCCTGACTGAAATTCATAATTTTTACCCATAGATTCTTCTTGCTGCAGTCTTTAGGAGCTCATCATCTGTTACTGCTGTAATTCTTGTCTGTTTGACAGATTTTCTCTGTGGCTCATTTCTCCAGCAAAGAAGTTGGGGAAGAATATATAAGAACTAGTTAACGCTTGTTATGCATTTTCTTCATGTTCCACCAGCTTCCACCAGGACTCCTCCTTTTAAAACGAATGATGCAATCAATGAACATGGAATTTTACACAAACAAATATTGTCCTCCGTGCTGTCTCTCCTCAAGTAGAGAGCTCTCAGCAAATGTTTTCTATTCATTCAGCTCAAAGGTTCTGTGCAAAAATGCTTATCAAGCTTGAACAGCTGCTTCAGATTTATATGCCAGGTCCAGGATCAGCAGAACGATAAAGTGGGCACAGAAAAAGATATTAGTCGTACTAAGCAAGATACTAAATCAATGTTATCATGTGCTAATCTCTGACCTGTCTCTCTGGCTCAATCCCACATTTCATGAAGTGTGTTTGCTCCCAACATCTGGCTTCAGGGATCAGAATCAGGGGGTTCGGGATGGTGAGAACACATTTGACATTCAAATCTCTGCTGAAACCCAGTGGGAGTGTTATTGCCTGGCAAGTACATGGCACCTCATGTCTGCCCTTCACTCCTGGAACCCTCTCATCTCACATTCATCCATAATTCAACCAGTTAAAGCCAGAGAGCCCAAGTCTCCAACCTATTTATTTCATGGAGCGGGGAGTGCTTCAAAAGGCCCAGCCCCGTGTATGGAAGACATTGTGAGTGTGTGTGAAACATCTTGCATATTAGCAACTGATGCATTCACAGCATCTTCTCCCGTCACCGCCTTAAACCAATTTCGAAGACAAATGGGACACATGACAGAAGAATCCTCTCTGCCGTTCAGAGAGGAGATATTTACAAGAAATCCTCAGTAGCATTTTGAGTGTGGCATAATTTGTTTGGCTAAGTTTTCGCTTTCCGCTGCTGTTAACTCAAAGTTGAAGTAACTTAATCAGAGGCGCAGAGGGAAGGACCGGAAATTGTCAAATTTGAGCACAGACATAATGCTGGGGATGAAGTGATCAGTATGTTCGTCCATCTGTCTGAACATCTGTAACAATTTTGTTTCTGGAGCAGAACTGGAAAACCATTTAAATCTTTTCATCAATCTTCACAATTGCCCACAGTGAAGTGCTGCCTTATGATATTTTGGGTTCTCATGGGATTATATTATCTTCTGATGACTTTTTGTTGTCTGTCCCATTTCATTTTCAAATTACAATTTAGGTAACAAACTAAAGAATGTTGGTATTACTACCAGCATTACCAGTTTCAGGCATCATGCTCAACACAAGTTAGAATGTGCCATATGAACCTCCTTGTCTTTCAAACATTATATTGTCCAAGGCAAATACTGCAAACAGTCCTGTGAGCCTGGGTAACTCGGTTTTGATTTCATTGTTTAGTGCTGTCTTACCTTACTGAAATTATTCTGAAAGTCCGAACTATCAAACTATCCTATGACAGGATGTTAACAATTAACAGTTTTGTTGCAATTATCAGTTCTGGAGCAATAATCCTGTATTAGACAAACCATTAGATAATGTCAATTTTTTCAGGATATTGAATTTGGGAATGATGCATTATGGGTCTCTGTAGCCTTAATGTTGTTTAAGAGTAACTCGGCCTCAACTCATACACAGAATAACACATGATAGCCGTATGTTGTGAATCTGTTCAAATGAGATATTCTAAACACAAATTCATTCAAAATTCATTTATGTGCATTCACTCACAACTAACATGGGGAAAAAAGGATTTTTACTTTCTGCAAACTAACTGAGATGTTTTGAGACAACTTTTAAAGTGGAGTAAATGAAGTGGATCATCATGTGGACAAGTCCGTGTTTAATTATTAGTCTCAACTCATTTTAACATTTTGATAATGACCTAATAAAATACACGTGTGTCTAGATTAGTTAAATTTGGCTTTGAAATGTTTATTTTTAAGACATAGCAAGTTATTTATGGCAAATAATGACATAGGTGGACATGTCTGCTAGGGCTGTGTGTGTTCATGGATTCTGGTGTGATGCCATTAGTCTGCTTCCCTCAACACCTGACAATGAAGTCATTCATCTATTCATCCTCCTCTGCTCCTCTGTTCCTCATCCTCCTCTGCTCCTCATTCTCTAGGGAGAGAGAGAGCAGAAAGAGGAGGACATCAGTCAGACAGGCAGACCTGTACTCCGGGGGGGGGGGGCACCCACAGGTGTTGCAGTGACAGCTGTGGCCATGTTGGTGTAATCCGCTCAGTTCTCAGTTTCACACAGGAAAAGATGCATTATGGGAGAATGAGGACCATTGTGCTGGGTAGACTGCAGTGCCACCTGACGCCACCCTAGGGTGACCCGGTTAAGACATTTAACAAAAGACTGTGGTTTAACAGGTGAGGGTGAGTGACAGGTGGATGAAGAGGACAAAAAAGAGAAGGGAAGACAAAATGATCTGTGGTCAACATGACATATTTGACTAATTCTGTAATAAAGTATATTTTACTTTGCTATTCTTTGAGATACAAACAAGAAATGCTGGTGGAGAGAAGTGAGTACGGCCTCTCCCATGGAATTCATTCAGTCTATAGCTCATTTCAGAAATGCACTGGACTCTGCGTATGGAAACGTCTGAGTGAGACGCTCTGCAGTTTCTACGGACCTGGCTTCGGAGTATAAAGTCAGTAGAAATCCGGGAGAAGTCGATGTGTGAACACAGCAGGGGATCCCCGCTGGATGCAAGCGAGTGGGGGGGGGGGGTTATGGGGGTTTACTCACTCATGCAGTTTCACAAAGACGATCTGACGCCCTCTAACATGAACACACGTCCGGGCCGACTACTATAGAAAAGTGCGGCGTCGCACTGATCACGACACACACAGAACCAAACAGGGTCATATCACAGTATTATTACAATGATGTATATTGGAGAAACTTTACTGAGGGGCTGTTCTTGCCTGTAAAGACACACTATTTACTATACATTGATATAAAAGTATAACGATTCTTACTTTGCAATGTTTGAATCTTTCTCCTGCAGTTTAGATTTCAAAATATATATTTTTGTCACTTGCAAAACTTTTATAATATTAAGAATTCAATTACTTCATTTGCTCAAAATCACAACTTAATTCTTACACATTTTACTCCAATGAAACTTTAATGACGGACACAAACGTGTTATTAGAAAAGGTAGTTGTTGGCACAGGACCAGCATCAATCTGGTCTGTACGTTGTCAGAGTCTGTGGGCATGAAGAGGCGTCCTCATGTCCACCAGGCACTGCTCTGTACCTTCTGCTCCACTCTTTCTGTCTCTCTCTGTTCACAGCGTACCAGAAATATCACCAATTTATTTTTTACCGCATGTGGGTGTACAGTATGTATAGTACATACGGCTGTACTTGCTCTCCCGTACCCACTCCTATTCTCTGCATGTCTGTATTCTGTTCCCAATCTCAGAGGCAGGACAGATATGAGAATGTAGGAGGCATCTCAAATTGTCTTCCCTCCATCTTTGTTCCTCACCCTTTTCATCTCTGTTTTCCCTCCCTCTCCAGGTGAGACAAACAGCTGATAGGAGGGTTTCCATTTTGCTTGCTGTCGCTGTGTGTGTGCGTGTGTGTGCGATGGAAGTTTGCATGAAAAAGCTGGTCTTGTGTTTTGGACTAATGCTCGATCTTTGTTCGTGGAATCAGTCTGTAGCATTTGTGCATCTGCACAACTCCCCTGTGGGTTTGAGTCACTGTGTTGTTATGCAGGGGCAATTGGCTCCTATGTGTGTGTGCGTAGGTGTGTGAGAGAGAGAGCACATGAGATTGTGTGTAACTTGACAGTATATGTGGGGTGTGTGATGTATTACTTGTAAAATGCTGACTGGTGGCCGGTGAGAGGCTTAATTGAATTCAAGACAGGTGCTGCCTTCTCTTTCTTCTTGGCTGCACTATATTACTGTTAAAGTTGGATCAATAGAAGTTATTTTTATTCTTCCTCCTCCCTCTAATCGCTCTCGTTTTGCCTCCTCTTGCTTCTATCTCTCCATCTATTCCCTCCATTCATCACCCCATCCCATCCACGCTCAAAAAAGTGTGCGTGCTGGCTTGTCCTCCCACATCCTGCTGCCAGTGTCGAGAGCTTGCACACATTCATCCTCTCTAACAAGTTGGCCCAACCCCCCCCCCCCCCCCCCCCCCCCCCCCCCCCCCCCCCCCCCCCCCCCCCCGTCATCTCTCTTCCCTCTGCTGAGGGAGGTATAAAGAGAGGAAAACCTGTTGGGGTTTAGCCCCCATACAGTGCCGCAGGGCCATGCTATGGCGCACTGCACTAAGTTCCGGCATGTGAGAGCTGATGTACACCAATAGCCCCTGGGACGGACACACACACACACACACACACACACTCAGATCCAGCAACAGTCTGATACTTGGGCTTTGCTGCACTACAGTTTGAAGGCTGTGATATGAGGCGTAATTTCACACACGCACAAATACTCTCACAACCAGTCAATTGCATACCTGACAAATGAAGGTGCTTTTAATCAGATTGATTTTAAAAAAAAATCAATATTTCCACAGTGTAGCTCTGCACATTGATTTTTATTTTCAGTACCCGGAGTGGCTTTATCCCCAAGTAGCTAATGGGTTCAAATAATCTATCAACAATTCAGGACTGAAAAGTGAACTTAAAGCAGTAAATTCATCAGGCACACATTAGCTTTTGACTTGATAACAGCAGAATGTAGCGGATGCTGTAATCTGTGTAGAGAGAGAGAAAGTGTTAAAGTTACGCAACAACACACACAGCTGTGTGTGTGTGTGTGTGTGCGTTCGTGCTGCAGTGCATGTCTTTAGGGGGAAATAAGAATATATCTCCAAGTCACTTCTGTACTTTGAAGTGGAGCGCGTTAACTGTTGAGGGTGGCAGTGAGTTTATGAAATGAGTGATTTGTAAATGTATAATTCATTTCGATGATTACACAGTTTCTGTTGATACATTTTTAATTTGTTTCTTTGAAAAAGCCAAACATTCAACTACAGGATTATTTTAAGCATCTTTACATGCTAATTTATATCTAATGTGGTATTTTCGTGCGTGTTGATATACATTACAGGATGTGTTGTCGCTGTTTTATGTAACTTTATTATTTATATGTCTCTCTGGCATACATAGTTTTTCTTATCTTTGGTCGCTCGGTGGTGCGGTACCTCCCCCAGATCACTCATCAGCCAAACAGCTGTTAAAGATTGAATTTAATATTGACACACACACACAAACACAAACACACACAGGTTAAGTTGTAATCCACCTGACCTGCAGGTTGTGTTAGACCGATCATAAAAAAGACAACATGATGGCAGGACAAGGAAAATTGAGTGATATCAAATATGTTGGTTGAGATGAGATAAAAACAATTCGTCACTGAAGCAACTTGAAGCTGAATAACTGATGAAACTGTCCTTTAGAGGCGACAATAGATATTCAACTAATGTGCTGTAGTTTTGAAACTGCAATAAAAAATAAGATTGAAAGAAAATGTTTGTGTCAAATATCAGCTACATGCTATGAACACGTGATGACACTGAACCGTGGAAGAGGGATCTGGTGAAAGAATGCAGATACATTTTAAAGTAAAGTCTGGAACCAGCTGGTAGTAAATTATTTAAATATAGTTCTACTGATTCAAGAGCTTGGTAGTCATTCATGTGCCTTTTGAACTCAATACTGTATTTCACACAGGTGGTGAGTGGTGCAATGTATGAATGCCATAAGGAGTGTCCTGTGGTTCAGAGGGGGTAGTGTAGCACAGGCTGTTTTCTGTAGCTATATTTTACAGATCACACACACACACACACACACACATAAAGGTAAATGCATTGCATATGTATTTGCTGCAGACAATTAATCATTCTAATTTTTACCAAACAATATGCATATGTGGCTGCACTGTCAGCACAGCCTGTGATCGCTAACTTCCATTCTCCGCAGTGCAGCTAGAAAACACACACGTGCACACACGCACACTCCTTAGATGCAGATGTAGCTGCAACAATCAGTAGTGCAAGTAGCTATTGCTTGTGTGTGAGATCTGGATAAATCAAAGGAGATTGAGTAAATCCTTAATCTAGGCGTGTGTGTGTGCGTGCGTACGTGCCTGCATGCGCGTGTGTGTGTCATTGTTAAAAACACATTCACCAATGACATCCACTTGCTGTAAGATGGATGGGCATCATTAACCCCAAATTAATTTAAACTCACACCTTAAATTGCCTCCCTCTCACTCTTTTTCTGTTTCTCTCTCCTGGTCGAGAGGTGAGCCGCTCCCAGTGACAAAAAGGCAGTGCAGTGGAAGACATGAACATAGCAGGTGAACATGTACGATACAGTGGGAGCACAGTCGAAACGCAGGTTGGCTTAAAGTTAATCATCTCGGCTCAGAATGCAGGACAGAGCGGCTGAACATAAGAGGCTCGGAATCTTCTCAGTGTCTGATGGCAGAAACTGTAGTGCAGGGGGTGTGTGTGAAAGACTTTAAAATACTTAAAAAGTGCTTGTTGTGTCGGGCAATAATATATATTTATATTTATATAAGTCAGGGTTGGGCAATATGGAATAAAATCTTATTATGATAATTGTTTTCATATCAGTCGATCGTTTTATTGCCAAACCCTATTTGAAGTCTTTTAGTTTCTTAGCATTCATTAGGATCGTCGTGTAAAGGCCACAGGTTTAAAGCACACTTGCATTTGATCACAGGGTTTGATGGCAAACTTCTATTTAAAATTCCATTCCCCACTGTCAGCTGTGTCAGCGTCAAAGGAAAGTCAAGACCAAAACCAAAGTTCAAAACCAAAGTCGAACCTTTGCAAACTTACTGCATGTCTCTGAATTCATTGGATTTTTTCTTTTCCCTTTTATGTAACAGAGAGATATCATTACAGTGTGTTGTGTGCAGCCCATCCCTGCACAGGCTCAGACGTAGAACACATTATTCCCTGGATATCTTCAGTGTACAAAATATCCACTATCACAGAGAGAATACTTTTCTATCTTAGGACTTTTATTAAGGGCAGAGCCTCGGCCTACAGGGGGGTTAGTATGTGACGTAACATGGGCAAATATTATTCCCGTGGATCTTGGGAGCAGCAGTGGGAGATTTGACTGGGATCTCAGTGTGTTTGTGTGCGAACGTGTGTGTGTTCTTGAATGTAAATACTCTGTGAGGGCCATTTTGAGTTGCTCCTTATGGCGTGAAGGCGTTTTTTCAGTGTCAAAGCTTCAGTTTAGAATTAGGATTAGAGTTTTAGGGTTGGATGAGGGTTTGTGATTCTTGGGGAGAGCGGCTAGTATCTGCATTATGTCAGTTAGAGTCCTCACAAAGATAGGGTTTGTTTTTTGTGTGAGATTCCAAGTAAAAGCAGCGGGAGTGAAGGTGCCTGGGGTCGTACGGAGCCGAAGCTCGACAAGCAGTCATCTTACTTTATCCTTAAAACATGGACTCCTCTGTGCCCAGGATCAGACCAGCTCTGTGTAATTCTCTGAGAATGGACCGTAAATCCAGGCAGCTCCCACAGCATCTAGCATAAATCTGTACAACGAAAGCTGAAGGTTTCTACGAGACTTCTGTTCCAGAATCACAGTATAATATTGTCAGGATGCTGTGGCCTAATGCTTCTCTGCCTTGCCAGTCGGTATTGTACACTGCAAAAAAACATTTTTGGGCATCGACTTGGTTATCGTGACATCCCCAGTAGTAAATACTCAAACGCATCAAAAACAACCCACAGGTTGACAAAATGAAAACTTACTTCAGTCCTCAGCATAGCTGACAGCTCGGCTCCTGGGTTTTATCAAGACTCCACAACATGTTGACATGTTGTGGAGTCTTGTGTGCTCATTATAAGAACCACGGTGGAGGATACCTGCTCGTATGGTACCAATGGCCCAGGAATGCAGAGATGCCTCCTCGATGGAGCGTGCAGCCCTCAGCCCGGACTGAATGGTTGATTATAAGCAAACAAATTCCCAGTTGAGCATTTTTCCAGTGCAGAATACTAATGTTTATTGATTTTTGAATCAGTGTTGGACGGTTATTTTGTGAGAGTAGAAGCTATAACTGTGTGAGTTCACTTTGCCGACCCAACTTTACCTTTATCATGTAAAAATGTATTTATACACATTGTGCATACGTTTCATTTGTCACGTGTGAGGTGAGCTGAGGTGAGGTGAGCTGAGGTGAATGGTATTTTCCTGAAAGCAGTGTCAGTGTCTATTACATAACTGCTGTGTTACTGAAACACTCCGGTTATTGTCCTGCTTTACTCTGACAGAAGACAGCTGCAACATTCTGACCTCGTGCTACACTATTGGTGACCTCGTACTGTCATCTGTGACCACTTCAGTCACTACTCCTGCTCAGCTGCTCCTTTGACTTGACTCCTTACGATCACAACAACCCCTGAAGGGACAGAGCGCTTCACGAATGGTGTGGGGAACGTTGGCTTTTACCAAAGATTCAACATCTTTTGGAGACAAATAACTAATTATTCAGGGTCCTGTCTTGTGCTCTTTTGAAATGTTTCTCTAAGATGGTTTGATCATTATCTCTGCGTATCTGATTTTTGCTCTTGTCATGACCTCCAGTGTTTTGGGGGAATGTTTTTGGCACCATTGGGCTTACATATCCATCAGAGTGTGACAATAACATTGGTTTTGTCACAGACAGATTTGTTCCTTTATTTTTAGGAGAATATCATTAACACCTGCAGCTTTTAACTTTGAGCAGTAACATTGCACGGGTACTAATGGGTACTAGGAGATATTTGTGAACTGAAGTATTTTCATATCATTATTTATCTATGTTTTTTTTTACATTCTGTAAATAATGGATTTTATCAGGGAGAAAAACTTCTTTGTAATCTTACGAATTTCTTTTTTGCATGATCATGGTCACACACAGATGTTGAACATTGACACAAATATGTGTCAAGTTTTATTAAACATTTAATTTTCAGTGTTGAATAAGTTATATCAGTAAACCTTTTATTTCCACTTGCACAATTCAGAGCAAGGAGAGGAATCCTGATGCTTGTAACCAAGGTGTTGAAATGCATCAAATCCTCATCACATTTCATCCTCCTGCACTTGAAGTCTTTTTTTGTTTCCTTGTTTTCCGCTAGTCATCTCAAAATGCACTGAATTGATCCACTAAGTGGATTTACCGAGGCACCGGAGTGGAGCATCTTCACTGTCGCCTGTCCAAGTGCTTTGGCTCAGTGATTGTTTGAGAGATTGAGGGCTCGGTTGGTGTCTTCTCAAGGCCATGCAGCACTGATGCCAGATCAGTATATGTATAGATTAGCTGAGGTATGAACGGATTATATTGACCTGTGTGTGAGTGTGTGGCTAAACTTGATTGAGCTAATCTCACATGTGATAAATAAATGTGGTGAGTTGCGAACAACACTGAGAATCTCTGTGCTGACAGTGTCACTGTTGGGGCCATTGAGCAGAATCCATTCTCATTCAAATTCTATTAACACTAGACATAGTGTATACCAGAGTATACAAGTTTTCTGGCTGCAGTATCTCTCTTTCATTTTAGGCTTTTTCTTCATCCTCTTCGCATCCTTCTTCTTCTTTCTCTCCCCCTTTTTTCTTGAGAGCAGTGAAGGGAGTCTTATTAAAATCAGGTGACGGGTGTATAGCTGTCGGGTGGTGTTGTGCAGTGCTGCTGTATGCTAATGGATGCAGGTTTGTCACGCACGCACACACACGCACGCACACTGTATTGGTTGATTGGATACTGTCTGAGGCAGCCTCTATTCCATTACAGATATTGACACATACTGGCCCGCCTGGCACTAAACTGTGGCCCTCCCCCTCTTCATCCTCTCGCTGTGAGCCTGAAGATTGTGCACGTGTGTGTGTTTGTATGTATGTGTGTGTTTGTGTGTGTGTGTGTGTGTGAGATACACTGCAGTCACAGAACTTTTGAGTCTTCAATGATTCTCTCTTATTCTATTATTTTCCTCTCACGTGTCTGTCTGACTTTCTTATGCGCTCCCTGAAACTTTTTTTTTTCCTTCCCACTCTCTGTAGTTCTGTTTATTTTATGACTCTCATATTTCGATCTCGCTCTCTCTCTGTGTAATGTTTTCTCGTGCTCTCTCCACCTCCAGCTCTCGAGAGTTCACTATCACAGCACTGGTTGAATCATTTTCATGTCCTTTTCTCTTTCTTCTTTCTCTCTCTTTTCTCAGTTCTGTCTTGTATAGTGTCTCTCTCTCTCTCTCTCTCCGTGTCTTCTCTTGGTGTCTCTCTGGCTTTACTTCTTTCTGTATTTCTGTCTTTCTCTTTATTGTTCTACCTTTCTGTCCCTCGCTCTGTCTCACAGTCTTCTGCCCATCACGTTCTCTGGCCAGCTGTTGTCACAGCTGTGTTTTCTCAGTCAGATGTCAGTGATAACTTTGCAGAACAGTGTGTCCCCAGCCCTTGTGTGTCTTTGTGTGTGTGTGTGTGTGTTGTGTGTGTGTGTGTGTGTGTACAGGGCAGTGCCATGGTGGTGACTTTGGTGCCTTCCCACGTCCTCACTAAGCACATGTGAGAGGCAGAAAGTGACAGAGAGATGAACACTGGAAGCCATTGTGCAGAAATGTCTTTTGTCTCCCTCCTTTCCTCCCCCAGTCTCACCCGTCTCTCACTGGGTCTCCATTGTCCTTTTCCCGACTGTTGCCTCACTTCATCGTAGTTTCACTGCTATTATTTTGAACAAAAATGTATCATACGTGCTGCACCTCGTCACTCACCCACCCATCCTATTTGTGTTATGGTGCAATAATTTACATGATTTAAAAGTGAGTATTTAATAATTCTAAGTTATTTTGTATATTTGAAACCTACCCTATGAAGAATGGTACAATCAAGGCTTGAGTATTGGGTCAATTTGAGTCCCACCCTGACTTCCTTTGTTTTTGGAGTTATCCATCTTTCCTCTACCTTCGCTCCTAACCTCCTCTCTGCTCTCTCATCAAGCGTTCCTCCCTGAGGTGCATCTTCCATTCTTAACCAGAGTTCCCTCTATGTATGGAGGTATCAGTTGTTTGACAACAGGGGAACCTCTTGAGTGGGGGGGCCGTTCAAGTATGAAACTACAGTAATCATACGAAGTTACTTCGCCACAGGAACAAACATTTACTGCAGAACAGCTGGGAGGAGAACTTCCTCCACCACTGCCATGTTTGTTCTTGTCAGAAACTGTAGACTCTATCCTGCCCTTTGTGGATGTGCAGCTTAGTAACAATACCATCACAAAGGATGCATTGAACTATTAGAGGAGTGATGGTAACATTATTTAAAACATGCAGGTGTATTTCTTTTAACATGTAAAGGCTGCATAAATGAGCCTATTGTGAGTTATTGTTGTAATAATTAATGTTGTGGTTTGTGTCAGCAGGTTAATTACCAGTAGCTTTACAAGCATCTGCCTATGAGAAAGTTATGATACTTAATGCAGCTTTTAATAGATTACCTGTACTTGGCTCCTCTAGCTCCACTGTTTACAAACCCCACAAACTGGCATTAATGTCAAAATGTTGAAACAGCCCCAGAGCAGCGGGGGATGATTCTCTTTGCAGTTTCCTCCTGTGCAACTCATGAAGTGAGTCTTTGAATGTGTACTATGTTGAGCTCGCTGCGGTTGGAGTTACAGTACACTGCTGTCAAATGTGTCACCGGGACAATTCCCCTAATGGGAACCTGTCCAGTAGAACTGTTCCTCTGCTCGCATGACACCCTCACTGCTCATTCCAGTGTCCTCATTCCGACTTCCCCAAAAAACTTTAAAAAACAGACATGAAGACGGTCAATGACAAAAACTTTTTAAATTGAAATTTGACATGTAAACTGTCAACAGTTTGTATACTTATAGCATAACTATACAAATATATAAATAAGTGCAAAACTCTTCAGGTTACATTCACATGATAAATAAAACACAACCGCAATCATTTAATAACAGCGTCAGTGCCTACTACTCCAAAATACTCTTTTTCAAACTTCTGCTGTTCATCCTGCTGTCAGAATCCTGTTGCGTGAAATACAGTCACACTTTCCACCATTTAGCTTCAGGCATTTTGTTGTTGTGACGACTCCAGTTTGAGGTAGCTAAAGCTAACGTTACGTTTCTGCCAGAGGCATGTGGAGAGTGTGTTGCCACCAGAGTTAAACGTGATGCTGAGCCTGTGCAGTGGTGTTTATGATGCCTGGAAGCAGGATGACTATTGCGGAACAGAGCTCAGGCACCGGAATCTATGTTGTGATTTGGTTCAGCAGTTTACACCATTGTAGGATTAGCACTGAAATTTGAGTACACAACCCAAGGGATCCCAGTAACTAGTTTTGTTGTTGTTTTCATCTCTTATTTTTATCAGCAATGTTAAACCCTTCTATTAAGTCTTTGTCAGCGAGGGATCCATAATTAAAGCATTTCCTGGTGCGACTTGAATTTGATTTTGTTATTCCAAAAGTCAAACAACTTTGACAGGAGACACACATTCACAGCAGGTATAACACAGTGTAGGTGTAAATTGAGTCTGTGCTTTATAATGAGATTAGCTTAAATCATTTAGATGCTGCCTTCTGCCCCTGATAACCCATATTGGCGTCTGTGTTTCCTGTAGTTGTTAGTCAGTAATTTGCCTGATGAAAAATAAGCTGACATGTTGAGCAGCAGTGGACTGAAGCCGAGGAAGTGATAAATAATTTCCTCATTAATAATGTATCAATTTACCCCCAGTGTAGTTTCCAACCAGCCGCTATTAATGTGTGTTCATTTGTGTGACCCGACCCACCAGATTTCCAGATTAACTGCGGTGCCTGTGGTTATAACAGCCCTACATTCTGCCACCACCAGTGTTGATGTGTGGGTCTGTTGACATTGAATCAAAATTTTTTTTTAACCTTTTGTATGCAGCAGAAATGAACTGTAAATATAACACTGTACATGCAGCTCAAGTCAATGGTCTGTATTAAACACTTTAAAGTAGTTTTGTCATTCACTGATTCACACACACACATTCATACTGTACATCACTTTATCATTCATCACTCATATGCCTGCAGTCATTGGGGGCAATTTGGGGTTCACTGGCTTGCCCAAGGGCACTTTGGTACAGGGGAGGAGGAGCTGAACTCCTGATCTTTTGGTTAGTGCTCTGCCTATAGCATCAGCTGCTCAGGATGAAGTGAACAGAAACAGTTAGGTTGTGGTGATAATACTTGATTCTGAGCATCCCCTTTTACATTACAAGTAGGGACCAAAACTAAAACCGCGGTCCAAATATACACAAAGACGGAACTGTGACACTGCTCCGTGCCCAATCCCACATGTTTTGTTGCGTGTTTGTGTGTCCAATCACCTCTGGGATCCAATCACAACCCCTGGGACAACAACCCTGCTTAATCTGAACCGACGCACTGAAGTGACTACGTAGTAGCATGGAGGTCGGAGATGATCGTCTGGAGTCAGGTGCAAAATCATCTGGTGGATTGTTTATTCCCTTTGGAGTTATGCCACAAATATATTGGTTGAGGGCAGTTTCAAAAACAAATCAGTTTTAGAATCGGCCTTCAAACCCACATGTGGCTTTACACCTTGGATGGAAGGACACAGAGTGGTGGAAGCAAAGGATTTGGAAAGAGCAGGAGAGCAGTTTGCCAGCAGAGCTCAATGTGCCCAAGTAAATATGGGTTTTCTTAATGAGGCAGCAGAAGAGTGCACCTGCTGCTCGCACTTACTGATACGCACACACATACACAAACAAAGACACACACAAACACACATACAAACGCACACACAAACACACACAAACACACACACACAGTCCACAGGTGAATATTGGTGATTTGCTGGATCTGTTGCTCTTCCTTGTGGCAGTTGTCAAGACGTGGCACCAATATCAATGTGCAGCTGCCAGCCTGCCGTTAGAGCTGATTTCTGAAGTGAGAGAACGAGGCAGTAAATGAAGAAAGAGAGAAAAAGAGGGAGGGGGGGGGTGTGAAGAGGGAGAAAGAGGAGAGAGATTAATACTGTCACTCAGTCCAGCATCAGTGCTCATCTGTGTAACTGCAGAAAGAGAGATGAGGGGAAGAAGTCACTGTGTGTGTGTGTGTGTTTAATTCCTCTGTGAGATTCTAGCTCATCAGATCATTTAGTCACTTTATGTTGAGGCTTGGTTCACATGTGCTGAAATACACTGCGTGTCTTTGCTCTCCTTGTCGCACTAACATTGGACAGTTGTGAGGCCTCCGTCATCAATCACCAGCCATTCCTCCAGTACTCACAGCTGCACTCTTTCATTCTTCTCTCTCCCTCCTTCCTTTTCTCTCTCCTCCCTCCTCCGGCATGCACAGTTCAAATCTAAATTCAGCTCACATTGTCGGATGGATTCTGTATTTGGGGCCAAACTTCCTAACTCCCCCTCCCACACGCACATTAACCCATTCTCTTTTTCCTTTCCTCTTTCTGCACCTTTCTTTGCGGTCTGTCCATCACTGCCTCTCTGCTTTCTTCAGACACCTCCTGCCGCTTTTCCTGCCTCTTATTTTTCTGTTGTCCGTCCGTCCATCCATCCATCCTTCCCTCTTTTCTTCCAACTGTTTGTCCGGCTCTGGGTCAGTGTGGGAGAGCCCCTGAGGGTTGGCATGGCAGCCTGGCACAAGCACATAAGACTCCCACTTAGCCCCCTGGGGTGCCCCACAGGAATATTGGGAAATCTGTATTTACTGTACATTCTTTCACACCTCACTCCTTCAGCTTTTCTCCTTTTGGTTCTGGTTATGAATCTTTTTTAACAAACACACTCCTGCTGTTCGTGGTGGCTGTCAGACTTAAAATAATTACACTTTAGAATGAAAACACAATTTAGCAGTTCAAAGAAAGTTCTCCACTGAGTGTGTAGAATGAGACGCATTTATCAAGTGACGGCTACTTCATCTATCCTGCGTTTACACATCAAAGTGTGTTTACATGTGTTTAAAAGCACTGTTTGTGTGACAAAAGATGTTTAAAGCCTTTTGTGTTTCTCCATAGGGAGCTCTGTCTAATCTGAAAAATTACCTCGAGTGATTTCACTCAGTGTCCGTTGGGGCTGAAGACTACAAATTTGAAAAATAAAAATAGTAGGCGGTGTGGAGTGAATTTAATCTATTTCAAGAACTTAATTCAAGATTTGCATCATTTCACCATCAGCTGTGCATATGGTTATTTATTTCTAATGATAACAATCATATATTATAATAATATATGATAACTTGTGATTTTAATTGCATATAACGTGAAATGATCAACAATCCACCATCTGTATACTTTCTGAATATTAATTATTTAATAATGAATGAAATAAAGAAAATGACCTGATATGGAAAAATAAAAATCATAATCGAGATACACCAGAGAATCATATAATGGAGAATTTAATAGAGCTGATCTGAAAACGTTTGATGATTGTGATAATCTACGTCCAGATACTATACTCTTTACCACATGAACAGCCAATGAAGTAAGTAGTGATCGGTCATTTTGCATTAACATAAATTATTACTGTAGTCATTCTCAGACAAGGACATTTAATCTTAAATGTTGAATAGTAAAACTTAATGCCCCGAAAATGGTATTCATAACAGCCTTACACTTACACTACTGTTTTTCTAAAGCAGTCATCTGCTCTTAACATTTTGAAGCTGCGCTGTGGTTGAGCAGGATTTCCTCTAAAGGTCACCCAAAAATTTAACAAGGAAGCAGTTTTTTTTCTCCACAAGTTTTATCCTCGTTCGGGTGAAAATGTCTTTACACCATCAAATTCCTTCCCCTGTCCCACACAGTCTCTGCGCCTGGACGCCGCTCACGCAGTCCCTCTGTCAGATGAACTGCACAATGATTTTTTTTTCTGTTCTTCCTTCCTGACACACTTGCTCTCACTCGCATAAAAGAAAATGTAGGAAAAGGTGTGTGTTCAACCTCCCCCCCCCACCCCGACCTGTTAATGTGTGAATGATTGTTTTGAAAAAGAAGGTTGACGGTCAAGAAAGGACACAAGCTTATCAGCTTTTTGTCTCTTTTTACTGCACCACCCTGAATCTCTGAGCCCGTTTTCCATTTCCACTCCACACGCACAGAAACGGGCACGCATGCACGCACGCATGCACGCACGCACGCACGCACGCACGCACGCACGCACGCACGCACGCACACACACACACACACACACACACACACACACACACACACACACACACACACACACACACACACACACTGTCAGGGAGCTCGTTAGGTTGAAGTTGAGTTGTGGCATGCTGGGTGAGAATGTTGAGGCTCCTGGTCATTTGGGGTTGACTTCTTGGACTGTTACCAGCTCTCTCTCGCTCTGTGTGTGTGTGTTGCGTGACATAGTGTGTGGTTCAAAGACTTCTAACATTCACATCAGGCTGAGCTGAGTAGGGATCCCAAATGAGAGAACACAATACGTGAACAGGCCTAAAGAGCTGCAGATACGTCCCTACAAGAAAGAAAGAACAAATTATTGAACAGAATAATCTTTAGATTTCCATATTTGATGTTAAACTTTAATTTAGATGTTCCTCACTGAGTACTGCAATTGCTTTGAACAATTTTGCCATTTATCAAATGAGGATAAAACTGGTTTTGGACTCATCTGTTAAAACAGTATCAAAGCTGGAGGCACATGTGGTTGCATTAGCATTGGCAGCCCTATCGTATCGCCTACCTTGTTATATTGGCCCTAATTCCCACTAGACAGTTTTTTTTCTTTTCATCATGTCGAATCAATACTGCAGCACTGGAAAATGTGTTGTTTGGTCAAAGCTGGTCTCTCCTGATGATAAAAATCATCTCTTACAATTTCTGTGACTCCCCGTGGGTTGACAAACTTCTCTCAGCCATGAATCTGTAAAGTGATTGGCAGAATTGAAGTTTATTTCAGTCTCTTATTCTTCCTGTCTTTTATCAAACCACAAAGAAGAGGACACGATGGGTGGATTTTTTTCGGTTTTACCCTAAATGACCCTTTTCTAGAATTTCAAGAAGACTTGATTGCATAAAAATGGCTCAAGGACAGAGTCTGGACTTATCTCCCGCCTCTATCTCACCTGTTATCTTGCATGTTTTGAGTATCTTAAAACAAGGTCAGTTGACCATTGAGGCGTATTTATGGTGTCTGTCACTTGTTAATTGCAGGTTTGTCAGTTAGTCTTTGAACCGTGTTCTTCCAGCCTTGTAAAATATTTATTATGGAATTATAGGCTGGAAACAAATGACAGCTCTGATTGGATCCTGCGACATCATCTGTCCTGGTCTTTCCCCGTGACTCATACCCAGATGCCGGAAGTTTTTTGTCACCCGTAACCCGGCGGCCTGTACAATGATTCCGGGACAACTTGTTCGTCTGGGATCAATTAGCCAAAGCTGGCAGCCTCTGCTGAGTGCCTGCTCTGACTATGCTGAACATAATGAGAGGCTTTCAACCAGTAATGTCTTTATTCTAGATGGTTATGTTTGTTTTCTTCCTCTGCTCAGATGCAAGTTTTAGTGGGTACATCTGAGAGGCTCTGTTTCTACCCCTTGTTTTGGGGTCTTCTGGCTTTCCAATATATTTGAAGTCTCCTTGTTTCATTAAATCTTAGGGTTGGCAATCATTAATGTGGCCAAGAATTGCAATATAGAATGGCATCTTGGGTAGAATTGTGGTTGGAATTTAATGTCAGAGACCACAAATCGCTTTTCAAATGCTTTCTTTACTGATTTTTCCTCTTTTTCCCACTGTCTGTGTTCATTCCTTCTCTACTCCTATATACTGAAACTCCTCAAGGGATCTTGTGAGGTATTTTCTCAATCAATTAATTGTGTCTACCAATTACAGTTTTATTTTTCAGAATGCCTTTAAATTGGAACTAGTTCCACATTTTAAGAACAGGGGTTTATCAAGAAACCTTCTTTTGAAAACCTTTTTATTCTGCATTGTGTCTGTATCACTGCTGACTAATGCAAAACCATGTGTATAATGCTTAGCTTGTGCTTAAACATGTGGCTAAGCTTAACTAAAGGTATGATGCATCAAATGCAATTACTGCTTGACAATAAGGGAGGATATTAGTTTAATGTGTTTCTGCACAAACAACATTTAATGGCCTTCAGTTTTACCCGCATTGCCCCTTGGATCAGCAAACTGTAATGTACATTATTCAAGTGATTAACAAGTTAAAAACAGTGAACATCCAATCTGAGAGTCAAAATGTTTTTTGATTGTAATGCAAATGATACTGACCATCACTTCCAACATTGCCAAACACTGGCCTCTGCTGACACTGGGATCTAAACTCCCTGACGGACACTCGGACAGAGCCCCTTGCTCTTCTGTCATCTCAAACCCCAGCATACAGTACATGTGGAAATATAGCACATTTCCTGTACAACTGAATGTAAATTGACACCATGATTTAGTGGGTGTAAGCTGCAGTGTTTGCCATTACCTCCTTCCATCTTCATGAGTCTTTGCTAAGTGATGCGCCATGGGCAAGACATTTCTCTTGCAACATCTGAGTCTGGGCTTTGGTTTGAGCACTGTTTTGGGGACCGATCGGCGCATCATTTGCATAGTACATTGTTCTGGAGCAGACTGAATACACAAACAATGTTCATGCAACTAAGGCAGCCACTCTCGTTGCACCAAGTTCCTTGTTTTAACTTGACTGGTTGTTCTCCTGTTCAGAATTACTCTGTGTTCTTTGTCAAATTCACTGTCCTCCATGATTATATTTGTTGCCTACTTATAAATTATCCTTCTGCATTCATACCATTAGGAAGAGGGCAAAGCGTTGTCCACATTAGCAAAAAATATTACCATAATCAGTTTGATTTGTGACACAACAAAATAAAAAGAGCATTGTGGGCACAGAGTAGGCTCAGAGCTCCTCCACCTGTACCAGAGGATTAATCAGCGCAGATTGATCCTCTGGTACAAAAGGCAGCAGCAGAGCTGTCTCAAATATAGACACCGACACGCGAGAGACGATGCTGAGCTGAAAAACCGAGGTGCCAGCTGAAAGAGCAAAGCAGTAGAGTGTGATATTAGATAGAGCATAGAAGGAAAGAGGACATTGTTTCTATCATTTCAAGATATAGAATCACAGTCACAGTCATAAAACATTGGCAGAATGTTTCTTGCTTCAGATGTGCAGAAATCAACAAATGCAAATTTGCACAGGAAAAGATGAACTGAAACCGTCATCATGCAGAGAGGTGGAGGTGATACATTGCAAACTTGGTGCTTGGCTTAGACGACCTTCTATTGAGCATCTTATGAGAGATGCAGATGGCCACTAGATGAATCATGTCTGCCGACGCCTGAGCCATTTAAAGAAGCCTTGTGGTGCTCGTACTAGTGCTGATTTCAGCGACGAGGCTGCCAGAATTTTATCGACCCTAGTGACACAGTTGTAGAGGTTTAGAAATACCAAACATGTTTGATATGGACAGAAAACAAAACACAGGAATGTGGTAAAACACAGCAGTTGTTGACCTTTTCACAGTGTGGTTGTGAGGAGGCCTTGTCAAGCGTGACGTTAACCTTTCTGTTAATGGCTACCTGCATTTTTTTCAGGTGAATGTCCTTGATCCTGTGTTCTGACTGACAGTCCTTCAATTTAAAATCTTGTTCTGCCGTCGTTAAACCTGCTGTGATAGTTGACCCCAATAAAACCAGCTGTGAACTCAATGATTTTACAGTCCACACCAACCTCTGTGTGTGTGTGTGAGACTAAATAAAGCCAGCGGGCCTCCTGTTTGTATGCATGATGGACGTTGTTTACAAGATGCCAAGCACATCTCTGTGCTTTGTTCAATCAGGCCAAGAAATGTATGTCTGCCTCAAGTGTTTATTTTATCCTGACATGCAAGGAAATTAAGTGAATCCAGACATTTTATTATTGAAACAAAAATGCAATGTGCATATTGCCTCGCTTGGTAAATGCAGCCGTTTCTGTCTGAAATGCAAAATGGGAATTCACGGTTCGGTTCATTTATAATTATTAAATATTAAACAACTAACATTTGAAACAGTCATGAGAAGAACTCTAGAGAACATGTTGGACAATACATGTTACATCTTATGTTCCTTTTTTATGCCGTGTGTGTGTGTGTGTGTGTGTGTCTGTGTGTCAACCACATGTGGAATACTAATGTAGCCTTGATAACAATGATGACAACATTCTAATATCAATGGCAGCACCATCCGCATGGATTCCTGAGAAGAGAGACGGTCTATGCGTTTACAGCTGGAAAGAGGCCACAGCAGGAGGCAGAATGAGCCTTCCCCTTCAGCTCTGCACCACAGGGTTGAGATTTGAAGCGTAATAAGATGAAATCTCAGAGATTTAAACACATTCTGTGAAAAATACTTTCACAGCTGGAGCAGTTTTGCAGTACTGATAAAACTGTGGGGTTTTCAGGAATTGCTGACAAAGTTTCTGGTGCTTATTAATGTCAATCTATTATGCTTTTTTTCTGACAATCCAAAGAAAATGTGGAATCTCAAAAAAGAAAAAGCCTGTAGACATTCTGACGCAGGATTTATTGGCCGACAAGATAATGTAGCTTCTGTAGGCCACAGTCTGGCCGGTCTGTAACTTTAATCATCTGATGAGTTTAATGATAATGTTTGATTCTATATCCAACATTTGCCCATCAACAACTCTTGTACAGCTGAAATCATCCCTGGTGACCTTGATTAGCTTTCTGTGTTATGACGGGGGGCCAGGATGAAGTCATTAGTGACTGTTCCTGTCCACCACCCAGGGGCATTATGGGAGGGGAGCCGGTCTCTGGGCTGTGTACAAAACTTGGTGCTTCCTGTCTCTTGGACTGCTGACTTGACGTCTTTTTTTGTGTGCATGTGTGAGGGGTGTTATACAGAGAGAGAGAGAGTGTGTGTGTGTGTGTTGTGTTTCCTTTCAGGAAATGATTTTTCTTTCTCAGGAGTTCAGTTTAGGATAAAGGTTCTGAAGGTATCCCTCCACCCTGACCTCTGACCTGTAAGCCTAGGGATGGTGCAGAGGTCCTTCAGGTCATTATTAGTTTGACCAAAGCCAACGGCAATGCATATATTACATCTGCACAAACCAGTCTGTGTTTTTGTTTGTAGATATCAAGTCCAAAAATTAAAAAGCATCTGGAAAAATGGGGGGAAAAAAAGATTTTCCTCAATCTGTAGTTTTGACTTCTCCCTGTCATGATTTACAGTTATGGTCCCCTTGTTGGCGTTTGTGTTTACATTGAATTCCTAAGCTAATGCTCTGTGTCTGTCTCCAGATGTATGGGCGCTACACACAGGAACTCGGGGTGTACGCCAAAGAGGAGGCTGCTCGGCTGAGGGAGAGCGGGCAGAGGCGATCGGTCAGCCGGACTCTGGACCTGCTGGAGTACGACAAGGGACGATGTGCCAAGTGTCGCAGTAAGTTTCAAACCTTCTCACAGCTGCAATCAGAGGAACATGCAACTGAAGCAGCCACTGAAGCAGGAACCTTTTTTCCCTTTAAAAGACTGATGTGCATTCACCTTGAAAAATGGCTAATTGTATATTTGTTTGTAAGTTGTGTGTAACAAGAAGAGTGTGCAGCCCTTGCCCACTCGACTATGAAGGTGCTTATTATCCAAACTTAGAATTCTTTTAAAGATATTTTTTACACATTTATTTGACAGGAGAGTACAAATGTAACACGGGCGATTCACCTAACCACTCGTTTTTTTAAACACCGACACACCCACGATGGTCAAAAGTGCATTTGCCATTTCTGGTGCTGGACGGGTAAATGACAACTGCATTGTTCTGGAACTACCAGAGACACTTGTGTTCCCCAATTCATGGAAAGTAGTTTGTTATGGACCAGAAAAACACCAGACATCTCCCAACTGAGACAGTGGTATTTGTGAGTTGTGGTCAGGGGGGGGGGGGGGACTCAATTCTTGGCCGTCTGGAAATTTTAAGAACTTGGATAGACAGAAATAAAATATTAAATAAATGCCTGAAGTGAAGAAAGACCAAAAAAGGAAAGAAAAAATATTGTCCATTATATCTTCCACATTAGAAGAAATAGTAAGAGTGTACGCACCATGAAGAAGCCTGAGCCACCTTCAGTATCACCGCCCAGAGGGGAACATCATTTCTACATTACCTTGGTGTTGAAAATGTTACCCAGTAGACACTTTCAGCTGCTCTAAAAGAGATTGAATGTCTCAGTGATCTCTGCTCTGGGAGCATTGATCGTGCTGGACAGTGGGATAGAAAAGAACTACTGAAGATATGCTGCAGCGCTGAACAGAGCCCCCTGCATGGATGGATGTGTGTGTGTGTTTTTGTGTGTGTGTGTGTGTGGATGGGATGTCGTGTGTATCCAGCATTCAGGTGGATCCATGTGCACATTCCTCCCCCTTTTATCTTTGGACTGTTGGCAGTGTTAATAATGAGATTAGATAAGACTGTGTATAGGACACATAAGAGGATAAAACAGGCTTTAAACACCAGTAGGAATTATGATTTAGAGCCACATGACAGAGGGCATGTTCTGTCACAGCCACACAAACACACACCATCACTGTTAGGTGTTAAGTTTGTGATGCAATGATTTAAATCATGCTCAGGCTTTATTTGTCTGATCTGGTGACATTGGCTCCGCTTACTGGTTTTTGACTTATCTTTCATCTCCTCCTCATATTTCATTCTGTGTCTTTTCTTAATCACACTTCTTTTCTTATTCTCAACCTTAACCTCTCAATCTTAAATCGATATATATCGCAAATCAATCAAATCAGTGCCACTGCTCTGGGGAACGTTACTCTGCAGGTCAACAAGTGATGTTTTCTAATCACTCACACTTAGAACTGATCTTTGTGTGTTCCTGGATAAACAGGGTGTCGCTTCTTCTGCAACAATGAAGTTAAAAGTTGAGTGAAAAATCTATAGGAAGAACTTCTGCCTGCAGGAGTGTGTGTCTGCGTGTCTCTGCCCCTCTTCACACAATCTGATGAGCACATTTATTTAGTCAATAATTGACGGTGTCAGTTCATTGCTCCGGATCGTCCCGGTCACTTTAACACTGATGTCCTTATTGTGCGTGCCATGTTACGTCTCGTGTAGAGTAGCAGGTTTAAACATGTGTCTCACAAACTGTAGAGTTAATCAAACAAACACGAGGTAAACCTCAGTAATAACTTGTGATCAATGATGCCGTTCATGGTTTAAGTGTAAAGTGAGCGCAGGTCAGCGGGGGATTGAGGAGGAAGCAGACTCTGACATGAGACTCTGACACATACAGGACGGCCGGACCTTTAATGAGCGTCTGTCCTGATCATGAAGCAGCGCTGGTTATAATTATTCAGCGGAGAGAGTTCAGTAAGTGATGTATAAAGGTCTTAACTTCAACTGCCATCCTCGTCACCTCTTTTGTAGCCCTGATAAGAAATCTTAAAGCAACGCGAGTCTACAAGTGTTGATCAATTGAGTTGGGCTTCGAGTTCAGAGCGATTGAGCATTTGTCATGTCGAGAAAACACAGCCCATCAATCGCTTAACCAGAGCTGTGACTGCATAGTCCCACACATTGAACTGAAACCTGGCCCAACAGTTTCTCATAATCCTCGGTTTACTGAACCAGAAGTGCTGATGCTATAACAAATACACCAAACTCTGGAATTTTTGTTATTTTCAAAGATTCCTTGCTGAATATTTGAGATGAATGCTTGTATTCAATTACTTCTGTGTCTTTTTAACTGACAAACAGTTCAGCATTACTCTTGAACTTCCTGGGCCTGATTCCAGCAGTTCAGGCTGCTGATAGTTACTTTCTTCTTGTGGGAGATCATATCCCTTTGCTAAATTTACATGGTGCAAGATCAGCCATTTATGGTACAGAGTTAGAGAATAAAACAGGGCAACATGCACCATCCAAATGAGTCTGACTCAAAGTTTAGAGAAGAACTTATTGCAGGTTCACTGTTGGTTGAATCAGTCGATGGCCAGATGCTCAAATGAACATTGAAACACTGAAATACATTGGAATTCATTTTTATAAAGATGGAGGACTGTGGATATTTGCTCAATCCATTGCTAAAATATCAGGAGACATTTCTTTAAGTCCAGTATGAACAGGAGGAATTGTTAAACCAAGCAACTCCTGTTTCCTGTTAAGACAATAAAAATTGTGAACTTGTTCTTTGACACTTGGCTCCAGACGATGAAGGAAGAACTCATCGTCCAATTTAGCAAAATTCTTCAGCGGGCAAGCAGCGATTTAAAAGGTGACAATGACATTTGTGGCTTTTGCAGGGTCGCAAACTTTGTGTTTCAGGTTTTGACAAAAAGTTTGTAACAAAAGTTTTGAAGAAGAGGAAAAGAGGAGTTCTGTGTAAACAGAGTGCCCTCTGCTGCTGAGAAGTAACCAATGCAGCCACAAGCAATCACATTGGCACTGTTGATCCAAACGCTGCAGATCTTTGTGTGTGTATGTGTGTATGTGTGTATGTCCTCTGCTCTCATCTCAGTGATGAGTGTTGCTCTTGTTCTGCTGGCAGCTGATGAGTCAGCTTTACATCTCACTCTTCCTCCTCTTCCTCCTCCTCTTCCTTCTCTCATCTTCTTTGTGAGTATCTGGACACCAAAATTTCGGTGATTGTATTGATTTGTCCCTTAGGAGGTAGATTCAGAGATAAGAGATGTGGTCTGGATTGCATTGCGGCTACACACACACACACACACACACACACACACACACACACACACACACACACTCCCTCTGCATGAGAAAAGGGAAAATATGAACTCACAGTGAGTAAAAGGCAAAAAAACATGAAGCTACTGGCTGAAAATATATGTAAATATAAAACTCATACATATTTGTCTTTATTACAGCAGCTGCTGTGGGAGACAGGGAGATGCGTTGACTCTCTCTCTAACACACACACACACACACACACACACACACACACACACACACACACACACACACACACACACACACACACACACACACACACAGTGTGGTAGCTGGTACGGCTCCAAGCATTGTTCAGTGTAAAAACATGACGGCACGGCATCTGAATCCACAGGTAGTGTCTCTTTAATTATGGCCAGCAGTGCAGCAGACAGCCACAGTATATCACAGTATATAGCAGGGGTGGGGCCATTTAAATTTAATGACATCCTTCGAGGGTCATTTTAAATTATTGAAGACTATATCACACTTACCTCTACTGTGACGGCTGAACTGATCGTTTGGAAGCGTCTGATGTCAGATGGTTGTGACGACAATGATGATGATGATGATGATGATGCTCACTTCTTAGTCTTTAAAATCAAAATTGTATTTTTTTATAAGCTGTGTAATCCAGAGTATATCCAGCCCAAAAGAATTTGACATTTCTCCAAAGTACAGAACTTCACCAGTGCTCAGATTAAGGTAGCTGAGCCCAGTATAGCACTTGTGAGGTCCAGAATTGATTTTCTCTTATCTTATTTTTTATTTTTTTTAGGTTTCAGCTGGTGACTTTTAGAACTAAGTGGTTCTGCTCCTTCAGATATATCCCCACATCTATCGTTCACTAATGAGCCAGAGCAGCTTCACCTTTTCCCAAAGCTGTGGAAAAGCTGAGTGGATCGTTTTTTAAGGTTACTGTTCATTCTTTGAAGATCAAATAATGGGAGTAACTTGTTCCGAATCACTTGACATTTGACAAACGGACATTTATGGACTCCCAGCGCTGTGCAGATACTTTCATGAGTTAATAAGTTGCTTTTATTGCTTTGATTTCCCGATGACAGGAATATCCGAAGGTGGAAAACTTTTTACATGGCCTTTTAAACTAAGTTCCCATTTGACACAATGCAGCAGTGGGAGTGATGATGCTGTCAGTGAGGAATCAAGGTTTATAGATTTCAGCTTTAACAGCCATCTACTAATTAAATACATCATAACCTATTTCAACCTATTAACCTCTTACACGTCCAGTGTGTTAGATTTAGTTGAAAGGGATCAATTGTCAGAAATTAAATACAAAATAAACCGAGTGAAGTTTTCACTAGTGTGTTTCATCTAAATCATAGAAATTGTTGTTTTGTTTACCCTATTGGGCCCTTAATTTTAAATTCTGTATATCTTGGCTTTTCATTTACCTTAGAATTGTTTCAGTGAACTAATCTACATGAGGATTTTCAACAATCTCAGCTCATTACTACAGAAAAAATACAAACAAGGAGCAAGCAAAGCCAAGTGCGTGTTCAAACCCACAGTGCCTCTTCATTCGGAGACCAGAAAGCTCTCCGGTGTGGTCTTCGGGGGAAAGGCTGCGCTGCTGTGAGTGTGCCGGCCAGCAGGGTGCAGCATTGAGCTTCACTGCGGCACAGTCACATGGCAGATGGAGGCTTATGTACCAGAGCATTGGAAGAAATAAAGCAAACCGCAGTGAGGGAGTGCGGTCCTGGCAGTGTCCTCTTCCACACTGGTGGTTTGCGTGTGGGTCTTTGTGTTATCTCAGGGTGTCAGTGAGCCTCCTCTCAGCCTCAAGCCAGCTGCTGGTTCATGCAGCATCAGTTGGTCACAAATTATGATTTGTATGTTTTTTCACCTTTATCCAATTATGTTTTTTGCCTTTTCACATGAAGTTGAAATGTGAAATAAGATTCAAGAAAAAGTAATTTCCTTCTGTTTTAGAATTGCAGGTGAAAATTTAACTTTTTTCTTCCATGAGTCTTATTGTGATCGAAAGGTTCAGACCATTTTTAAATTGAATCCCTGCAACACACAGGGTTAAAAGGCGTGTGTGTGTGTCTGTGTGTGTGTGTGTTGGGGGGGGGTTTGACTGCAGCATAACCAATTTTTTTAAAAGAGCTCAGCCACGAGAACACGCACAACATTTCCAGCTGACAGTTGCGCTGCCACACACTGAGAGACACACACACACACACACACACTGAGCAGCGGCAGAAGGTAACTCACAGTGAAGCACCAATTCAAATCCCATCCAAGCTTTATTTAAGCACAGATGTGACTAAGTGATCTGATGGGACTTGCCAAAGCAAATCTACTTCAGCCCCTTTGGCCGTGTTTTCTTTTTCTCTGCTTCTTTCTCTCAGTGAAACAAAGAGAAACTTTCTGATTATTAAATATCTGATTTTATCTCTTCATTTCAAACTGCATTTCTTTTTTTTGCCTGTTACTGATGGACAGGGGCTCGGATCTCTTCAACCTTTTTTTAACCGAAAGTATGTGTGTGTGGGGGGGGGGGGCGGAACTCTGACTGGAGTCACTGTGCCCACTGCGTTTTGAGGGTTAAGACTTATTAATTTGAGATATAGGATTACAATATGGGTAGAGTTAAGGTCAGACATTTAGTTGTGATGGGTGTTGTGTTACAGAATGCATTAGGTCAATGAGTGTCTGTCTGTTTGTGTATGTGTGTGCGCAACATGTGTCAAGGCTGCTGTCATTCATTCTCTGGTTGATGTCACAGGCTCCCACATGGGCTCCCAGCATCCCAGAAGGGGTACACACACACACACACACACACACACACACACACACACACACACACACACACACACACACACACACACACACACACACACACACAAAAGCGTGATATCAGCAGCTGTGGCCTGAGGGTGATGAAATATACACAGCTGTCTTTTTCAGTTCTCCTTCTCCCTCTGTCTCTCTCTCTTTCTTTCCCTCGGTCCACCTGCACCACTATGTCATTTAATTGGTTCCAAGTCTCACACACACAGACTCACACACACACACAGCATTTTGCTTCAACAGGTGTGATGTCAGCAGTAGCTCAGCATGGCGCCGCATGTTGCTATGGTGACCGGCAGGCGCCTAGCGACCAACAGTTGCTCACATGCTGTCATTTTCTTTTTCTTCTTTGCTTTCCCCTTTTGTCTCCTTGTCTCCGCTACTCCCCTCGTTTCTTCCTCCTTTTCTCCTCCTTCGGTTTCTCTCTCTCTCCGTCTGTATTCTCTCACTCGCTCCATCATCGGTCGTGTAAGATCTGGATTTAAAAAGTCCAGATGTATGGACGCATTTTTCATGGGACACACACACGACAATGCGTGCACTCATGAAAACACGCACTGACCCACATGTGCACACTTTAATACTCGTTAACCGTTTTATCACTTCCCTTGTTGTCACTTAGGTGACCTTTAAGTTTGTAAAATCTTATCTACAGTGTGTGTGTGAGTGTGTTTGTGCATGCATGCTTATTTGTGAGTGTGTGTGTGAGTGCACCTGCAGCTGTGTGTGAATTAATAAATGTGTCCTCTCTCTAATGCCCCCTGACGTGTTGTCACAGCAGTTTCGGAAAGATTACCAAAACACATTTCCAATTCAACACTACCAAAATATGTCTCCAAATAAATGAATGAATGTAAATGTGAAGAAAAAAAAGTATTTCAGTTGAAGACAAACTGTTAATAAGATATACTGCAGTGTACCAAAACTGGACCCAGACAGGATTTTCTAATTCAGTATATTTTTAATGTTGATAATTTGCCAAATTAAAGTAAAGACTTACGTCAGCAGGGCTCAGGCTGCAGCATTTGACTAAGCAATATTTTTTAAGAATATAAATCCAAGGTAAATTGTTTGTTTCTCTTTAGGGATGGAAAATGGAAATTACTTCGATTTTATTGTTTGGTAGTTTTGCTTTATTCAACTGAAATGATGAATTAATTATCAACAGAACTGCTGGTTGATTAATCACCTTAATGTTTCAGCTGTTTACATGGTAGCACAGAAAGTTTCGGGCTGTGTGTGTCAGCTTGTAGGACTCAACAACTTGAACAGTACAACTAAACTACACACCTGTAACGTGTAGTTATGGAACTGCTGGCATTATAATGTGTCCACTGCTCCCGTAAGACATCAGCTACTTTCATATTGTGCACCTGCAGCCACTTCTTAACTCTGAAGTAGCAGAAAGCGAAGGTACCAGAGACCGTGTGATTGGATTATGGTGTACGGCACACTTCACCTCAGCTTGGACCATTTACCAAATCAACAGGTAGTGCAGTGAATTGGCAACGTTAACCTGGACGTGTTCTATAAGAACACACGCTGTGTAATCATTTACACACACTCACTAAAACCCACGCAGGCTTTGTGAATATCCGGCATGTGTTTACAGGTGTGTTGGGCACCGTGCAATTTTAACACACAATCTTTTTCACATTGAATTGCCAGCCAAGTCCAGGAAACACACACACACACACACACACACACACACACACACACACACACTGTGTTACATTGCTGCTTGTGTGGCTGATGGTTTTTGTGAATGTGTGTGCGCGTCTGGGAACTTTTACTTTTATATATCAAGTAACCAAGGAGACATGGGCCACTGATCAATATTTGATTCACTGTCACTCTAGCAGATTGTGTGTGTGTGTGTGTGTGTGTGTTGTCCATTGGTTTTACTATAGAGGTTGTGGCATTAGTCCAATGTGCTTGTCAGCAGAGCGAGTGGTCAATAGCAGCAGTGTTGGCTTACATAGATTAGTATTATTTCAGGGACAGTAGGTTTGGCCAAGATGGCACCAATACCACTGCTGGCTGGGGCCACTTCCAGTTTGATATATACATGCAACTGTTCCCTGCAGCTTCTTCGGGGGACAGAATGGAATAAAGTCAACTAAGATCTCAGACTGATGATTTACTTTCACGGGCCCTCACCTGTAAATGGTTTTATAATTTATGCGAACATGCAGCGTTGTCGTAAAGTTTTGGTTATTTCACACGAGAGATCTTATTTTTGTCAGCGCGTGCAGAGCTCGGCCGGGAGAAGATGATGTTGTCATGTATTTCCATGCAGTGATCAAACTTTAGGGAAGAAAAACGAGACATCTTCATTTGTCTTATTTTAAGTTCGAGAGATAAAAATGCTCTTATTTGTGAAAGTACTGATCCCATAGTCTCTGTGGGTTAAATCTTGAGTCAAATGTTTCTCTCACATTGCAAAGCTGCTTTAATTGGGTCTCAGTCTCCCATTAATGCATTCATTATAATAGTTATGTGCCAATTACCCGTCAATATAAATAAATCTTGAAGCTGTCAAGTGTCATTATGTCAGATGTAACTTGCAGTGATGTTAGGCACTCGTTTGCATAATGGTATGTTAAATCTGAGGTTTTCACTGTATGGACACATATACTTTTTTTTTTTACTCTATTTGGGCAAATCATGGAAAACTAATTCACAGTTAACAATTTATCTTTGCTGCTCAGGCAAATTAGAAGTTGAAATTTAACACAACAGTTAAAAATGATAAACATACAAATATGAATAAGTGTTAAAACTCTTATAATATAAAGATTTAACAGACAAAATCACATAATAAACAATAATTTAATACAGTGAGTAAGTCTCAGTGCTTCATACAGCTGATATTGATTTTTTCTCCGCCTCCGTGTATGAAGGATTTGCCCAAACCTAATGTGAACAAAGAAAACCTCTGTAATAGTCTTTAATATTTATATTTAAAAACTGGCAACACAAAATGAGCTCATTTAGACGTTTTTGATTCAGTACAGAAGACATGATCAGGTGTCAGCCACATTCATTTTTTCATTCTCAGAGGAAAGATCAGTGATGAAGCGGTTTTTTCCCCTATTGACAGATACTGTCACTGAGGGACTCACAGCGTTGCCAAAGTCATCAAGTTTCTAAATCTGCTGGGAGCAGTTTTAAAGAGTAATGCTGAACCCAGGTCAAGTTTCTCTCTGCCTACTGGATGAGTTTGAAAAATGCTGGAGCTTGAAGGTAAAGAAAGGGGGAGAGCAGGGGTTCAATCTGCTTGTTGAGAGGAGGAGAAGGAGTTATTTGTCCTCCCAGCAGTATAATAAACTGGTGAAGAAAGTTGGAGGTAATAAAATGCAATAATAAAAGTTTATACTTCCCATACTCATTGTATTTATACGGTGCAGTTTTATAAAAAAAAGTGAATTATTGATTAATCCCTCGGAAACACATTCTTATTTATAATGGATATTCTGTCATAAGTTACAATAAAAACAGATTTACTTCTTAATTAAGCTGCATCTGAGGTGAATCAGAAACAGCTCTGTGTGGTGAGTCTTTACTGCAGCGGTTACCAGGTCAAAGTTTTATTGATACCATCATTAATTTTTATGTGTTTGGATTGTGAAATCAACATGTGGTTTTTAGAGGCGGCTCCTCTCACTCTCTCTGAAATCGATGCTTGTTAAACTCCAAAGGCACAAAATAATTCTTATTCTACTTTTCAGTTATTATGCAACATTTTTTATGTTTGTATTTCAATCTTGTTGATCTTCCTCTGTGCTCTCAAGTTATTGCTTTTATTTCCTCCTTCCCCTCCATCCTCCTCCCTTATCTCCCCGTCCTTCCTTCATCTCTGCCTCTCATCTGTGCTCCTCTACCGTCTCCTACTCTGTCTCCCTTTTGTTTCTGTTTTGCTTTTCGCCTTCGTCTCCCTTTCCTCTGTTCCTCATCTCCTTTTCCATTTTCTGCTCTCTCCAATCTTTTCCTCTTCTTCCTCCTCTCCTGCTCCCATCGCTCCTCTGACCTCACTTTTCCTCTTCTGTTTCCTCTTCATTCTTGGCTCTCTTCCCCTACCTCTCCATCTGTAATCCATCACCTCCTCCTCCACTCGTTCTCCTCTCCAGGGTACAATCTGATGCGTGGGTGTTGGTGTATCTTTCTCCATCTCCCTCTCTCTCTCCATCCATCTGAGCCCCATGTTCTGAATTATTACTCTGTAATCACCAGTGAGCCCAGAGACAATCCATTCACACACAAATATATATTTTTTTCCATCCTTTGCAGGAATGTATCCAGACTTTGAAAAGAACAGAAAACTTTATCTTTCCATCATTTGTCATTTCTTTGAAAAATATTAAATTTATAAAATGTATTTCCTCCGGTGGAAAAATAAATTGGATCAAGTTCAATAATCTCTTCTTTCATTTGCTCATATTGCGTTTGTTCTGACCATCCATCCAACATTTTGCTCCTACGCAGTTTAACTGCCGCACACCAGACGAGACGTGATCTGCACAGCCAGGACATCAGGGTTAAAGTTACAGGAACGATCCAGATTCATGATCACAGACATCATCGATTAACTACTAAATTAATGTGATCGTTTGTGTGAAGAGCGACTGAGACAGGCAGACACACACACACACACACACACACACTCCTGCAGCCGGGAGAGAAAGTCTTCCAGTAGATTATGTTGCAACTCGGTGTTTTAACTTCATTGTTGCAGAAGAAGCACACACACACACAGACACACACACAATCCTGTGATACTAACGTAATACAATAGAAAACTAAAAGCTCATCTAAATCATAACCATCCCATTCTGTTTGTGACAGTCCTCCCTAAGTTATTGATTTGGGAAATCAGAGGTGACACCCAGCCCAAGTTAAGAAGTTCCCAATATATATGGGAACTGCCAAGAAATAGGTGTATAGTTGTGTTATTCCAGTTACAAATCTAGAATTTTAGGAAAGAGGAATAATCAGTGTGATCAATTTCCTTTCCCCCTCCTTCTTCACCATCGTATTTTCTCCCTTCATATCACCTCCTCTCACACTCTCGTCCTCTTCCTTCCTTTTCTCTCATACCAACTCTTAGCCCTGCCCCCCCCGCTCTCTGTCAGGTCCTGCATTCTCCCATCACTCGGACTCCCCCCTCTCTTGTGCGCCACTGTTTTCGTGTTGCGTTGCTGGGTTTGCACAGGAACCACATCGATCACAAACTAATAATGTTATGTGGAAAAAAGAATAGAGAGTGATTCTTCTTTTTTTCTTTACACTGAGAAAAAAGAAATGTGTTAAATGAAGGATAGGATTGTGCAGATGAAAAATCTAAATCACCACACACACACACACACACACACACACACACACACACACACTGCTTTTGTATAACAATATTGTGTGGTCTATTTGTCCTCCAGGGTCAGGGTACCCGTATGTTCTGGAACCCCCAGCCCAGGACTTTTTCTCTGGTAAACAAATAAACAACAGCATCTGCATCATTCCCAGTCTGCCCCCACGACTACCAACCCCTCGGTCCTTACACACGTCATGCTGCTACAGCTAATACAGCTGCATTGCTGCACCATTATTAATCTTCAATAAGTGGTCATTAAATGTTGCACCAACTCTATTAAGCGCTTGAGAAAAGTCCCTTTACCCCCCCCTGCTACTGAATGCATTAATACCAACATCTTGAATAAAACTCATATGGTTTGTCTAACTGTGATTTTGTGTGTGTGAGTAAGTGTGTGAGGGCAGAAAAACAGGAAGTCTGATGATCCCGCAGATTGAAAAGTAGAGCCCACAAACACACACACACACACACACCCACACACACACACACACACTCACACACTCACCTTGTGGCTTCATATTAATCAGCAGCCAACATGAAAAATATCTGTGTGCTTATTATTCCCATTCCACTGTGTGTTTCTGTGCCAAAGAAGACTAACTCTCTCAGCCTGGCCTTATTACAGTTAGCCTCAAGCTCTAATGGAAAGTAATAAAGACCTCTGAACATCTTAGTTTTGCTGAGCAGGCGGGTGTGCGTGCGTGCGTGCGGGTGTGCGTGCGTGCGTGTGTTTGTGTGTGTGTGTGTGTGAGAGCGATAGGGGAGATGAATGGTTCTGATTAGGCAGTGCAAGCTGCAGACAAACGTGATGATCAATGTCTCCCTTCGTACTGTTGCAATTTGCAATGACCACACATACGCTTATACGTGTGTAGTATTTTCATCAGCTGCGTGCAGTATGTGTTTGTGTGTTTTAATTATTTGTGTTTCTCCCAAGATTGATGGTGTTTTTTGTCTCATTTCACCGCTTTCATATGTCTGAATACATACACACACTGCCAGTAATACTATGTGTATGTTACAGTATGTGTATACTGTATATATTTACTCTGTGTGTGTGTGTGTGTGTGTTGCTGTCATTTTAAATAACGGCGAATGTATATGCAATGGAAATGCTTTGAAAATGGTTATGCTCAAGTATAAAAATGTAAATCAGCGCACTTGGGTGTCTGCAGAGGACTGCGGAATGTAAGTGCTGACTCGACAACAGCAGGGATGGGTGGATGGGGGGAGGTGGGGGTTGTGGGTGTTCAAACTAGAGAGATAGAGAGAGAGGAAGGGAAATAAATAGATGCAGAGCGGAAATGGAAGGATAATTTGAAGTGGAAGGAAAACTTCAACATAGGAGGGTGCAGAGGAAGCAAAAGCTAAGAGAGAGAGAGAGAAATAAAAAAGAGAGGGGGAGTTGATGTTAATGTTCTGGGAATTGGATGGATGAAATAAAAGGAAATGGAATGATGAAAGTGGTGATGAGAGAAGAGGTGCAGTGAGTTAGCAGCAGGTCCCCTGGCTTTTGGTTCACCAGGCTTTCATCCAGGAAATGAAACTTGTTGTGCGATCGGGACAAAACACACACACACACACACACACAAAACAAAAAAGAGAGAGAAAGATGTTTTCCCATGTGCATTTAAATATCATGCACACAAACTTTTCTCACTCGCATTTAAGTTGACGGACTGTTATTGTTGTGTGTGTGTGTGTGTGTGTGTGTGTGTGTGAGAGAGTGTGTGAGTGTGTGAGTGAGTGAGTGAGTTAGCCTGATCACACAAGTTTAATTTCCTTTGCGGTGTTTGACTGCAGCTTTGTTGTTGATAAATTGACCATTGAAAATAGTCACTACATGCTCCGCAGTAAGGCACCAATGTAAAGATTTAAAAAAAAATAGACACAAGCAGCACAATCCAACGTCATGCTCACTAAATTTTATAGTTGGATGTCCCTGTTCATCTGAGTGTTGACCCAGAACACAGACCTCGTTTTATTGCTGCAAATTGCTGCAACTTTCATAACGAGTTTAAAGTCAGAAAAACAGGAATGTGTGGGTTTTAGTGTTACCCCCTTAACAAACTTTAAACATACATCACTCTGTCTTCAGAAACGATTAAAGTGGGACAGCGAGGCTGTTTTTGCATAATAGCTTTAGTGATTGTGCCGGCCTGTTTGCATGTGCGGATACACCATTATGCGTCATTAAGCAGACATTGTACTGCAGCCGTAGAGGGGAGTCACAACCAGCGTCACTTGCCGAGCGAACAGAGTGATTGAATGCGAGACGAGGTTCTTTGCGTGCTCGCCTGGGACCGCCGTTACAGCACATTTACATAAACATCACCTCCTTTTTACATCTCATTAGCATAGAAAAAACATCAACATGAAGGAGGGAGCTGAGGAGGGATGGATGGATGGATTAATGAATGGGGAGGAGATGCTACAGTTAGAGCGTGCTGAGGGAGCAGAGATGGTCATAATACAAACTAGAGGAAACATTTACAGATGCATACAGCTATGTTTGTTTTTGGCCTTATTAACCTAACACCCAGTCTCCCAGAGTTTATATATGACAGCAACATTTTGGAGTGAAGCTTGGTAAATCCCTAATGAGCTTTGGTAAACTTTCAGATGACCAACCACAAAGCAAATTGAAAGCGTTTGAGAGAGTTGCAGTCTAATAAAAACTGAGAAATCTGTCAAACAAACTGTCTTATGCATAATAAGTCTTTATGTAACCTTGCACAGACAAAGTATTGTCTCTGAGCTCTCTAGCTTAAAAGGTACTGACTGCAATATTTAGTCTGTTTAAATCAAAATCCATGTGCATTAAAGTTTAAAGATACATCAGCTTTTATCAGTCAACAGAAAAACCTGTCCCTTTATCCTGTTTGGTACAGTTCATACTTTACATACTGTATCTTTCAAGTTGCTGTTAAAAAAGCAGAAGAGCCGAATGGTCAGTTTTGCCGATCTACATTAATTCTAATCTAATTAAGATGGTGGCCCTAAACACAGCCAAGCATTTCTAATTGAATCTTTCTCTTACGCATGAAGCTACATAATGAACGTGGAGGCACATACACACAGAATGGGCACAGGCCTCATTGGCATGACTGTGCAAAATTGTTGCATTAATGGTCGGCTCTTTTACCCTTTACACACATATATAGCTGTCACCTTGCATAACAAATGAGGGGGTGATTTAAATAATTGGGTTTTATGTGGAAGCGGAGGCAGAGAATGTGCAGCCATGGTGATTTTTCTCAAAGAGGTGTGTGTGTGTGTGTGTGTGTGTGTGTGTGTCCTGATTTTCAGAATAATCACAGTACAGTTAATAATATGTTGGTTTCATCTGCTGTCGAGATGATGAGATATTGTGCAGTTTGATCCATGATCAGTGTCACAAAGAACTTTTTTCTTTCTGTAAAACGTCAGAATGTGTGATACGTAAACAGACATAATTTTCGGTCATGTTGGAAGTGTAACGTAAGTTTTCTGGAAGCTGGTGAAAGGAGAACTCAGGCAGCAGCTGTCTAATGCAGAAGATTTTAATGTAGACTTGATGAGAAGACTTGATGTGGATGGTCAAAGATTCCTCAACAGGCCTCCCGGCACTCGCAACTGGGAGGAGATGCCAAGATAGACCCAGAACTTGCTTGAGTGATTAAATATCCCATCTGGCGTGGGATTTCCTCGAGATCCCTAAGGAGGAGCCGGAAAGTGTTGCTGGGGAGAGCGATATCTGGAACAGGACGGACAGACAGACAGGACTAGATTGGACATTTAAGCAATAACAGCCAGATTTTCTTGCCTCCTGTGAGCGCAGTACAGTATGCTGCTAAAACATTAGCCCCAACTTTTGCCTGACCAGTGCTACAATTAAAGGTCTGGACCATGGCTAGTTTGTCCCTAACATCGTATCAGGAGCAATGTGAAAGTGAAAGTTTTCTTTGAATTACACCTTTGGTCCTGACATAACTCTTTTTGCTTTGGGTTAAAAGCAAGAGAGGGATAACAGTGGTTTTGCTGAAATGCTCATTTAGATTTGAAATATTTGATATCAGGAGTTTGAGTCCAAAAAAGTTTTTAAAAAATGCACAGCTCATAATGTAAGCAGGCGCATATGTACACACACACACACACACACACACACACACACACACACACATGCTGTTTCAGAATGTCAGCCCAAGAGAGTAGATGTGCTGTGTATCCAAGGCAACCTAAATTAATCTTAACAGGTGTGGGGCATTATTTCTCTTGCCGAGGAGAGACGGAGCAAGCAGGCGACCGAGAATGAAAAGGTGAGATGGAAAGAGAGAGAAAGGGATGAGAGCGCCCAAAGAAACAAGGATGGAGGAATGGAGGAGTGCAGGGCAACAGATAAGGCCTGAGAGGGAGAGGAGGAAATGAGGGGTAAAGTCAGAGGTTGAATGTGATGAGTAGAATGCAGAGGGAGAGAGGCAGAGAGAGATGATGGGATCAGAGAGGGGAGGGATGGAAGGGGATAGTGGTGCAGAGGGTGAGTCAGAAGGCGATGAGAGTTATTGGGAACTAGCATGCTGCTTATTGCATGCCACCAAGAATAAAGTCAGCAACCGGCGTGCACTGTGTTTGTGTGAACGCACTGGCACAAAAAAAAACATTAGACAATACCAGCACAGTCTAACTAAATAACATCTCCAAAAAAGACAAGATTACACTTGCGGCTAGTCCCACTCAAAGGCCTGCACAACACACACACACACACACACACACACACACACACACACACACACACACACACACACACACACATGCACCATTTAGAAGGACAAAGAAATCACTTCAGCACACACACTTGGCTGATACACAAATACACGCACCAACACTCATTTACATTGACTAGTGTCTGGATGACAGAAGGGGTCCAAGAACACAGACGGCCCGTGGGTGAGATGACGCACAAGCACAAGCACACACACACACACACACACACACACACTCACTCTACACTTAAATATATAAATCTAAATATACACATGTACGAAGCCTGTTTCTCAGTAGTGTCACATAACATCCAAGTGATGGAAACTAAAGTAGAATCAATGTTTTTGTGTGTGTGCTTGTCGCAGCCTCTGCCAGCGTGTGTGTGTGCGTATGTGTGTCTGCGCGACAGCTCCTGTAGGTGTTGATTGGGGAACGTGTGCGTGTGTGTGTGTGTGTGTGTTGGCGTGTTAAAAGTGTCTGTCATTCAAACACAGGCGTCAGTCTCGCCTCCACTTTGACATTTGTTCTTGTTTTTATGTTTCAGTTATTTAAAATGTACCTTTTAATTATTTATCCATTAAGTCATGAAAACATAAACACTATCCACAGGTGTCTGATAAATCTTCTGGTGCTAAACCACTTAAAACTCAAAAAGTCAGATATAATAATATTTGTTTATTATCCCTTAAAATAATTCCTTGGCTAATTCCAAAGCTACAGGACATTCAAACTTGTGTTTATTAATTTCTTTAACTACTGAACTGACATGAATAGAAACCACTTTAACATAAGCCACATGTTTTATGTGACATTCAGATTTTGCAGACGTGGCAAAGGTATATGCTCTTCCACCTTTATGGTAATTAGCAACACATTAATAACATGTCACTAATTAGTGTACATACTAGCAGCATGGTTAATTTGTCACAAACGTATTCATGTTTTATTCTGCATGACCATATTCTACAACCGCTAGGCCATTAACTTAGAGTTTTCCCTCAATAGTAAAAGGAGGTTGCACACAAATTACAATCTTTATGTTCTTTGCTTCGTGTGAGCCTGAAAAGAAAGTAGTACCACAAGAATAATCATTAAACAACACTTAAAGTGTAAGGTCTATTCCTATGCCACAAAACAAAAGCTACAGTTGTTAATAATGACCAAATAACAATTAACTAAATTAAGTCTTGAGATTATGTGTTGCCTATTTTAAAGCTGTCTCCTCCTCGAACTTAGTAAATCCATTAAAGAACTCGATGACTGAAATGATCAGAGAGGATTCATGAAAAGAATAGAGATTATCTGAGCCGCACAGCTTTGGTTCACATTCACTGGTAGAAGAATAAAGTCATAACAAGCAGAAATATTTATTGATGTAACCTTGGACAGACGTTCAAACATGGTTTGTACCGTAGAGTCTAAATAAAGATGGACGACATGTTTTCCACTTCCTACCACCGTCCTGAAATGAAATATCCCAGGAACAAAGGCTGCCACAGTCTGCTCACAAGCAATTGGTGGATGGAGCCACTGTAGTGCTGCCACCCAGCCAATCCTGGTGGTTCAACCCATATTTATAGCATCAACTAACTAATTAAAACTAATTGGTAAAAATAGCACTTACAATGATTAGTGTGATAAGAACTACAGAAACCATCTTTAAGAAAAATGTATATGATGTGTACTTTTTAGTTTTGTAAATCTCCCATCCATTGACACGGAGGAGGTTTATGACCTATACTGCTTGATTCCACATGAACGGAACTAGAACGGACCTAGACAATTAGAAAAAAATGAGCCTTGGACACATTTACCACAGTAAGATAGAATTCATTGACAAAGAGCAAACCGAGGAGGGTCGTAGTTACTGTTGAGTTGAATGATCTTGTGAGGCATGTTTGCTTGGTGAAGAAGAAGAAACATGTCGGCCATGTTTATTGACTCAAGGAAAAAGATCCACAGATGAAGATCAACATCTCATCAGAAGTATCCCGGAAAATGGGTTTTAACCATAGACTGTACCCCTTTTACTGTCTTGGTCTCACTGAAGAAAAAACTTCTTATACACTATAAATACAGTTACTCTACCTTCTGCATATAGTTATTTGCAGAGGCTGCTGCTTTGGTTGTTTTCACCCAATATTTGTATATATATATATTTTTACACCTGTATATCTTGCAGAGAGAAGCGTGATGAAAAATCACGTGTGTGTCACATAATCACTGGTTCTATATGCAGGAGATAATAGGGGAAACACACACAAGTGTATGTGAGTGTTGTTAGTGTCATTAGTGTGAGGAGCATCCCACTGCTCCCGAGTACCAAATACCCCGCAGAGGAAAGAAGGAAAATGAGGACAGGCCTGGAGGATGATGGGGGGGAAAAAAATGTGGTGTGAACGAGAGGCGGTGTGAAGTAGAAGTGCATACCTCCACCAAGGCCAAACAATTCTACAATGATTGTCTAGAACCTATAGTAGAAATCTGAAATGCCCTGAATATGATTAATATGTTGTAAAACACAATATAAAAGCATTAACCTTTGCCAAGGCCCAACAGTCCACTTATGAAACCACATTTAGATTCACTAGATCTGGATTTTTATTTGGATTTGCACAAACTCATACATATATATACAGTCCTCTAAACATGTCTGATTTTTCTTCATCAAGATCCACAAATTATTCTGTGAGAAATCAAGGAAAAGCACCTTATATGTTCCATAATTTGATGGCTTCTTCCTTCATGTGCCAAACCACGTCACAGAATGTCATGGAAATCTGTTGAGTAGTTTTTACATAATCCTGCTGACTACCAAACAAACAGATAGATGCAGACAACAACAACCTCCTTCGTGGACAAGCAAACAAACAGATGCGGGTGAAAGCACAACCATCTAACTGGAGATAATCATGGTGTCTGTGTGCAGATTGTAATGAGTCACCATCACCCTTTAATGTTTTGTCCCATTAATGAGTCATAATTAGTAATTGTGTATATGCATGTCTGTACCAAGTGTTCTTCTGTTAATTAGCCATGAGTTTCCTCTTGCTCGCAGGTGAGTAAAGCAGATCTGATTGTGCTTCATGCGCTGGTTAGTGTGTGTGTGTCTGTGTGTATTGTGTTTTAATTTGTAGTTCCTGAATGTGCAGTGTGCTGTGCACTTAATATAGATCAGTACCTTCATATTAACACACAGTAACAGGGCAATGTGTCAACACTGTGTTTGGTTGTAACCTCCGCTGGTCATACTTTGTACTGGTTTCTGAGGTATTACTGCTTTTCTATTTGGCTTCCACATCAGTTAGCTGACTTTCCATCCAAGAAAAAATAATTCACAAACAATAACACTCAAGTTATTGATCGTTCAGGGTGAGTTGTGTTAAAAAAGCAATGGGAATGAATTTTCCCAATAAACAAACAAGGAATAATCTTTAAAGATTACCCACAAACCTCACTGTCACTAATACTGAGAAACCTGTAATAAAAAATACAAATGTAATATCCGTATAACTAGAGTCGGTTAAAGGTAAGTGAGAAAGTAAGGGTTTTGTTTGCTTGTAAACTTGGTGAAACCATCGTAAATTGAATAATTAATAAATGTATACTGTTCCTCACGTGTGTCTGTCAGCAAGGTTCACTGCCCGTTTGCGGAAACATTTTATTGTATATATCCTTAAGTTTGCATATGTGAATGATAATAAATAATAGATTTCACCACTTTAAAAACAGACTCACCAGTTAAGGGTACTTTTGGGCAGACAACAAGTTTCAGAAGCTGTTGGATGGAAAAACAGCTACTGTTATCCGCCAGTGCTTTTCAAGCCTCAGCGCTAATATCTGGTTAGTGTAGTTGCAGTGTTTTGTTTTGTCTGTAGTCCTAACGTGTTATCCTGTCATCCTGCCCTTCCCTGTAGTCTGCACCGTTCGCTGTCAGAAGTTCCTGATCTCGCGGGTCGGGGAGGACTGGATCTTCCTCATCCTGCTGGGACTCCTCATGGCCCTGGTCAGCTGGGTGGTGGACTTCTGCATCGCCATCTGCCTACAAGGTGAGGGAGGGAGGGAGGGAGGGAGGGAGGAGGGGGAGGGCGGAGGGATTAGCCTCGCAGGTAGAGGCATGTAAATTGCAGTGACAGTAACGGGAGGCAAATGTAAATATACAGGAAGAAAGTCCAACATTGCATCGAATGCCTGGAAAAAAGAATCTGGTTGGTTGACAGGGAAAACAACCAGAGAAGCAGAATACTAGAAAATATACAAGCTATGCAAATTGTTTTATTTTTATAATTTTACACATTCAAGCAATTATACATCACAGAGTTTATATTAGAACTCTAGATTAAGTCAGGGAAGAGGGTGTGAAACCTGACAGATACCAGTGAATCACAGTGTCATGTAGTAGTAGAGGTGCTGTAGATGGAAATGAATGAGTCACTGATTTACTCAGTCTGTAAATATATTTAGATTTGTGTGGTTGCAAACTAGATTTTAGACACAAGGGGCAAAAAGAAGCATTTCAAAAGATGGAGGAACAAGTGAGAGCTGAAGCTGGTGCATTATTTATTTGACCAATCTTTAATTCGTTTACATGGCAGCACACTTAGATCTGTGTGTGTCGTTTTAGCATGTGTGTGTACTCAAGGGTGAAGTACAGTAATTGCAATGTAGTAGGGAGTATACTGTACATCAGCACTTTACATAAATGCAAACACTCTTACTGTGTGTGTTTCTGTGTGTGTGTGTGTGTGTGTCTGTGTGTGTGTGTCCACAGCACAGAAGTGGATGTACGGTGGTCTGGACAGTAATGTGTTCCTGCAGTATCTGGCCTGGGTCACTTACCCTGTCGTCCTCATCACCTTCTCTGCCGGCTTCACACAGATCCTCGCCCCGCAGGCAGTTGGTATGACTCACTCACACATATTCAATTATTCGATATTTCAAAAACAAATGATAACAAGTTCGATTAAAGTAATTCATCAAGAAAATATTTGCACTTCCTGGTTGGTTCCAGCTTCTGTAGTGTGAGGATCCGCTACTTTTCTATGTTCGTGTCGTAAATTAAACACCTTTATTTAATGTGAAGACGTCACCTTGAGCTTTTTGAGGAGTTGCCAGCATCTAAGTATTTTGTCCAGTGAGTAGGTGTTGAATATTAATGGCTGGATTAACCTCTAATGAAAATACGAATTTGTTTCAGGCTTATGTTACTGTAGGTAGAAATTGATGTAATGCTGATTTAAGGTTTGATAAAATGCTGAAATAACCATATAAACTTTAAGTGTTTTCCATTCCTGTATTGAGTTTTACAAAATAAATTATACCTGTGTAACCACAGCCTGTAAACAATATATCGCAGTACTGCTTATGTGAGGAGCACGACAGTGTGTCCCTGTTTACCAATTTTGACGCTGGAGCATTTTGCTGTACAAAGCTCTGAAACTGAATTAAAGTTACATACATTTGTTAAAGGTTTTGCAGTTATTTATATTTTTGTATTGAAGTTAATTGCACTTTAAACTGTAAGCAATTAATAGGTTAAATTTCAACTTCCAATTCCCCCCGCTATAAAACATGTTGACCGTTGTTTTTACTTTATTTATAAGAAAGTATTGGCAAAAATCATAATCGTGTTCCGTGTGTTTGCATCTGCCTGTGTATACATTTATTATATTTATGAATATTTCCAGTTTGTGTATAAAACACATTTGAAAAAATATCTGAAGATAAGAATGTTAAGAAAGCTTTAACGCTTGGCTGAGGAAACGTATTGATGGAAACATTATTTGACAGTGCAAAGGAAACAGACTTGGAGAATAAATCAAGGTGCACGTGAAGCGTTGTTCACTGAAGCTTTCCTCTCTGCTGAAGAAATGAAAAATCGTGGCTAACAAAAACATCAGAACTTGTGAGGAGCGATGAGCAGCCGTCCTCAAAGTAAAAAATGAAGCATTTCCACCACATTTAGCTTCAACTGATCTTTAACTGATGTTCTTTTAATCACACCGTCTCCTTGCATCCTCTCCTGCGATGCTTTGATGTCACCTGACTGGAAAAAAAAGCTCCACCTGCTGCATTTGGGTGGAAACTTGACTCTAGCTGATGAATTTAGAACCGTTTTATATCAAACTGTGATGAAGGTTGAGTCTGTTTGTGTTGTCAGTGTCAGTCAAATGTGTTCAAACCCCTCAGTCCTGACGAGTTTACGCTAATTTACACCCGAGGATGATTTGTGACTTGATTTTATTGAGTATTTAGTCAATATCTGAAGTTACAGACAAATCCTTGGGATATGAAGTGCAGATGCTTGTTGGATGAAGTGTGTTGCGATTCTCTTAAAGTTTACAATCAGCTGTAAGCTCCTCGTGTGTCCCCCCCCCTCCACCCTGCAGGTTCAGGTATTCCGGAGATGAAGACCATCCTGAGAGGAGTGGTGTTGAAGGAATACCTAACCTTCAAAACCTTTGTGGCCAAAGTCATCGGTCTCACCTGCGCTCTAGGCAGCGGCATGCCGCTGGGCAAGGAGGTAACACACACACACAGATTTTTACAACACAGCATTACCTGATCTATGGGCCCATGAAGGCCTTAATGGTTCTAAATGGAAAGATGGACTCTAGACTGGGACAACATGTTACATGCACATGTCCACTCACAGTAGCAGCTTGTCAGTCAATGAAACAGCCAATTCCATATGTGAGTCAAAATACGGGCTGCAGCATACTTTCAGTCACCACCTCCCTCTTGTGGTGAAGAAGGAGCCGCAAGACAAAGGTTTTTAATTGACCAGATGATCCAAGAGAAGCCGAGAAGAGTTTTCGTTAGAAGGACACACACATTTTCTCTCGCTCCTGGTATTTCACACGATGTCCTGTACGATCATGATTTTAAAAAAATGTGAGCAGCGTTCAGACCTCTGTTTTTGGAATTCTTGCTCCTTCAATAGTCCCTTCTTTTTATAACCAGATCATTTCAGTCGTTTAGACATGATCCTCAATTAATTATTTTTTTCTCAAAGACAATCTCTCTACATATTAGTCGGAAATAAAGTTAAACAAAGTCAAATTAAATCTACCGCTGGTTCTTGTTGCTCTTATTTAAGTCTTGATCTGTGAGGACGTAAAAAATATAAACTTACAGTTAAAATCAAAGGTAATATTGCTGAATACACTTTGATTTAAATGTAAGTTAAGTTAGCAATTCCATTTAAACTCAAGTGGTGATCCTCATGCAACAGTGATTGGACAGTGTGTTGTTCAGAAACACAGTTTCACAATCTTTGTCTGTGATAAAATATGGACCCAGCACGGAGCTGCCATCAGGGCTGGACGCCAGCTTACACAACATCCGAAATAAGCTTTCAGAATCAGAGAAGAATACCAGCTGGCTGCAGCTTCAATTTAAACCGTTATCAGTCATCAAAAACCCATTAAGGCCACAGTGAAGTGTTTGAGCAGTTTTCCCAGTGCGCCTTGAAAAAGTGGAGCAGCTCTATCACGACTGAAATCAGTGCATATATGCGGAGCTATCAGTGCATATTATAGAAATCAGTGAACGCCACATGAACTTCTGAGGGAAACATCCCCCGTCTCCAGCTCCCATTCTCCATCCCTGCTGCATGATTTACACATGATTCATAAGGCTTCAGTGCTGGCTCCCAATGAACGACTGAAAGGTTGGCAAGTTCAGTGTGAATTAATTTTGCACTGCTACGTTCTGCCTCCAGGAAGTCGCCATATGCCACTTGTTTGACACTCGCAGAAGCTTTAGACTCGGGTCAGGTTCTGACACAAAATACAGAATCCCTCTGGTTTCGGCTCGTGCTCTGGTTATTGTTCTCCAGGGCTCAGTCTGTTATATCTTACTGCTTTTGGCCCGATCTGGATTGTTAACTGCTTAAATTCCACTGGGAGCTGTGTTCCCATTACAAGCATTTGTTCAGTACACCTATGTTCCGATCCGAAAGGCTCATCAAAAAAGTTTTCTTTACAAATATGTAGATAATATGTGTACCACTTGCATCTGATACCAGCTCTCCTACATTTAACTATTGTAGTTTATTTCTGTTGTCATGATTCAACATATATAGTAGTTAGAGAGTTGTCCTGCGCTGAAACCCTCAAACTCATAGTACGTTCAGAGATCTACACCCAGCACATCACGAGGTAAAGTAGTACTCAAACCTCCCAGTGTTAAAAGACACACCGTGGGCCAATCCGGTCGGGTTCAGGCTGAAGGTCAGCGGATGCTTCTGCGTCGGAGCTACACCGCAGCCTACGTGTAAAAATGAGTTTGACTTGAGAGCAAACAGTGTGTTATCTGGAGAGGAGGGAAAACAAAATGAGAAAGAGGGAGGGTGCAAAGTTAACTTTTCTAAACCCAAAGAGAGGTAGAGGACTGTTCTTCTGGAGATTGTGGAATCCCCAAATTCACTCTGCAGATGTTGTTTATGTCCTGTACACTACTTTGTGTGCATGAGTTTGGAAAATGTAGTGTATACTGCTGTCCTTCAGCAAAAACAGTTTCAGGTAAGTATGGCATCCCCCAAAAGACTTTAAGCCTCAAGACGTCCTCACAGGAAAAATAGTTTTTTTCCTTCATTACACACACACACACACACACACACACACACACACCTGCCTCAGGCCCCTCTGGTTGTGTACGCCTGCAGCAGAATGCACAGTTTGGATTCAGAGCAGCCGCTCACTCCCTATAACTTGAGCATCACTCTTCTAAAATTATTAATCCTGTTGGTTCCACTTTGAACTTCATCCTCTGCATTTTAACAATCACTGCAGACTTTGTTGTTGACGATGTGTTTCAAAAAGTTTTATGTGCCGTCTCGTGCGACGCACAGCAAACAGGAGGCTTAACCGCTTCTCGGCGTGTAATGTAGGTCTCAATTACTTTTTTATAAAAATGAAGAACGTCTCCTGAATAAAAATGAGGACAAAACATTCCTGTTTTAACGGGCGCTGCCATCTTGTGCAGGTGACGTCATCTAGAGCCAGAGTCGGTGCAGCAGAGATTGTGAAGTGGAGCAGTGGAATTTAGTTCATAAACCTAAACTTGAGTTGTGTACTGGGACTTTAATTTGGCTCATGTCTAAGAGGGTGGGGTTTATGACCTATACTGCAGCCAGCCACCAGGGGGCGAACAAGATGTTTTGGCTTCATTTTTGATATTTCGTCCATGTTTTTGTACAGTCACTAGTTTACACCTGTGGTATTTTATGTTATATATTTTATTTTATCTTTCCCTCCTGTCAGGGTCCCTTCGTACATATCGCCAGTCTGTGCGCTGCTCTCCTCAGCAAGTTCATGTCTCTGTTTGGGGGAATTTACGAGGTAAGTCCTGTTTATTTCTTTGGTTAATGTTCTTCCTCTCAAGTTTATTCTCCCTCCTTCAACATTTTTGCACAACTGCTCCCTTGATTTCAGTTTGTTTTTGTGGCGTTAAATTAAAACATCTATTATTCAGTCTTCTTTTCATTATTACTCCACGTAAGCTGTACACACCATAAAGCAAATACTAATGGAAAGAGTTTCAACCTCCTACTCAAGTTATTTTTCTCATTCCATTTCATTCACTTCTTCAAAATCCTTTTTTTTTTTTTTTCCATTAACCCGATTCACTTGGTGAACATAGTCACTTTCTGTTGTCTCTGTGCTTTCTGAGTAACAAGGAGCAGAGAATGCTTTCCAAAATTCTATTCTATCAATTTATAAAACGGCAGGTATGTATAAAGTTGGGTTGCTGCATTAAATAGTTCAGATGTTCACTGGGGCTGTCAGACAAAGTTGAACAATCTGTGGTTCCTGCTCAGCTGCTGAAGACGTGTGGAAGACGTGTGGCTTCACTGATGTGTTGCTGAAATGCAATTTTTTAAAAACTGGACCACGAGGTTAACACTAACTGCTGTTGTGGCACTAACACGAGGCAAGAAAATTCAAAGTGTGGACAGAAGAGAGGGATTCTGGGTAGGGTTTTAGTGGAATCAGCAAACAGCCGCTTCGCATGAATGTATTAAGAAAGGTTGTGGGCCATCCAGCAGACTGTAACTGGCTCATCCGGCATTCCTGGTGTGTTGCATTAACATTAGTCTTGTCTCTTCACGTGGCTCGTGCTTGATCCACTGTTAGTTTGTCTTCAATTAGAAGAGCAAGTGTACGTTCATATCTCCCGAGAAACAAATTGGTTCAAAGTATCAAAGGAGGTTTTGCGTTGCTGAAGTCGATGCTTTAATTCGGAGCCGCTCACAAGGTTCTGGTCATCAAAAATGTATCTCAAAATGCAAATTTTTCATAGGAATCAATTTCTTTCATCCCACGTGAAGTCTGGACGTTTTCATCTTGAAGGCTAATTTAGCTTTAATAGATGCAGCGAAAGGAGTTGAGAATTTTTATTTGGCGGGGGGTAGGCAGAGAATGTGGAAAAAAGCTGGATGACAGAGTCGCTGATCAATCAGGGGAAAGACAGAAAAATTATTTTCTTCCTCATGCGTCTCCTCCTCCTTCTCTCTTTTTATCCTCTCCATCTTGTCCATCCTTTGGAAGAGGAGCCCAGGAGCTGGAGGAAGGCAGGGGAAATTTTTACTCTCATCTTTATCTTTTCTGAAGATGTGAGCACTTCTCTTTGGGGAAAAAATGGGAAGATGAGATGGAGGAGGATACACAGGGCAGAGGGAATGAATGAAGAGTCAGTGCAAGAGCTGCAAAACACCTTTACTGCTTCTACTTAATGGCCTTAAGCTGAAGGAGCAAAGTTTTATGTAGTCAGCTGCATCGACAAAACAGATATCGATGGTGTTTGCAAAGCTGATTTGAAAGATCAGCTGAAATGGAGCGGATTGTCGTTGTAGTTGTGCTAGAAGAGACAAGCTGATTCACTTTTATCGTCCATGAAGAGGAACTTGACTTGAAACAGGCCAAACATAGAAATCAGCATAAAACACAATCAACTGTGTGATGTACTTTAAGGTTACAGAAAAGTGAAAGCTTCAAATCAGTGATTACAATGTCAATAGTATCACTATCTCTGTACCCTTTGTATTTTAAATGTGACACTTTAGATGAACACCTGATATTACTGCAGCTGAGGTTGAGAAAATGAAATCCTTTATTTTGAAATTTACTGCCGTCTAATGCAGTGCGTCCACATTGGCATTGTGCTCATACCAATATACTTTAAATGTCATGACAGGCTTTATTTTACAACCCTCACTTGACACTTTCTGTCCCTCAGTCCCCTCCATTATTCTCTCGCTCTCTGTGACAGCTTTAATTTTTCCATCTGCCCATCTTCCTTTTTATCTTTCTGCAATAATCATCATCATCATCATCATCATCATCGTCTCCTAGTAACCGTTACTCTGTCCCGTCCTCACGTCCCTCTCGATTGTTGTGCTGGGCGTGTGTGTGTACCTCTGCAGCAGTAGCTCTTCATAGTTTAAGTACAGTCGACTAACGTGGACTGTAAACGACAGTTTTTTGTTTCAACGTGCTTTTGGATAACATGCTGTTGAAAATCAGAATGACATGTTAAGTGTTAGAATCCTTTACACAGTTAATATTAGCAGTAAACAAAGTGGTATTCATCTGTCCTTACTGGCCAAACTGTGTTTTGTATTCTCATGCTTCCTGAAGGAGCCTGGTTTTATAGGGATTAAGGTAATTCTGCATGCTCTGCAGTCCGTGTCCCTTCTTCCCCACTACTCAGGTCTCAAATTAATTCAGTCTTTTGAAATTTAACAAAATATTTAAGCTCAATGTTTATTTGAGTATCTTGCCTCAGACACATGCTTCAAAATAAAGTGTTGTCCTCGTATTTTTATGTCAAAATCATTTGTCAAAACCATCGTATCATATCACCTTGTAACTGAACTACAGTCTTTGATGAAGAAACTTGCACTGACTGTTATTCTCAAACAATATTTGGAACCCATGTTTTGTAGGACTCCAGATATTATGTTCTGTCTTGTGCTTTTGTGCATTTTACTTTTGATTTACAACCTGACATGGTTGGTGTCTTGGGAAACTTAGAGATCCACACTGGAATAAAAAAAATTAAAATATGGCTATGAATAGATTTGCTCCTGGTGGTAATAAAAACACAAGATTAATGTTTTTACAAAGCATTTTTTTCTTAGGGACATAGAAAAACTGACTTAAAGACTTATTTGTGTCATAAACTGGTTTGTTAAGCCATTTCTTTGTGTTTGCAAATCACAATACGTCCTCCATTAGTGTTTGTGAAGTTAATATGACTATTTCATGATGTAGGAGAAGAGAAGATCCAGCCTGGAATAGTTGAACAAAAAGAGTTGGAATGATTAAGAATAATGATTAAAAAAAAAAAAGAGTGTGTGCTTGAGTGTGTGCATGAATGCAAGCACCAGTTCAGCATGAGTTGTTGCACGTTATAGGTTTGTTAGCAACTGAGTATAAAATCACAAAGGGATAACACACACACACGTACACACTAACCTTCCTGTATCACTGACATGCTGCTTGAAGGAAGCCAGTCTCATAGGAATGAAGGTAAGATCAGTCACATAAAAAAAAACGCCTCCATTTCTCATGATGCAGTGTGACCCTCTGCCCTTCAGTCATGCAGCTCAGTCTTTTCATTTGTTCCTCTCTGCCGGTCCCACTGTGTGTTACACTGCAAACCCTCATCTCACAACGATGTCATCATGATTCTCTTGCATGAAGAGTCTCATTTTATATGAACTGTGCAGCAATCCATGTTATTTATTGGGCTTATTTGTCAACTTCTTCCATTTTATACTTTTAAGCTTCTGCGTTTGTTTTATGTGTCGTCTGTGTCATGTGTGTGTTTGTGTGTTTGTGTGTGTGTGTGTTCCAGAATGAGTCGAGGAACATTGAGATGCTGGCAGCGGCCTGTGCTGTGGGAGTGGGCTGCTGTTTTGCTGCCCCCATAGGAGGTGAGTCTCCAGGGGGAAAAACGTGCATGTTTGTGTATGTATATATATATAGCATCTGATATTCTATTCAATAGTAGCTCCAAATCCTAATATACATTATCTCAAGGAACTTTACGTAGAAGGTCTACACCCTAAACGTGATAGAGAACTTCATACAACACTGCACATGGTGGTGAAGCAATATCAGTGATGTTTCAGAGGGGATCTGTTAGCAAAGGAAATATCTCTCTTTTCCTTTCTGGACAGATTATATCATCTCATGTTAACTTTACAGTCTTACAACATCTGCTTACTGGCTACTACAGATCTCACAACATGGTCTAAACCAAAAGTAAAAACAAAAACAACACAACCGAGAATATATCTGAGTGTAGATGCTGTTGTCGTTGTCTTTACCTAGATTGTGTTTTTAATGTTTTGGACTTTTGTATTAATCATATATGATTAAGGCCTTTGTAAGTATCATGTCCCATAATGTGTGTGTCTGTGTGTGTGTCTGTGTGTGTGTGTGCGTGTTACAGGAGTGTTGTTCAGTATTGAAGTAACGTCCACATTCTTTGCGGTGAGGAACTACTGGAGAGGTTTCTTTGCTGCTACATTCAGTGCCTTCATCTTCAGAGTCCTGGCTGTTTGGAACAGAGACGAAGGTAACGAGGACTTTACGCAGCACTGTGTTATATTAATGTGAAGTGCAAGACACAGCAGGGGATTTGAAATTCGTTCTGGATTTATAATGTGAAATATTCACAATGGTTTTTCAAACCCCTCAGGTTAACGACCGCATTGAAAAGAGTGGTGTGCTTCGTTCTAAAGTCTTCGCTTCTCTTTAAAGTGCCACAAGTTTTACAATTCTCAAAGCTGTGGAAACAATGCACAATATACCATTTCTTTAATTCCTATTATTTTAGAATATGGCAACAAAACAACCACATCTATATCAAGATTACAACATCAAGCTCAAACTTGGCTTTCTTATTATTAGTTTAAGAACTATGCCGAGGAGTTAGAGAAATAAACGGTGGGTAAGCAATTCTGGAGATTGAAAGGTGATCTTTGAACTTCGGACCAAAACAAATACACCTCTCCCTTCACTGGTCCTTCACAGGCTCCACCCCCCCACATGTATGCATGTGTGTCACTAATCAGTCAATCAATCAATCAACCACTGATCTTAACAAGTCGGAATTAGCCGCCAACAACTTGGGACCATACTGACCTATTGGTTCATAGTAGGACGCAGAGGACAGTATCTCATTCGAAATGCAGCAGATGATGTTTCCACATTTTTTATTTATAAGTCGTTCTAAAGAAGATTATAAGGATTAGCATATCATGTTTGTGACCCCTCCTTTGGAAATCCATGCTGTGTTCACTGACAAAACAAAGAGCCAGAGCTGTGTATTTAAACTGGATTCCATTCCAGTGCACAAAGAGAACTAACGGACTGTGAGGAGAGATTAGCAGAATTTGAAAGAAAGTGTATTGGATTCAGATGGCTTACCCCACCTTTAAACACAAGTGATACAACTGAAAAGAGGTTTTCAACATAGTTAGATTTTCTACAGGGATTTGGGTACTTTTAGAAAAAGCTGCAAAAATTTGAAACATCAGCGAAAACAAGAGAAAACATTAAAGAATTTAAAGAAAATTGATTCCTTGTGTATTTTAAATGTAATAACTGAAAGTAAAATTGAACAGAACTCATTAGCAATGATTCACCCACTGTTAATGCTCTCTAATACATTTCACAGTACAGCCGGAGTTGTAAAATAACTTGAAGGCGGCAGCTTAGATCATCAACGTACCAAACAAATCTTGATCATGAAAATAAAGCTGATGAGGACGGGGATCATTTGTCAGATGTGCTTTGATATAAAGCCTCACATCTGTCCCACCAAGCTCACACTGATAAAATCTAGATCTTTCTTGTCTTTGACGCTTTAACTTGGCAGAGCAGGGAGAGCACAAGTGTAACTACTGACATTAACGGTGGCAGCCAGACACAAGGCAAAACTCTCAGCCAATTAAAACCCTGCTTTAGGATCTCCAGCGCTCTTGTTAACATTTTTATTTTGTCTTTCCCGACACTTTATCTGTCGATGTTATGTCACCTCCACAACGAGCTGATGTTTTTATTTACTTCTCGCTCGTTACCTTCCGTTGGGACCTGAGCTGCTGTTAGCTCTTGTTCACGTCACTATATTCGCCTGCAGTAGTTGTGTGATTTCGATGATTGTGTTGTCTGTGTTTTGGTTTCCCTCCTAACTCCGGCTGTATGTTGCTCTTCCTCCAGAGACCATCACGGCTCTGTTTAAAACACGTTTCCGGCTGGACTTCCCCTTTGACCTCCAGGAGCTTCCTGCCTTTGCTGTCATCGGGTGAGTTCGGACTGTGGTTTGGGCTTCGTGCCATTTTTCTACCTTTACTTCAGTCAGTCACTCCGCAAGAATCAAACCACAGGTAAATTGCGGTTTTGTGGCATGTGCTGTAACAACGAGGCTACCAGAGCAATGTCATTAGTCAGCGTCATGACTTTTAAACCTTCAATTAACCTCGTCACGGAGTCTTGGTTTGTGTTTTACGTTATTATGTATAAACTTTTTTAGTGTGAATTCAGATCAGGTTCTATTAGATTTCCAATAGATTTTCTCAGAGATTAAGGTGACTGACATTTACTTGGTGCAGATTAAAGAAAAATCTCGGCAAACACTCTCCGAGAGCCATTCTAGTTTATACTGTAATGGCCCTTTAGAAATAATTCCTTATTAGAAGGTAATAAATTGTACTTTTGTGAGATAATACAGGAACCACATGGAGACAGGTTTCCCACATAGATACGATATATAAATTCAAACATTATGAGTCATTGTTTTGGCTCATCTGGTTCCTCTGACAGGTTTTCCCATTTACTGCAACTGCAGCAGGATTTCAGATATTATCCAGGCGCTCTGCTCACTGCAGCTTATGAGGGTGTTTCTTGAGGGTAGCCTGCGTGAGTCACCTAACATGGATAATTCAGCTGGCACACTGAGGGACGTCTTATTTTATCCTGCCTTATAGCCCGAGGGCCCGTCCACGGCTGTGAATGAGACCACGGGCTCTTAGAAGACAGCAGGTGGAGAGATGAGAGGTAGAGCTCTCCTCCTTCCTTTACTCTATCCCTCAGAGGAAAGTACATGCCAGTGTTTAAGCGCTCCCCAAGAGAAGGAAAAACCCGTCCCTTCTTTTCCTTCCTCCTCTTTTGTTTTTTCGTCTTGTGGCTGTTTTTATTTTGTCCGGAGGTGGTAACACCCACTGCTGCATCAATGACTTGCACATACAGTACATTTAACTCTGCCTCCAGGGAAAGGCAACAGAGCACTTAGCCTCAGTTTAACGCTGTGCCACCATGTGCTTCATGTGCGCGTGTGCACCGCTGCATCAGTGTGGTTTCCATCTTCCCCTGCCAACAGCTTTCAAGTGCCTAAAGTTGGTCAGTGTCTCAGTCAACTAGGCCACAAAGAGTTTGTTCTGCCTTGGATGCCTCCAAGGGCACGTCTTTGAAGAGTCACACACTATTCTACTTAGTGTTTACACCTGCAGGCGTTCGAAGTGAGGATCACTGAGACAAGGAGGAGGCTAGAGCACTACATGATTCATGCACACACTCACATGAAAAGATGTGTGAGGCCTTTGGAATGAGGCCATTTTCTGCATTAAAATATGTTCGGATCGTCTCGTAAGTCACAGATGTCGACAAATACAACGTTCTTATTTTAATGTCCTTATTCAAAACGCCCATCCAACATTCACGCAGATTTCCACAGCATCTCTGTTGAGCTCAAGCCTCAGCTCTGACTCTCGTTCTATAGGTTTACATTGGTGGTTTTAAAGGTTTATGGAGCATCGTAAACTCATGAACAGAGATATTAATCACCTCCAATGATTCCTTAAGCCTGTAGCTGTTACTTCACGGATCATTCTGCTTCGTGCCTTTGGGACTCATTTTAGCTGGATGCCCATTTTTAGGGAGAGAAGCCATAAAACTAAATGATCTATGTCTACCTGTAGTTTGTTGGCTCGAGTCTTTGAGATGAGCATGCAAACCTCTACCGCTTTATGCAATTAAAAATGTCTTGATCTTAATTTTTATTAGTCAGCTCTAACTTACACCTCCAGTCATGTTTCACTGACTAGACTCTAGTCATTGGCCAGAACCACAGGGTAAATGTTTGAGTGATGTGTTCAATATTGTCTTTGTTGATCATTAAAACGTGGATTGAAGATCAGATTTTTACATAAGTGCATTTAATTACAAAGGGTTTATTTACTTGCACTATATATACTAATACATGCAGCAGTTACAAGTACAGTAATTATACTGAATACAAATAGGAACGTGGTGTATCCGTCAGTACATGCAGCAATGTTTAGCAGTAACACTAATGATAAATCCATGGCCTCTGTTCATCCAAATCAACACAGTTCATACAAGTCAAACCAGTTTCCTGCTCCAGAACATTCATAAACTTGTAACAGAGATAAAATGCCGTATAAAGCTTAAAGGGAAATGTCTGTTAAATTATTTAAAAATCTATAAGAGAGAAGAAAAGCTTGTTTAGTGTTTGTAAGACCTGATTGAAAAAGAGTCAGTGTTAGTAGGTGCAGCAGAGACTCAGATGCAGAAGTGACCAACAGTCCAACACATTGAGAAGTTTCTGCAGAGGAGAAGAAGAGAGGAGTTGAGAAACTTAAAAACATGTGAGATAACTCGTTTGAATACAAAAGTTGCAGTCAGTCAGCCTGAGGTGAAGAGTGTCCCCTGCGGTGTTGAACCAGTCAGCAGAATGGCAGGAAATGAATTATTAAAAGAATCAAGACAAACTAGTAAACATGCAGTTTCTCCTGACGTGGATTTGATGAGTTACTCTCGTAAATACTGACATATATTCAGTTACAAGTACAAGTACTTTGACTATAATAAACAATCAATTAGTCCGTTAAGTTTCAGTCCTGGTGCTCTGACATATCATATCAGCGTTTGATTTTTTCCCTCTGACCCTGCTTGGCCTCAGATGTCACTCTGACCCATCATTCCAACCTTTACACGATCTCCAAATCATCATCTTTAACTACCCCACAGAGAGAGGGGACATTTGGTCCTTCTCAGGGACAAAGAGAGACAAGAACATGTAGAAGAACATGCAGTGTTTTCCTCAGCTGATTTTCCCTTTTCCCCGTGTTCATTATTTATTCAGAGGTATATGATGGAATTAATAATGCATAGATAAATTTGTAAGCATTAGCTTGTCTGCAAAGCTGTCTGAGTCCATTCTCTTTCTCGCTCTGTCGTCTCTCTTTCCTTCTGGCAGCCATAAAGAGGAGTCCCACTGAGCTTTCAAATGACTGCTTATGTAAACCTCCTCTTCTGCTTTGTCTCCAACTCCCCCACACATCCCCATTACATTGTATGCTGTCTCTCCCACTCTCTCTCCCGCTCTCTCTCTCGCTTTCAACTGTAATTCTCTGTTCATTTGTCATCTCCTGTATGTTTCCCTTTTCCATCTCTTTGTTTACCTCGATTTCTCTCTTTTCATCCCTCCCGCATGTTTTGTTTACTTTCTCTATCTTTTTCATTCCTCATCCTTCCTTCTTTTAATCCTGTTATTGTATAGGTTGTCTGTTGGGAGACTCGAAGCATTTATTCTATTCAGATTCAGTTTGACGACACTGTAACGTTCATGCCAGGTAGAGCGAGAGTGGCACTAAGTAGAGCGCACACCTCTGCCAAGGCCCACACCAACGGACAGAGGTGAAAACATAACCTCCTTGACAGAGGTTCGATGTCGGTCCTAGTCTTTCTGATGTGTGTGTGTCTGTGTCTCTGCAGTATTGCCAGTGGTTTTGGTGGAGCACTGTTTGTGTACCTGAACCGACTTATTGTCCAGTTCATCCGGAAACAGAAGGCCATCAACAGATTCCTCATGAAAAAGTGAGTACACCCTTTTGCAGACAGTAACTTATTAAATGTTGGACTGTACTTCTATAAAGTTTTGTGATACATAGGGTATATCAAGTACTTTTTACCCCAGTACATTCACTTGTGTGCCATAATTGCTTTTCAGATAATTTTTGACACAAAACATTTGATTCACTCACAAAATACGATTCATTGTTATCGACTTAACTAAGTTATAATTAGTCCAAACCATAAGTCCCTTCAAAATTAAAATGCTGAGGAACATTTGCAAAAATACACGTGCAGGAATTAGTTTGAGTACGTTTAAGTTGATATTTTTGCAGATATTTTATTTTTGAATTTAAACTCTTTTACTAGTGAGTCTAACATTACTGTGATGGATTCACTGTGTCTGTAACGAGGCTCATTGTTATGTCAGGCGTCTCCAAGTTAAGTAAAAATGAGGGTTTCTCTTTGAAATTTAGTAAAAGTTAGTTCATCACTTTTTTTGGCTGACAGATGATAAATCTTGAAATCTTCTATTTCCATTATCAGTTAATCATATCAGTCATTTTTCCAGCAGAAAAAAAAAAGATCTCCTGGTTTCAGCTTATATGACGATTTGCAGCTTTTCTTTTCATCCATCAGTGTAAACTGGACATATTTGTTCATCGGTCAGTCAAATACAAAACATTTAGATCCTTGGGTTCTGGGAAGATGGGACATGCATCTTTTTCACTACTTTTTGGCATTTCAAAGATTAAACGATTTATCAGCAGGTGAACGGATAGTGACAGAAGCTGTTCGATGCAGGCCAAGTAAAAACACATACAGCCGAGAAATGAATTGCAACATAAACCAAACTATAATAACAGATGAGTGAGCACCTTGACCAACAACAAGCAACAACCACAACTCACCTCAAAATCTTGCAAAGACTTAAGTTTGGCTGATTTTCCTCCAGAGGTTTTCCACCACTCCTGAGTCCCAAAGACTGTTTTGCTCAAAATCCAAAGTTTATCACGCATGTGATTTCGATTAATTCATAGTTCCTCGAGCACAACACCTTAAATAGTCTTTGTTTGCATCTTTCATTAGAACTGAAAAAAAGGTTTGCCTTGGAAATTGTTGAAAGTGGCCAACATCGGTGTTCAGGAGAGTTATTACCAGGTTTATATTCATGATGTCTTAAAAAGGCCTTTTCTCTTGTAAAACATTGAAGAGCCTATTTTCATGTGCTGTTATAAAATTCATTATACTATGCTAGCACACTACATCCAATGTATATTCCACTCCATATAAATGAAGGTTGAATTGATAATTACTGGTGCAGTGTCTGTTCTACACCTGCCTGTTTGTTTGGTCTGTGGTGATGCTCGTTGCACTTTTCTGTCGCTGCTGCACAAACAGCTGCTCACCTGTTTATTCAAAGTTCAATGAATCTCGACTCTGAACTGGAGAATCAGTTTTCATTGCACTGTTGATTCCCAGACACCGCTGCTCCACAGCACTGGTTGTATGTTTGTTCAAACTTTATTAATATTGAACCTAGTGCAAGTCCAAATCTTACCAAATTCAACATTGCAAAGTCACATACTGACAGAGATTCCTGGAATTAGTATAAACACCTTTATACTGTATATGTATGTTGTGTGTTTCTGTATGTTCTATACAGGTGTTTAGCTGTGTGTTCACTGGGGCTTGTAATATGAGGTACACAGATATAAAGGAGTTATTACAGTGAGAACTTCAGTCTGAAACCTTTAATAGTAATGACTGTTGTGTTAACTGTCTCCCTCTTTCTCATCCCGTCTCCCCCTCCAGACGACTGCTGTACCCAGCACTCGTCACTTTACTTGTGTCCACACTAACATTTCCTCCCGGCTTTGGGCAGTTCATGGCTGGAAAGGTATGTTCCCCACTTCCATTGATGCACTGCAGTATTATTGTTACACACACTTCACTGCAGCCTTCACTGTAATTCAAATTTAACAAGTGATCAGGGCTGTACGTTTTTCTTTTACCACCAGCTATGGATGTCAAAACCTTATTACCTCATTAGTGATTTATGTTCATATGTCTTTCACTGTTTTCATGCAGCTGTGCACAAGATCATTATATTGTTCCATAACAGCCTGATAATCAGTTATGTCAGTGTCTGATTTATTTTTTTAATACTCACGTTGCAGGTTAGAATGTGCTCATGAGTGTTGTTGTATGCGTCATCCGCTGCTTACGCCGGGCACGAGTGCACTGTCCTGTGCTCCTGGGTTGAGTCATAACCATGTGTGTGTGACTTATCTCCAATTACACTCATTTCATCTGTCTAATTATCAGAGTTAGGAAAAGATTATAGTTTTCTGTTCTCTCAGACCTTATACACATGTACGGTTCACACACACACACACACACACTCGTGGACTGTGCACCTCTGTCTCAGCTCCCTTTGAGAGGGTGAGTCAGGCTTCTGAAGCTCTAAATCCACCTACACTGACCCACTCCCCTTAAAGCTCCACTCCACAGAGCAGTATCTCAAATCCCACCACCGTCTTCCTCTCACACTCCCCAGTCATCATTTCTTCGGCGGTGCTCCTTGTCTATGGCTGCTCCACCATTAAACTGAGCTGTATAGGATTTGACATGTCTGCTGTTTTCAGTTTCCACTGAGGTTTTGTAACAAACTTTCAGAGCATCATCTCCTGGCAAACTCTAGACTTGTGCATTTAATTTCAGAGTAGTATTATTAAAAGTTACACCTGGAGTTGAATTCCCCATGTACACATATTTACTACAGCTTCTTGGGTGGAGAGGAGTACAGGGCTCACTAACAGGTTTGAAAACCTTGCTGAACATACGGTATTTGCAAATGAAGTTGAAATGAAGCTCCACCAAAGAAGGCTCAGACATATAGTATTTAAAAAGGTTAACGTTAAAAAAAAAGAATCCACAATCCAGTGAGAAAATCTGTAATGTATGTCTGTCAGAATTTAAAATGATTGAAAAAAAGTACAGACTTTTGAAAATGTCCATTTATCTTATTCGATGTGCTGCATTAAAGGCTCAGTGTTTAGAATTTAGTGACATCTAGTGGTGAAGTTGCATGTTGCAGCTGAATACCCCTCACCTCACTGTTTTGATGATGTCATTTCCTGTGGCCTTGCAGCTCACGCAGAAGGAGTCTCTGGTGACTTTACTGGACAATCGGACGTGGGCCAAGCAGGGCATTGCTGAGGAGTTTGACTACATTGGACACTCCCAAGCCTGGAAACACCCACAGGTCAACGTCTTCGTCACCCTTGTCCTCTTCATCGTCATGAAGGTAGGTTAGACAGTCAGTCAGAATAGATGGTGTAGTTCTACTTTATACCGTAGGCCATTTCATGTCAGTTAATACATGCAAAGGTCTACAAATATTTAATAACTCCATAAAAACACACAGACCAGTGCCACATTTGTTTTTATCAGGCTCATTTGAATGTGTTGGAGCAAACCCTGCTATTTTTGTAAAGAGAGACAGTGTTATAATCCTAATCTCTTAAGAAGTGAACTCTCTTGCTTCTCCTTTTCATTCTTTAATTGCAAACTGATGGGGGGATTCGAAAGGATTCTGGTTCAATAAAATGCTGCTCTACCTATGGATCACAAACCATTTCTGTTTACTTCAAAGTTAAGGTCACATAGGGAAAGTAAACGTACTTGCATTAAAGTATCAGGGAGTCTGTCTGTCGTCCCTGAATCCAGGAACTGGTGTTAAGAACATTTTGTTCAAACCATTTAGGAGAAAAACAGCCGTCGACAAGCTCTGCAGTTGTTAATGGAGTTCAGCTGAGGTAAGGAAACAATGTGCAAGTCATAGAAATAACAGTGAGGGGTTAAAGGAGTACAGTCAAGCTCAGACTGCAGCACAGAGGATCTATTCAAAATTCAGTAAGAATAACAAGTGGTTGTTTAACTCACCGTGTTTATTTGTCGAGGGAAAAAGCACAAATATTAGAAGCCACATAAAAAGCAATGTCTTTACCTGAGGACCTCTGCTTGTTGAGTATGGGAGAAGTCTACCTGAGGTCAGTTCCACAGAAAGAAAGCACCCATGTAAACAATTTGGATCCCAGTTGATTTAATTTTTGCTGAGGTAAGAGGGAAATGAGGGGAAGGTGGATGTGCAGTGAGGGCATCAGTATCTGGCTCAACTCCTCTGGTTCTCTGTGAGGAAGGAAACACAGCCACTTTGATTTAAGTCCTGGAACCAAGCCACCGCACTCTTGGCCTCAGAGAAAGGAAAAAAAAAAATAGCTGAATAGTTTCGATATTCATTTTTCTTTTCTGGAGGAGAGTGCTGCTTGTGTTGTGATTAGAATGACTTTTTATGTAACCTTTTATTTATTTGGGCGGCTCTGTTCTGCTGAAATGAAATGTTCTCCCCGAATACAAAAACAAAGGTTGTAAATCTACATCCTTTTCCTGTGTGTGTGCGCGCGTGTGCATGTGCGTGTCTCCAAGCAGTTGGCTTCAAAAAGCAGGGAAAGTACAAAAAGCAAAGAGAGTGCCAAAGTGCAATTGGATGCAGAATATCATAGGAAGATGTGTGGTTATATGATTATCTGCTTGTGTGTGTTTACGAGGTTATGAAGTTATTTTGAAGTATTTGTATTAGACTAAGACTGCGTCCTAAATCACTTTCTTAAACAATATGCAGTGAACTTATTGTATCCCACAATGCATCTTTTAAAGTAGTGTCTATGGTCACTAACTGAGCAATATATACCATCATGTATCATATATGAACTGTTGATGGTACAACAGCAATAATGTACCTACTGACCTATTGTACTGTATAATCGTCTGCATGGAACTAACTGTACAGTGAGAGAGGAGGAGTAAACAGTGAGTGATATCAGGCACAACCTTCATCTCTTTCTGTATCAGACACTGAAACAAGTTCATCTACAGCAAAACTAAACCGAAATCAACTTCAGTTACAGTTTGTTGAATAAGAAAAAGATTGTCATCACATTAGCAATCGTAATATAAACTGAGAAGTTTATGAAAGATTGAAAGTAGTTAACTGCACATTATGTAACAACACATGACACAGATCCATCCACAGGTTCAGAAGGTTGAGCTGATGTTCTGAGGTGTGTGTGTGTGTGTGTGTGTGTGTGTGTGTGTGTGTGTGTGTGTGTGTGTGTGTGTGTGTGTGTGTGTGTGTGTGTGTGTGTGTGCCTGCATGCATGTATAGAGTTACAAAAGACAGATAGATTACATAAAGGTTTATGTGACATATGGGTGAGACACGTTCAGGACAAACACACACACACAGTTCTAACTTTAATCACCCACCTGCACAAATCTCATCAAGCTGCTCTCCACAGCGATGTGCATGTGCTGTCCTCTCTTTCTCTCTCACTTACACGCACATACACACAGCCCAGAATCTCATATAACGCACACACACACACACACACACACACATACACACACACACACACACACACACACACACACAGGCACCCAGCACTCAAAGTCAGGCTGTAATGGCTCTGTCTAATTACAGCCTTTGGTTTTGCTGGATTCAGCCTGGTGATTTTCAAAGGGACGATTGCTCTCTCCCTTTCCTTCTTGGTAATGAATGGTTCTTTTATTCGACGTGGCAGCCATCTTGTCTTGTCGCTCCTTTTCATGCCGGAGTTTGACGAAGGCATCTCGCTCCAGCTGCAAAACCTTTTGAAAGCGAAGGTGCGTTCGGCGCTGAGCTCCTGACGGTCAGCAAATATAGCTGCTATAAAAACTTTAATTACAGTTTTTCTACCGAGGAAAACCATACACACAGAAACAGCTGAAATGTGGCTCTTTGTGAAGTTCACTGCACATGTGCTGAGGATGCATGTGTATTTGTAGCTTTTTATAGCGCACTTTAAATCACACACAGGAAGTAATGTGCCGTGTGCTGGTTGAATGCTATTTTTAGTAGTGTGCAATTAGGCACATCAACAGTCAGGTGTTTATTAATACAGGTGTGTGTGTGTATAAGAGTGACACAGAGCTGGCTGGACTATAATTGGAGTGGGAATAGAAAAGGGGCCCCCGAGGGTCCCTTGAGGCCCCCAGGCGATAGACTGTCCTCTGAATGTGACCCACACACAGAGGGCTCCCAGATGAGTGACAAAATGAAACAGAGTATAAATGTCCTGGATCCTGCGTCATAACTCGACCTGAGTATCCTTCACTTGTCCCTTCGGTACCTCACTTCGTCCTCTTGTGTTTTTGTGGTTTTCTCTCTTTAGTTTCTTTATTTATTTTTACACCAATCAGCTTTTACACATTTTTAGCACATCGGAATAATCAGGATAATCAATTGGTTGAGATAGTTGTGCTACATTTAACCAATACGTTTCAGTATGGAGCTACAGGAGCTGGAACCCTCCAACCCCCCCAACACAGAAAAATATAAATCCAGCTTTGGAAGTTGCAGCTTCTTCCTTTATCATTCTGACAGTCAGTATTAAAGTCTGACACTAGTCTCATAATATCCTGGAGGCAATAGTTTTCTGAACAAGACAGTTGGGTGAGCGCTTAATAAAGTTGGAGACAGCGTGATTAAATAAATAGTCTTCCTTCAAATCACTTCCTGTTTTTTTTGTATCAGAGTTGACACATAATGTGTAAGGACTTGAATTCCAAATCAAGTTAGACCAAGCATGGGCACTAAATTTTAATTTGTTTTCACATCAAGTAAATGACAGCCATGTTTTAATCATTAAAAAAAAAACAATATTAATACAGTTAAGTTAGACCATAAGACAACCAGATGTAACGTTTAATACTCGCAGGTTGAATCTTTAGTCTAAATCAGCTATGAACAGAACTTGGTCTCAAGTCATGCTTAAAATGTCGGAAAGCTTTTTTTGCTCAACACACGTGTTTCCTATCATGTCCTCTGATAAAATCTAAGACCTGACTCATTTTCATTTTTTCTTCTGGAATAGTTCAGCCCTGAAGCAGCTCTATAACTTACACTCTAAGTCTCATTAAAGCTTCTGTCAAATCCCATGTGGGTCATTAAGAAAATGTTAATTAGGTTTTAATGCCGGAGTTTTTCCATGTTGATTTTCTTTTCTATTTTGTTTAAGTGTGTTGGTTTTGAGACCAACAACCCTCTCAGGCCTTGACTTGTTTTCTGCTTCTTCTGACGGTTTGTCAAAGTGTCCCTTCAGCTGGCAGTCACAGGTCCTCAGGTCCTCATAAGTGTTGATGCTCATGCACCTCAGTGAGATCTACTCTTAGTAGATTATATTAGATTAGATGAAAAATTAATGATTCCTCCTGGGCAAAGTGAGTCACTGCTGCGGCTGCTGCAAAGAATTGAATATAGCGAGGACATAAATAGTAATAGAGCAAATAAAGGCGATGGAAATCTGTCCGGAAATGCTAATGTGTCTCATGCAAGTAGGAAAAAGAATTACAATCACAATCGCACTATGTCAGTTTTGAATGGTGCTCTGTAGAATCAAGCTTTAAGGCTTTGTAGAGTGTAGCAGGGGTTTCAGCAGGTTATATACACATATTCAGTTATACATCACATTAGGCTGATTCCATCACTTAGATGAAATGAGACGGATGCAATACTTTTGTCCAGTTACACTAACGGTCAAGCAGTTTTTCCCACTGGGCTCAAAAAACTTTAGTATTATCATGACGCTAAACTAGGTGTTGTTTTTTCTATGTAAATGATTTATGGAGTCGGCATGATGATGATTAATTTTCCATTCATTCAACAAAAACACACAAATAAAAGGTCAACCAATTCATTTCTCCATCTTTTTGATATATTCGTTATAGGCTCACAAATTTACCAGCTTTAACAAACTTTAAAAATTAGCAAGACATATTTACATGTTATTTTTCTCAAATTCTTCATCACTGCTACTTACAAACTGTAAAATCTGAATAAAATGAAAAAGGCTCAATTCTTTATTTCAAATGAAGATGTAGCTATAGTCACTTTGCAGATTTTATAAAGGAAATACTTCTCAAACATGATTCTCAGTGGACTAAACTAAATAGCAGTGTAAGTACGGAAGTATTGAATTTCAGATTGAATAGATACATATACATGCTTCAAACAGGTAAATGTGTAAAAAAAAGAATTTACTTTATATACTGTAATGACTACAGTATATACTATAATAATACAATAACCTGAAAGTGGGAAGTCAGTGTGATTGTTTGATTGAGTCTTTCTTCAAGTGCCGACCACGTTACAAGACGTGAATCCAAATTTGTATCCAGAGCAGTTAGCAGTCTATCTCCTTAGCAACCTTGTGCCGTCTGTAGCTTCACAGACAATGATTACATCAGCGTGGTTGCCAGGGACCTGTGTCATAAGGACAGAGTAGAAAAAAACAGAAGCCGCCATCCTGTCACACTCAGCTGTGTTCAAGTGTGTATGAGTGTGACTGTGGTATTATGGGTAAACAAGCAGCTGGTTCAGAGTACACTGTCATCTCTGTACATCAGAGCCCACAACACAGATATCACTTTCACCTAAACAGTGTTTTAATACAAATTATTAAACAGAAACAGAATCCCTGTGTATCTATAGAGGCTAACTGTGGTTATAGGGTCAAGTCTGAAATGTTATGTCTGGTCTATGATTGGTTTAAAGAAAATAAAAATCTTTTTTTTTATCAGACTCATCAGTTGAGTCCCCCTCACTGATGAGTCTGGGCCATTCAGACAAACTTCCATCAGACCTATAACTGGTCTGGCCAATCACTACCTCTTATTTAAACGGGGTCAGGTTTGAGCCAGTGGCTGAAGCCTTTTTGTTAACAACCGTGATGGCTGCTGCTGACGTCAAGAGGTCTGTCTCCTATGGAGACAGTGTTAAACAAACTGGATCATTTCCCTAAAAGAAGAACAAATTAAACCTGTAGTTTTATATACATTTAATTTCCCTGATTGGGTTTAGGCTTAATTAACCTTATGTCGATATCGTCTTTGTTTTGTAAATAATATGTTGCTGGTTCAGTGGTAACTGTTGGACTGTGGTGAATAGCAGAAAAGAATAAATACATTAATAACACAAATCAATATTTTAATTATAATGGAATACATTACTAAATAATTGCGACCAGTAGTTTTCAATTCATATTTTCTCCTAAGTTTAATTTATTACATGAGAAACCCATTTGATTTCCTGATCATAGTCGTGTTTCCTTTACCAGATAAACAAACAATACATTTTTCTGTACACATGTCTATGACTTGCTGAGACCATTACACGCACCCTCGTGATTTGCTAAACTGTGGGAAGCTGAGGTCAACAGCTGGTTTCAGTTACTGTGGAGTTAATGAAGTAACTGTACGTTTAAAAATTGATTATTGTCCTTTTGTTCCCTGTGGTTTTGATGTGATGTCTCACAGCTACACCGGGGGGGCCTCATGCACACACACACTCAGGGTTCACAGCCTTTGAAATAAAGTTAAGTGTAGATGATGAGTTTCCAGAAAACCTTTCCCAGCTCTTATTGACGTTGCACTATCTAGGAGACAGAAGGAATAGGAGTGGAAAGGAAAGACAATTCAAGAGAAGTCTAAGGAATTATTCCCACCGCTGTCTCATTTTACCTTGAGGCTTTTTTGTGAGTGTGTATTCAACTGGTTGTGTGTGTGTTACTCCCTGGCACCCGGCTGCGTTCAGCTCTGATTCTCTTCACTGAGTCTGTGTGTGTGTGTCTGTATGTGTGTGTTTGAGCGTGTGAACACCTACGCATGAGTGTGTGCGTCTATGCGCAGTGCGGAGTGTGGAAACGGCGGCAGTGTAAGGTTACAGAAGGAGATCCATTACTTCACCATGGCAGCCGGGCTTAATTACAGCTAACTATAGACCGAGCAGAGGGAGCTGGAGGAGAAGGAGAGAAAGGCGATGGAGGGATGGAGAGAGATGAAGCAATGAGTGTAATTAAAAAGTCTATTTGAAAACCACGAGATTATTACATCGATGAGGTTTGCATAATAGCTTGTACAATACTCTAATTCGTACGTCTTATTTAATGCCGGTGAACAGTGATCGTCACCAAGTTTCAACTTTTTTTTTTTACCCGTTGTTTAACAAACACTGAGCTCCATGTGCAAGTGTCTGCGTAGCCTAAACTTTGAAGCCAAAACGAATCTGGTAAAATCCCCTAAAATGATCTTTGTATTGTTGATGGAAAAAAACATTCTAAGTGATTCTGCTCCGATGATCAGGCTAAATTGGCTTAATTCATTCAATCAGACTGACGCTGTGTTAAAATTAGTTGATCACTTGTCGTTTTTGCACTAGCCAATCAGTGTTGATCTATCTGTCCTTCATCTGTTGTAACGATTGCTTGGAGCAGTTAACCTGACATGTTTCACAGTGATCAAATCAATACACTGATGAAGAGTTATGGCAGTAAATTGACTTTCAACAACCTTAACAGCCGCATCCACCTCATCACCATCTCTGTCTTTCGGCTTGGTCGCCACCTACAGACTGGCTGGTCAGTTGTTTTCCAGTCAGACAACTATAAACCTATTTGAGTTGCTGAACAAAGAAAATCAGTTCACAATTACACAAGACATTGAAAAGCAGCCTGTCATCACAGTTTAGAAGCTGGAGCCAAAGAATGTTTGTCATTCTTTAACTTAATATGTAATCGACTCACTTAGTGCATTAGTTCTTTCAACTTGCGTGAGCACAATTAACAAAAGTTCATTTATTCAATCTGCCTGTTTGAAATGTTCTCTCCTCTTGTCCTGTGTTAAAGCTCCAGAGCTTCTTCAGAATATTTTTCATTGTTTGTGTGCAGAGCTTTTTGTAGACAGTCTATGGTGCGACGTTACAAAACCTTGTGTTCATCCTACCTTGTTTATCTGCAATGAAGATTTTATAGTCAAAAACTCATGTTTTACTCATGTTTTATTTTTATATGTAAGTTTGAATGATTTACTTCACTGCTGTTATTTTTCAAACGTAGCGTGTAGAATATTCCAGAATATTTGCATCTCATAAGCAACCGAAACAATCTTCAGACCCAACTTTTCAATTTTCACGTTCTGTAATTCAGCTCAATATAAAGCTTTACAGCAACAAGTATTGTGCTTTGATAAACTCCCAAATGGGAAGTGACTCCATGAATGTTTTTGCCTTGACGGAGATCAGCACCTGTCGTGGGTCAGTCGAAACAAAAATAATTAAATAATCAAAGTAATCTGGTCCACAGACTGAAAAGCGACCAGCAGTAGTTATTATATATTAAAAACTGGGTGAGTCAGAGTTGTCCACATCCAGGGTCAAAGATGTAAATATTAATCACATGTAGAATTGATCATTATTCCCTTTGCGGTGAAGAGTTTAACTTCAGTTTCCACATCGAATTAATACAGAGAAGTATGCACGCGAGATGTTTCTCCACATCGTCATGTTAAAATCGTTAAAAACTTTTCAAAGATTATCCCAAAATCATATCTGCTGAACTCTCTACTAAAACTAAAACTAAAAGTACAAGCACACACACACACACACACACACACAAGACGATAATGCTCACACATTGTCAGTGGTGACATTTCCCTTTTTGTTTGTCTTCCCTAATTAGCGGTCTCTTCCGCTCACTTGGCACAGTGTCGGCCAATCGGCAGAGCCCGCTCATTACCCAAGGTTCATTTCAGGGTCTTTGTCAAATGAAGAGTGAAAGTGACAGCTCAATCTAACCTCAGCAATAAGCCTTGCATGGCCGCCTCCTCACTGCTGTGCAGGACTCAACTTGGCTATCATCTAGGGGCGCACAGGATGGTACTTTGAAGCTAATTGAAATGCCACCCGTACCTTCTTTTTTATGCCCTCTCTTTTTTTATCTTCCTCATTTTCTTCCCTAGTTCTGGATGTCTGCGCTGGCCACCACCATCCCCGTGCCCTGTGGAGCCTTCATGCCAGTGTTTGTCATTGGTAAGACGCAATAGGCCTGTGCGAGTGTGTGAGCATGTGTGTAAGACCAATGAAAATAGATTAGTTTGGGGGAAATAACTTATAAATATGCAATAATGAAACAGTTGCTCCTGCCATCTCATCTAAATATGAAAGCAATAGTTTGGAAATAGACTCTGACTTCATTGCTGAGAGTTAAATGAGAAAATCAATACTGCTCTCATGTGTGTATGATAATGAAGCTACTGCCAGGAACAGTTAGCGTAGTTTTTCACAAACTCTGGACTCAGGGGGAAACTGCTAGATAATATTTTCCTACCACCATCATCTCTTATGCTGAGTAAATACCACAGTTTGTCGGGGTTATCCATGTCTGTATACAGCCCATGCTTTTTCTTAGTGTGGATAACTGTTGTCTGGCTATTGTTAGCTTAGAAATGTGAGACTGATATCAATCTTCTCATCTAACCCTCTGTCAAAAGTGAGTCAGTGTATTTCACAAAACTTCGATCAACATTATAAAGCAGCACCTTAAAGTTATTAATTCTACCACTCTCTGTGTGTGTGTCTGTGTGTGTGTGTGTGTGTATTTCAGGGGCAGCTTTTGGTCGTCTGGTTGGAGAAAGTATGGCAGCCTGGTTCCCAGATGGCATTCACACAGATGGCACCATCTACCCCATAGTGCCAGGAGGCTACGCTGTTGTGGGTCAGTTAAAGACACAATCATTTTGCTTTGATTCTTCCTCCATCAGATTCCGTGCAGGAATTCTTTCCTTCTTTTTTTTAAAAGTTGAAGTAGAATGGGGAAAAAAATCAATTTTTAGTAGTTGCTTTCAACTATTTTGTCAGACTTTCGTTAATAAAACTTGGGGGGGTTTGTACATTTCACTTTTGTGGAACTTCTTCCTCTGAAGCATTTCAGCTGGGTTTTATTTATTATTGAGTCTGTTCAGGATGAAAACTTCACACATTCCTTTTTACTTTCTTTGAGGAGTCATTGCTTCCACTTAAGTAAGTAGTTTTTTGTTTTTTTTTACTCAGAACATTAATCAGGATAAATGTATCGTACAGTCCATTGATTTACAACTTCAAGTTTAAGATTCTAAATGGATCCAGATTAAAGATGACATAAAGTATGATCAGACTGAAACGCTCAAGACGGAATCAAATTACATTTACAAGACAAAACAACAAAGAAAAATCCCTGAAAACGGCTCAGACACCAGCTGACAAAACAACTTTGACATGTTGTAGTGCTGCTGTCAAGTGCTTTTATGTTCTGCTAGAAAGTTTGGAAGGATTCTGCAACTTTTTGTGTAAGTCATTACTTCTATTCAGGAATAGAAATTGTGCCAAAGTATATATTTTTTTGGCTTCGCTTCATAGAGTAAGAGCTTTTCTTTTGAATTGACTGAAATAAGTTCAATCAAAAGACATAAATCGCATGAGAAATACAGCATGGAGTAATACAGCATGGAGTAATGGGCAAGAACAGTATATGTAACACAAAAAGGACCTCCCTACCTTCCACGCCATTCCATTTTTCACTTACTCCTAACAAGTTCATTCAGCGCTAACAGCTCAGGATGACTACGAGAGTGATAGAGGGAGAGAAAGCGTCCCTTCATGGGCTCCTTTTCTTCGGGGCCCTGGATGGTGATGGGCCAGCTCAGTCAGAGGAAATACATGAACAACCTGACTGCACTGCTCAGGAGGATCAGCCTCTTAACACCTGGAGAAAAAGCAGGAGGTAGAAACAGAAAGAAAAACCAGGAGAGGAAAAGAAACAAGCAAGCGCTTTGCCACCTTTCTGCCATGTACCAGCATGCAACTGGATGTCTTCTCTTATAATTATCAATAAAGCAGATCCTTTAAAGGTCTGGGTTTGTCTCACAATTCTAAATAGCTAGTGTTATTGTACTTCCTCCCCTTATAGCGTTATATTCAGAAAAACCCTTAATTTATTCCATCTCTTGCAAACACCAGCTGTCCCTTCACAACCACATCATCTCCATCCTTCCTGAAGTTGCGTGTCTAATGAGATGCAGTGTTGTGATTTGCCTCCTCTCTGCTACTTGTTGACAGTCATGCTGATTATGCCACTGTTGCTGGACGGCTGTTTTTCTGGGCCGCTGCTGATGTTGTTGTTGTTGTTGTTGTTGTGGTGGTGGTGCACCGTAGCCCGTGACTCAGTCCTTTACAGGCCTGACACTCTGATGAGCTTCTTTCATCTCGCAGCACAGCTCGTTTTAAGGACTAAATGTTAGGACGGGCAGAGGGAGCAGCAGCATTTATCAGAGGAGGATAGGCAGACGCACACAGGCTTAATTAAGTTACGAGAAAGAACAATGAAACCTGCCTTTGTCGCTCACCGACCATCTGCTTCTCTTCGCTATTCTTTTCTTTTTTTTTTTTCATCTCAGTCATTGAATTGGACTCATCCATTTTCTCTGCTGAGCAGTGAAGGCTCACTTCGCCCCGTGCTGCTCCGCTCTGCTTTTATATTGCTCTTTTCACAACACCTTATTGTGGGGGAAAATAATTAAGGTTCCCTTTTGTATTGAATTAGCTGAATAAGTCAATTTTAGCCATATAAGTATAGTAGAGAGGTTTGTGTGGAGGAGAATGGGAATTTGGTTTGTTGGGCTGGAAGTGTGTGAGGCGGAGAGGAGAGGAGAGGAGAGGCACTGGAAGAAACCGATGATATCTTAGAATCTGTGAGTAAATCGATTTTCAAAGTGAAAGAGCGGTTTTGTGGATTAAATTTGTGATGCTATAGTTATATATGGTGTTTATGATATGGACCAGCATTGCTCCAGTATTGAACATAGTTCTACAAATATTGATTCCCTATACTCGATTACGTTGGTACCAGTGTACTTGAATAGTATTACCACCTGTAGAAATCATAATGATAACCGTGCAAACCGTGATTAGGATAATTCCCTCCGCCAAGTAGTTTATGTTTTCAGCCCTCCCAGCTTGTATGTTTGTTCATAAGCATGATTACGCAAAAATTACTGGATGGATCGGCACAAAATCTGGTGGAAGGACGCGGCATGGGATGACGATGAAATATATTTGGAGTTAGAAAGTCACATCTCAACCAGGGGATGTGGTTTATCCATACAGTCTGTACTCTGGAGTAATAAAAATGTGATTCATTGCACTAGAAATCTTGTTAAATTTTGAACTGATTTTAATGGATGATGCCCTTAGAGCCTCTTCAAAGACGACTTTAGATAGCTCCAGGTCCCACCTTGAAAACCACTGATCTGAACAATGGCTCTTCTGCTGTCCCTCTCTGTTATTTCTCTCACAAACACTGTCACTCTTCCCCTCCACCCAAAGGTGCGGCAGCCCTGTCAGGAGCAGTCACCCACACGGTTTCCACAGCGGTCATCGTGTTCGAGCTGACCGGCCAGATCTCCCACATCCTGCCGGTGATGATAGCGGTGATCCTGGCCAACGCCGTGGCCCAATCCCTGCAGCCCTCCCTCTATGACTCCATCATCAGGATCAAGAAGCTGCCCTACCTTCCAGAGCTGGGCTGGGGACACCACGAGTACGTACTTAGCATCACACTTCAGAAACACAAGCGCACCTTTATTATCAGTCAATTCTATTTTATTTGTATGGCACCAAATCACAACACTTGAAGGCACTTTACATGGTGATGTGAAGACCTTGCATAATTCTGGAGAAATCCAACAGTTCTCACAACAAGCAAACAATTTGGCAACTGTGGAGAGAAAAAAAACTCCATCCAGCCATCTGCCTCCATGGGATGGGGTGGCGGAGAAAAATGAGGAAGAGAGGAGAGGTGGGTGGAAAGAGGGGAGAGAAGAGAGAGAGAGGGAGGAGAGAGAGACTGTCAGACTGGTTGTTATAATTAAAACAATAGGATATGAATGATTACCGCAGCAGTTCTTCTTATTATTTTTATTTTTCTTCTTTTTTTTGTTTTTCTTCATCTTTGTCTTCTTCTTCATCTCCCTCTCCTTTTCCTTCTTCTTCTTCTTCTTATATATATTATATATAATTGTTTAATAGAAAGTATGAGAGTGAGAGAGAAAAAGAGAACTATGGGAGAGAGAAACCACAATATAAGTACAACCTAAAATACATGTGCTTTCTCCAATAGGCTGAATATACTGTACAGGCAACGGGCACAGTTTTACAGTCACAGCAACACTCTAACTACATCCAACCTCTAAATGCACAAATTGTCAGTAGATGCCATAAAACTGGTGATATGTAACCCTGATGCACTGAGAGCTGACGTGAATGAAACGACTCACCTGCAGCGCTGCTCTGTTCGTTTCAAGAGACTTCTTAAAGTTGTGACTCATTGAAAGAAAGAAAGAAATTTGCCATTTCGAGGAAATGCAGTTATTCGTGTATTTTCTGCACATTAAACACAAAAGATACAAAATTCTCAAACCTTATTATCTCGCAGCTGACCGCTCATCTGAACATGGTGCTGCTCTCCTGCGGCCACAGTCCAAAGACACGTGCAGAGATTTGGAGCCCATAGGTGTAAGAGCATCAATGAATACTCAGTTTACCAGTCCTGATAGCATATAAAGGCATTGCTGTGGGTCCACAGTTCTTTCACTGTGTTGAGTTAAATTAGTCTCATAATGGCTTAGATCTGGTGTATGTGTTTCTAATGTTTTAATAGCTGAAGCGTAGTGCACAGTGAGTCTTAATGGTTTTAGATATTGCTTTTAATTGAGGTGTTTACTTTCCGAGTAGTACACATTCTTAACTTCAGGGGACACGAGGAGAGTGGAATTTGCTTTACAAAAAAACAAACATAGGTGGAGGAGCCTGGTTCAATGGTTCATTTTTACATGGCATTTAAATGTCATCTCCCATTAATAATTTATACCAACTACAATACAGTGAATGGGATTACCAGCTGCCCAGTGTCCTCCGAGCTCTCTGAGACCACACAGAAGCACCTTTTGTTTAATTGTTTGGAAGCAATTATTGTTATGGATGTTGGCTTAATCATTATGTTGAGATAATAGTTCCGATGCATCATTTACAAATTGGAAGTTATGAGGAAAATTTGTATTCTTCCTCCATCTGTTGGTAATTTTCTGTGGCTGGCCCTCGAAGTGTTTGGTCTCTGTCGGCTCCTTGAGTCGTTCACTTTCTGCATCAGCACCTCCGTTGACCTACAATTTCCAACCCTCCATTAGAGACCTCACTCTCTGTGGCTTTCTTCTCTTCTGTCACTCCTTGTTATCTGCTGCAGCCTCATAGCATCTCTGTCACATCCTTACCTCCCTGTCCTGTGTGTGTGTGTGTGTGTGGGTGTGCTTCCTTCCTAATAACACATCAAAAACAAAACATCGTTTGAATAGCGGTTCCATTGTCTCCTTTGTGTCAGTTAAGTGGAAAACTTCTAGAAATACTGATTTTAACAATAATTTTTGTTGGTCTCAAAAAACAAATCTTTTTATTTATTTTACAATTATTTATTTATCTATGCGATCAATCCTAATTGTTTATGATGAAACAAAACATAGAGAGCGTGATGTCATTAGTGTGTTGAGACACATTAAAGTTCACTAAAGTTGAAATCCTCATCAATGGATGAGGATGTGGGATGTATCACACACTTTGGGGAAAACTTTACAGCGGATGTTGTCTCTAATCTCAAACACACACTCACTACAAGATTTGAAGATAATGGCACATCACACACTAAAGGATATTGTTAAGATTATCGTGCCAGAGGGAACAATCGGGGAGCAGTGCACCACCTCTCGTGCTCTCATGGGGGAGCAGATGGAAGCGTACTCCTAATATTAGAAATACTTTGCGGAGAGGAAAAAGAAGGTAAAACAAGTCATGATGAGTAAAAATGGTTTGGTTTGGTTTATCTCTTCTTCAGCTGTGTTTTGAGGGACAAACAGGGACATGGAGCATTTCACCCATAGCCAAGTCTTGAGCTAGAATTTAGTTGTATTTATTGTGCTCACAGATTCGTTCTGTGCTGAGCTGTGCAAGTTGGGTGAAGTTGAGTGAAATGGACCAGTGCAGGTGTCTTTTTGTGGCTCCGAGGGACTAGCACACAATCTGTGCGTGTGTGTGGGGGGGTGTGTTTGCAGTCATGACAATATAAGATGATCATCAATCATCCACATACAATGAAATCATTTACTGGATGATAAACACCGTTTTCCAAATGTAAAAAGTTGCCCAGCCATGAATATGATTGAGAAACAGTCATAAAGCTTGTGTGTGTGTGTGTGTGTCTGTGTGTGTGTCTGTGTGTGGGGGTGTGTGTTGGTTGTTGCAAAGTGAAAATAGATTATGATGTAATCATCAATCATCAAAAAATATCAATCTCGACACAACCCACGTTTCAAAATGTTTGCAGTTGCTGAGGCATTAAGATGATTGAGGAATCCCCTCCGCTGTGTGTATACTGGTGTGTAAACAGACACACACTCACCTACAAAATTGCAGTCTCCTCAAATCATCTATATTTAATAACACATGCGCACTACGAACTTCAGTTGCTCTGCAGAAAGCTCCTTCTTCCCTCCATCCTTCATTTGCCTTTTTTGAACATCTTCCTGCCTCTCGCATCACTCGAACACACCAGTCTTCAACAGAGCCCTAATGTGTGTGTGCGTGTCAGTATGTGTGTGTGTGTGTGTGTGTGCGGGCACGCGTGTGTCATATTACTGCAGCATACAAGAGCGGAGAAGGAGGAGGTGGCCCAAGGAAATAAAACACTGTAGGTAGCTTTCTTCACTCAAACTGGAAATTATCCATCTCACACCCACGCTACCATCAACCCACATGCACTCACACACTCGCACACACACACCAACACATAGGAAGGCTTGTGTAACGCCTGACGTGTGACACACACGTATGATGGCGTGTGCATTTGCTTGCACACCCACACGGACAGGGAGCGAATTGGATTTCTTATCTACTCTGTTTCTGTGTAGCTTTTGCAGATATGAACGCACACACACCTATATCACACGTACATTTCCACCACAGATGTGCTGTTAGCCACTTATTCTCTCTTATCACATCCAGCAGCAAACATGAAACCTTTTCCACCTTCTTCTCCCCTTCAGCGTTGGGGTAGTGTAGGAATGAGTACATAACATCGGTGTGTGTGCGTGGGCACACAGTAATTTGTCTCTGTATCTGTCTCTCTGTTTCTGAGCTTTTCTTAATGTTCAAATATAGTTTGTTGAATTGTCTGAGGTCCACTATTGTCTCTGCTCTCCGTCTGACAGGAAGCGAAGCAACAGGAGATGATCACATTTTCTCTGGATCATTACAAACATCCTTTTATTGGCTTCCAAGCCTTCTTCCTCCAACACCCCCTCATTCCCTCCCCCAAACTCAAGCGCGCACACACACACACATATATCAACTCCACAAGCCTCTCAACTCTACTCTGGATAATATGGATGATCTATAAGCCTGGATTTATAACCTTATAAGTCTGTTTATCTTGGCTCAAATCTGTAAGCTGAGGATGAGAGCAGGATAGCTCAAACTGATCAGAAGTGTTGCCCTGCCTTTGCAGGGGAGGAGGCTCAATTAAGAGGAAACTAATCAGATTCCATCAACTGGCTTTGATATCCCGAGGGAAATTAGTCTCGGCAACGGTTGTGGTCAGTTCAGAGGCACGCATTACATTATTCTCTCAGATCCACAAGCAAATGAAAAGAGGCTGCTAGTTCATCGGGAAACAGAAGCTTCCTTCAAGGTTGATGATCTTTTTACTTATATTATTTTGTGGGTACGTGTCCGGTAGAAAATAACGTTTGATGCCCATGGACCCTTGAGTTTGTTCATATGAAACAGCGTAACGACGTGGAAGCTGAGATGAGAAATGACAGCCGTAATGGCTGAAATGATTCAGAAGAGCAGCTGCAAAAGCTCTGCAGCCAGAAATTCAATTCCAACTACATACTCTGTTCTGCACTATTTGACAGACATTCTATCGATGAAACTAAATTTATGGTCAGTTCACCTGCATAATGAGGAAAGTTCTCTAAACCTAGACTAATAAACTCAACACTGTCTGCACATCCAGATAAACCTGCCAAGCATGCCCAGGAATTATATCGAACAGTTTTGAGTGGCAGCATTGGTGGTGCAGTGTGAAGTGCGAACCAGTCACGGCTATAATGTTCCCTGTTTGAATCCTGGTTCAGCCAGGGTCTTTCTGTGTGGAGTTTGTTCTCCGTGTGTGCGTGGGTTATTTCCTGGTTCTTCCTCCCACAGTCATGCAGAGTGGAGACTTTAAATTGACCTCGGTGTGAATGCGATGCACTGGGGACCTCTCCGGTGTGTACCCCTCCTCTTGCTTTGATTGGATCCAGCTCCCCCCGCAATATAGATAATGGATGGACAAACTTAAGCGTGCAGAGATCGAGGTGGTGGAATCCAGGAAAATGAGATATGTTGTAAACTTTTATATCAAGCCGTAATTAAGGATTTTGCAAGAGCTTCCCATTTCAGTGGACTTGTTTTTCTTTTCTTGACATATTTAAGATACTTGTGTTTCATATTTTGAGTAATTTGGGCAAACTACAACGATATTGGTAGGGAGCACCTCTGTAGTGTTTCCCTGCAACACTACATAAGGAAAAATGTTATAAAAGTCTTTGCTTTAGCCCAGAATTCAAATCGTGGTGCTGCACACAGGCCCTTTGTGTAAAAGGGATGCTTGACCAACGCTGGGCTCTATTGTGCTAAAGTGGAGCTGGAGGAGGATGTCCATCAGATTAACTTTGCATTTCAAGAGAGGTCAGTGTATTGAGTTATCTCTGAAACAAGGAGCGGACTGTTGGCCAGAGTCTGTGTTCTGGCACGGCTTCGGGCTTGGCAACGGAAACCGTCAAGCAACTGCTGTTGTGTTTGCAGGTTCTGGCAGACTCAGGCAGGAAGAAGGAGCTGAGTGTTTATGACTGGTGCACCAGGATGTATGATTCTGCTGAGGCAAGATCTGTTCGCACAATGTCACCCAATTACCCCCGACACACACGTGGTTATGCCGTTGCTGACATCCGGATGACGTGTTGACAGTGTGATGTGTTATTGAACTGATTGTTCAGCTTGGTCAGGAAGGATGTGCTGTCAGTAGCAGGTGTAATGGAGATCAGCTTTAAATATAGGTTTTGTTCTTTTGTTTCTCTCCACTTTAAATGTATAGTTCATTTGAAAAAGTTTGCAGAAGACATTATATTCAATACAACATTTTAAGTCACGTGTATTTTTCTCTCCCTTCGTTTGCTTTTTTCAGGAAGTATAACATCCGTGTGGAGGACATTATGGTGCGGGACGTTCGGTACATCACGCTCAACTGCTGCTACAGAGACCTCCACAACGTCCTGCTGACGGGCCACCTGAAGACCCTGGCACTGGTGGAATCAGCAGGTGAAACACAAACACACATAGATGCACATATAATCCGGAAGCATAACAAACTAGAATCACCCTCAGTAGAGTAAAGACCTCCACAGTCCGCACAAGTCTTATTTGTATCCAGATTTTCATGTAGATCTGCACCAAATTGCACAAAAACTTTAATATGAACAGCACAAAAGTATATTTTTTTCGTTGGCAGTGTGCCTGAATATTGTTTTGTGTTAATCTCTGTATCTGATGTCATATTGACGTCTGTGTTCGATTTTGCTGATGCTGCTGGATTGAGCGTCTCTTCCAGTCCTCTGTGCCAAAAAACAAATCCCAGCGACCTTGGTGTCGTGCTCATTAAAGTGATTGATTGATTGATTGACAAACTTGCCTGAGCACAGCTTGCTGATGAGGCTGCGCCGCCGCCTCACTGAGGTGCAAATCTGGTATTCCAACAGTGTCTCGATTATGCAATCGTGCAGGAACAATTAGCCGTGGCATTTAACCAAATACATAATCAGCACGTACAGTCACAAAGGCAATTACTTAAAGTAAGAAAGCTGCCACCCACCCACCCACACAAACACACACACCAGTTAACACACATTGACTGCGTCCTGAGCTTGTTATGTAACTCAGCTGATCTCTCTGCAATGCTGCAACATGTGTTTGGAATCTCCTGCAGTCTGCTCCCTCTTCCCCCTATGACTATTTCACTGTCTTTTCATCCTCTTCTCTATTTGCTGCTCTTGCTACTTTCCTCTCCTCCCCCCTTCCTTCTCTACTACTCCTTCTTCTATTTTTGTGCCTTACCTCTCCCCCTGGTCGTTGTCTCCTCTCTCAGAGTCCATGATCCTGCTGGGGTCCATCGAGCGTGCCCAGCTCCAGTCGCTGCTCTCCCAGCAGCTCGGTCGGGCCAGACGGCTCGAGTACATCCGGGAGCGAGCTGCTGCGGAGAAGAAACGCCTGTCAGTCATTTCAAACCCTGGTAGCGAGGATGACAACCAGCGAGTCAGTCAGGAGGTCCGCTTCCAGGTCAGGGTCACTGCAGCTGTACAGTTGGGGTGTGGGTGGGGCAACATTTTGAACATCATTATCTCTTTACATCTTTGGAAATCTTTAAGAATACATAAATATGCAGTGACAAGGAAATTGGATGGAAGCTGGGAAGCCCAGAGAAGAACTGGTCGAAGGTGGCTTCAATCAGACAGAAAAATTGGGGTTGCAAATGATAATTATTTTATTCTAAAATTAAAGAGTAAAAAATCATTCTTGCTCGATGAATTAATCCGTCTTGATAACCAGTTTATTATCCAATAAGATAAGTTAATTGTTTAAAGTACTAAGCTGAGTTTCTCGGATTTCTGTGTATGAGAAAAAAAATCTAGACTTGCAGACGATTTGAAATGAATAAAAGATCAGAGTTAGTTTTTCTGCATAAAGTCAAACAGAATATAAATTGGTTCACTTTATTATAAAATATTTGCAGCTAAGAATGCAAAAATCAAAGAGGAAGTACACACCATTGTATTTCTGTGTGTTGCTAAATCCCTATCGGTGCACAGAAGAGAAAACCCAAAATACAGAAACCTGTCATGCAAAACAATCTAATCTGGTCTAAATTTAGCATTTGATAGTGTTTTATCGTAGAATTCCATAGTTGGAAATCTTTCAATCGGACTCAGGGTGTTAAAAGTTTCAAACATTTGAAATTAAATAAAAATATTTTTAAAAAGCCTCAGAAATTCACTCTTTATGTTGTAGATTTCATTGTAAATGGAGTAATGTGCCCATTGATTCACACTCAGTAACCTTAACAGACAAAGTGAAAACATGCAAATGTGTTAAAAATCCAAACATGATATAAAACCTCTCATGTATCGAAGTACTCAGACCTTTACCTCAGTAGTTTGCAGAAGCACCGTTGGCTGTAATTCCAGCTTTGTTTGTGGCAGATGTCTACAGGGAGATCCTCGACTTGATTGCTTTTTCTTTAGGGGGGTGGGGGGGTGGGGGCGTTGACTCCAATCAACTTCTGGACGCATTTCAAGGATGATTGAAGCAAACAGGATGCACCTGACCACAGTTAGGAGCGACACAGGGGACACACGAGGAGTTAAAGGCAGAGTGTGAATCCTTTATAGAGATTTCAGTTTCTCAAAAGAATTTAAAACCTTCTGTCACTAATTATGGGATATTTCGGGAAAATAAATATTCTGTTGATTTACAATTAAATGTACAACACAAAAACATGTGTTTTAATTGGTGGCTCTAAAGTTGCAGTGCCTGGTGCACTTAAAGATTAGTTTTAATTGGTAAACACCTAAAAGACAAAACCTCATGATTGATTTTCTGTTTTTGTCTAGTTTTGCATCTGTTGCATGTCAGAAACACCATGAATGTGTTCCTCTGGATCATTTCAGGAGATTACACAGGGTATATCAGAAAGCAGCTATACTGTCTATTTGTGAGTGTAGCTCAGAATATCAACATGTGTGATTAAACCATAAATAACAGAGATGAGCAGATCAGGTTTTAGAAGGATTTCTAAATTGGTTCCAGGTCCTGTGTGTACTGTGGTGCTCTCATTGTCCATTTATCTCTCCTGTGTCTTCATTTCGATTTCACCCATTTGCAGTGAGTGGTTGAGTAGAACACCCCGAGGCCTAGATGTGCGTGTGTATGTGTTTCTCATTTACCTTATCTCTCTCCTCTTTTCTTCGTCTCTCTGACTTCTCACCGTCTTCTTACCATCTTTCCAAGTTCTCCCGTCCTTTCTTTCATCAGCGTTTTTTGAATGGTTACCCCCCCGGCCACATAACCCTCAGCAGATTATTCAAGTGGGACTGTGGGGTTTTAAAGGCTATCTTTGTATTGAACTTCTAAAGAGGAAATGCTTTTATCATCTATAAATGTACTGCTTATATACTGAAAGTTAGAAAAATGTAACATTCTGTCTTTGTTTCTTGTGTGTGTAACATCGGCAGAAAACTCTCGTCCACCAGCAGCATCACATCCGTCCTTTCGTTCCCTTTGCGGAAGATAAAACTGAGAATTTAATTAATAAATATATATATACATCATTACAGATACTCCCAATTATTGTGAGAAAATACCAGCTGAGTGTAACAAGAATATTTCAGCATTCACTAATGGGTGACTTTACAGAATTACAGCTGAATATATCTCTATAACTAATTTCATGCAAGCATTTGATCTGTGAAGCAATTTATGATTGAAACAAAAATTAATTAATGTGAGGAAAGAAAAAATGTTTTTTAGGTCATGGAACGTAACGCCAGCATGAAAAGCCACGAGTCATGAAATGTTACATCAAGGCCAACGTGAGAACACTTTGCTCTGAAGCTGCCTCTGTCTCTCCAGCTGTTTTCTCTTTCCTCCTTTTGATTTCCCTCCATCTCATCTCTCAGCGGAAGAACATCTATTTGTCTAATGAGTCCCCAGTAAGACGAAGAGTTTGATGTCTTCGGCGGGACTGCCATTTGGGACTATTGAGTGTTGTTTCTAATCTTTATCTGTGTGTGTGTGTGTGTGCACACAGATCTCTACTGAGGAATCATCCTTCAGTCCCACACGACCAATACCTCAGAAGCCCCTCAAACCTGCTCTGAAGAGAGCGTCTGTGGTCGAGCGACCCACTGAGATTCCGACCAGTAAGACACACACACACACACACACACACACACACACACACACACATCTAAGAGAGTTTTTAAACACCAAACAAAAGAAAGGGAAAGGGAAAGGAGATCTGGAGCACGAAACCTCTAATAAGTTCTTATCAAATGGGGTTTTACCTCCCTGATGCAGCTGTTTCTTACACAAGGAGTTTGATAAAACTACTTGAAATGATAGAAACCATCTCTGGGAAGAATTTATTCTTCAGTTCTCCTCTGCTAACATGGAGGAGGAGGTTACGACATTTACTGCAGCCAGCCACCAGGGAGAGATTAAAATGAGTTTTTATATCATCCGTATATACAGTCCCTGACGGAGACGATGGAGATCTGATGGTTACGATACGTCTCTGTCTCACTTTCAGATTCACAAGATAACTCGGGCATTGCTTTGAAGAACCTGTTCTGTGCCAGTCCAGACACAGAGGGCCTGGAGGTGAGAGTCATGTCCTCGAATACACCCAGTAACGATGCCAACATTAAACACACACACACACACACACACACACTCTCTCACAGTATCTCAGCCTCAACATAAATCCTTTCCTACTTTGTCTCAGTCTTGCATCCTGCGAGGCTTTAAAGAAACCTCTCCTGCACCATCGGTGCTTTTTTTTTGCTGAGTCAAACAGACAATGAGGTTGTTGTTAATGTCATGTGCTTATTTCTGATCGTCTGGAAGAAAAACAACAACATGGAGAGCCCCGCATCTCCTGAGCTCAGGAAGCCGTCCAAACGAGTCAGGATATCCGTCGTGGTAAGAGCCAGCGATCAGGGCTGCCCAAATGCCTGAAATCCGCCAGGCCGCAGGTTCATCAGCCAATCAACTGATTGTCACCCCGCCATTCCATTCCAGGGCTAATCCCAAATGCCGATGGCCGTGCTCAGCCAGAGCTCAACCGTGCCATTGTGCCAAAAAGCGTTGAACATCCTCGTTCTTGTCCAACCTGTGAACCCGCCCACTGACCTTTCATGCTTGTAGTTTATCATGATATTGTCTAAGCCTAGAATCCATCCATCTTCAGTTTCCATTGGTCCTCTGGTCGGTAGAGGTTGAAGAGACCACTTGATCACCGAAAAACCACCATTAGATATTGTCAGTGCCTCAAATGCTTATTAAAATAATCAGCAGCACGTTGTTTCGCAACCTAATGGTGACATTATGTTTTATTTCTATATTTACTTCACGACAATTGATTTTATAATCTGTAATCTATTCCCATTTTAACACACTGGGTCTCCGTAAACATTTCTTTTGACCCTTAATCTCTTAATTTGAATGTCCTCTGCAACATTTCATCTAACTATTATGTCTTGGAGCTGTTTATGAATCTCATTTGGGTTTTTTTAATTAACTCCAAATGAGCTTCCTGAAGTCCCATTAAATTTAGCTTTTCTCAAACCTGTGATCTGCCTCAAGGGAAGCAGTTCCCACAGGTTCTACCTGGACCTACTGTCATCTTACAGTTCCAATGTGGTTGAGTTGTGACCAAGTGGTCTACGAGGACGAGGATGTTCAACCAAGCATGCTCTGCTGTCCATCATCCGCTGTGTCACCCGAGGCGTCCTATCAGTGACCGCCTCCCAGAGCAGCGCCCATTCTGTTCCTGGAGTGACCCAGAGTCCCATTGCATTTCTTGTAATTGATGAAAGACGCTGTGTTACACATTGTGTTTAATGTTCAGGGGAGGGAGGGGGAAGGACCATACCGGGGCGAGTTCGTCTGTGCATGCAGCGTTAAATATCAGGATCGGAGCATCATATCTCTTCATTAGGACCAGGCAGGTATTTGAACGACACAGATCCAGCAACCGTGCGGATGAAATGATGATGCATGAGAAGTCCTGGGAGGTATTGGAAAATATCATCACAAACTGGGATGTAGCCTGCTGTCCAATTACCAGCAACCGCCTATGCTCCGGCAGCAATGAATGTCAATCAAAGAAACGAGTGTCTGATTACGAATTGAGACAAATGATTCCTCGATACGAGATCATCCGGCGTTGCATGACAAATGATCAGACGTCTGTTTTGGAAAATCAAACACTATTAAGCGTTACATAATCAAGCATTCAGATAAAATGTGTCCCCACATTTGAAGTAGCTGTGCTTATTAGCATCCATGATTTATTTATAATCCAGATTTTCACATCACACCCGTTCTCAAATGATCATAATGAAATTGTTTCACTCATCACATAATATGTCATTTCATTCACTAGGAGCCACCACCCAGCTTAAAGAGTTTCTCTGGGGTGAGCATGTTGTCCACGCTTCATTTTTATTTTGTTTCAGTAATAAGATGCAGAATTTCGGTTTTAAAGTTTCTTCCTAACACACACAGTGGATCTTTGTCTTGACCATCTTTTAAACTGGTTGTTAAAGTCAATGCCAAAGAGCGTTGCCACAGTTCTGTTCTTAACCATCCAGACTTTATGCCAATTTACCAAGAATGGTAATAAAGGTGTGTTCGAGGCATTATTACCGTGAGTATGGATGCTGATTTGTTTTTGCAGTCAGTGTTTATTCCTCCTAAACATGTTGTAAAACATCATACAAAACTTCTCTAGTACCTTAATACATAGTTACATGTTTCATTAATCTCAAAACTCTCATTTTGTTGTTTAAAAGAAACATCAGTAGTTTTTGTTTTTCGTTTTCTAACAAAAGAAAAAATTACAATTGCATTCATCATTTCAAAAAGTAATGGGAGCAGCCTTGCACCTAATAATAACACGAACAAACCTTAAACTATGCAAATATAAATGTCAGAGTGGATGAACAGCCAAGGTCTAACTGAGTAGTTATTGTTTATAGATTATTGGAATAATGAATGTGTTAAGTACCTCAGCAGAGGGTGTTTATTGTTGTGTAGTGTCTAGTTTGCAGCTTGATTTCTTAGCTTTTCCCAAAAAACCACTCGTACATTTCTACTGACTTGAATGAAATTGTGATATCGGCAAATGGAATCTAAATTTTACTTTTTGAATTCAGTCGGATCAAACAGGCAGCAAATTAGGTATTTTTCCTGGAGAGTTTATTTCCTTGATTTTATTAAGTGATAGTCACGTTCATCACAGTAGTTTCCAGCTGAAAAAATGGTTACAACTGATAAAAACCATGAGCCAGGTAATTAAACGAAAAGCCCATTGTTACCATCAGTAATTTATTCGACCATGTTCCTTGTTTTATACGTTACCTCGACCCTAATGGAAATGTTTGTCCCCAGCATCGCTTGAATATATACATAAAACATGACCACACTCCTCTTCCATCAGATTCTCAGTCATTATTGTGTCAGTGTAACTCTATTAGCACAATTAATGATTTAGACTCGGGGCACTTAAAGGGCTCCATTAGTTTCACACGTCAGTGATGGTTATTGAAATCTGTACACATTTTCAATCATTCACAAGTACAGAGCGGTGTCAGACCATCCCTCATCTATTGCTTCAGGGCCCCGCGCACAAACCAATGGTACACAGCTGATAAATTACACTGAGGTCTTAATCTTGTTCGTAAAGGAAAACACTGGCAACATGTTCTCAAATCAGACATTGTTCCCATCAAATTCTTCATGGCTCTCAAGGGTTTTTCAACATTAGCACCATGTCCAGCTTCATTTTTTTAAATATCCACAATGCAGTTTTCTGAAATGACCAGTCCCCATATCCAGCACTTCGGCTCCCTAACCAGAGGCCAAGTGCAATTTGTTTAAGTGCCGGAGCGCACGTATGACTCATGTTCTTGCATGGAACAAGGAAGGTTGGCTGCGTTAACCATATGGTTAATATGATTAATGTGGTTAATGCAGCCGGATTGTCATCATCATGTTGAGAATATCATGAAACAGTCACATTTAATAGTTATTGGTATGAGACCTTACGTTGGATGTAGTTTTTCTATTATTTCGTTTCATTGAATCATCTCTTCTCCACAAAAAGCAGTGATCGAGCTCTTCTAATTGGCTCAGCTGTGAAAACGTAGCCAAGCTGGATTTTATTTCTTGCCCTCTGCTGTGGTTGCTGCACAAACTGTTCATGTTTAACAGGCTGGCTTTGGAGATGCATCATAAATAAACCATCAGAACAGTGAATGATGAATGAAAGGATGTTTTGGTTCCTTTTCATCTGTTAGTTATCTGTTCGCAGTTCTTTCAACTTTTGGAAAGTTTTCTTAAACATTACGCAATTCAAATTTTGTAAAGAGAATAAATGTACTGATTTTCACCAACCTGCACCCTTGGTTGTCGAGGAAACATTTCAGCTCCTGATATAAATTGGAAATCTGTATCTTAAACACAAAACTGTTCCGGCATCTGGCATGCAACGTAAATCTTCCTACCAATGAATGCATAACCTTTGCAGAATGCTATTTCAGATGCCACCATTCTTATGTCTGATTTAAACGCTGCATAAACACATCATTCATACGTCCACGGGCCCTCGTCTGCCACTGATCGTTGATAATTAATAAATTAACAACGATCAGTTCAGTGTACCCACGAGTGGCACATTGTTTGGTCAGTCCTGAGACAGATGGTGCGTTATGAGCCCAGTGAATTTTGGATGTGCGTTGTGGGCCTAGAAGCATTTTAGCCATTATTGCCTTTCAGTGAGCTCATTAGTAGTGAACCCCTGTAGCACTGGGTGTGTGTGCATTTACAGTGGCATGAACCAGTGGACCTGTTTTCTCTTTCATCAGGTTTCATTATTAACATTCAGCAGTGTGTGAGTGCACGAGGCAGAGAGGAATCCTGATTACACTGTTGCTCTGAGCAGGGAAATGTATTTTTCTTTTTCTTTTTTTTCTTTTTTTCTCAACATTCACACTTCCACCCCCACAGCAGAAGAGAAATCAAGTTATTGCTCTCCCTACTTCCTCTTCCCTCAGCTCCGCTCTCACAGTATTTTTGTTTCTGGTTTATTTTTGTTTCCAGTTTAATCTCGGAAGCTCTTCGTCCATCTTTACCACTTCTGGAGAGCCCGCCCCCTTTTTTGTGTCACTGTCATCTCTCCTTTCCTCCCCCTCCCCTCCCCTCCCTTCCCCACCCATCCTTCCACCGAGGCTGTGAAATATTGATGCAGGGTAAATGACATCAGTCTGTTAGAGAGAAATAATGCCGCCCAGCCTCTCAGTCTCTCCTCACTGTTTTTCTCATTATTTTCCTCCCTCTCTCTTGCATCTAGCCTCCATGCTTCATTTATGATGGCTTGTGGGCTCAGGTTTTTGGCCCCTCACATCTTCTTTGGTTTCTTGGGGAATGTGCGTGGTTCTTTCTTGTCATACAAACACACTTACATTTGAATGCTTGATGCCAGAGAGAAAAGATTTGTGTCCTCTTTACTCGCGGCTGAGGAAACGTTTGTGTGTAATGAACCCTCTTTCTAGCTTTCAACTTAATTCAGATTACTGCTTGGCTGTTCACACTTCACTGCATTAGTAACCCCCTCAGAAGCTGGGGACACAAACAAGAGACTGGTTCTTTTATTTTATATATATTGACAAATCAGTCAAAGAAATGAATGGATATGTTTAGTGTGACATTAGCATATCTTAATGTGAAGTGAAGCAGGGATACCTGGAGACGAAAAGGTTTGACATTTTGGCAATTTGGCGAAGCTGAAGGAAACAGGATTGCACAGTTGTTCTGACTTGTTTATCCCACGTTATTATGAAAAATAACTGCAGAATTTCACAATTACAGGTGAGGCAGGGAGATAATGAGCTAAGTCATTGTGACATCTGGAGCCAAACCGCTGAGGCCAATTACACACATTTCAGTGTTTTTGGCATCCAGGTGCACTACGTTTATGGACATTCTGTTATGAATGCTAATGGGAGGATGTACTGGTGGCTCACATTGGTACAGCATGTACCACATAAAGAGGCTTTACCACAACCATTCAGGTTAGAATCCAGCCTGGCATAATATTGGAAATATTTAACTGCTGCTCGTAGCTGCTTAGACTCTTGTGATTAACGTGCTCAATTAGTTCTATGCAACATTAAATATAAATATGTTGTATCCTCACAAACTATTAGTTGATGTTAGTTGTTAAAACTTGCAGTTAAAGTAGTTATGTGGCCCATTTAATAATAAATTGGGCAATGTTTTATTTCAGTGTCACTGAAACCGCCCACATTCAAATTATAGAAGAGATCACGCTAGAAGAAGTCTTTTTTTTTTTTTATCATACAGAAAGACAGGTGAATTTTTGAAATCTTAATACTAGGCAGTGATTATTTAAATCATCCTGGACAGTGGCCCCATTCAAATTGTCTTTCAGGTATCTGATCGGAAGAATATTCAGAGGACTGGATTTCTCCTTTCCCTGAATATTATCAGATAACACAGAAGAGATACTCGGGGGAGAGTGAACTTGTGTAGAGAGGATGAGTTTGACGTGCTGTCTGTAATTTGCCTGAGTTGGAACTGACTTGATGCTCCATGTGTGAGACTCTCGGGGTGAGAAAGTCACTGCAGAGCGTCAATGGAAGGATTCACGATATTAAGAAAAGCTTTGTCACTCAGATGTTTCCAAGTGTAAGTGGTGATTTTCAGCAGTGCTCCTCATATTACAATAGCACATCATTTGCATTAAGAAACACTACCCACCATTCCACAAGTTTCACAGCGCAGCATCATTATTGGTTTGAACAAAGTCATTAATGCTTTTATTTCACGATTGCGTTAAACTCTCTGCATTCCAATCAGATACACAGACGGGCCAGTAATGGAATGTGAAAGCAATCAGCAAAGAAAGCATTGCCTGCACATGAGTGATAACTAACGGCTGCTGCAATGTTCCCATGTTGCACGATGTAATGTGTGGAAAAGACGACGACAGCGTCTTTTCTCATTGAAAGTTATACTGATAGAGACGGAGCAGGGTCTCAATGATACGGGTGATAATATCAGAAAAGTCTACGGACAATAATACAGACTGCTTCCAGCTTTAACAATGTTAACTACTCTCACTACTCCCATGTGTTGTAGAGTTATAGAGTTCCTCTCACATTCAGCTGACACTGATATGTTGCATGAGGTTGTGACTATACTTGAAAGACGTCAGCTGAAGACAGTTGGTCCTGCAGCGGTACGGCCCATCGCCTATCGTCTGATGACCAATTAGCCTCTGAGGCCAAAGACAAATGTTTACTGTCCATTTAGTCTCTCATCCCACAAGTCGAACGTTTATCGACGCAAAACACAAACAGTGATACCGTCCATGCGCTTTGCACGTGAATGCAGATAAATTAAAAAGCTTATAGCAGCTGCATTTTGCATAGACTGTTTACCTGCAGGCAAAGTGGTTGGTCAAACTGCAAACAGGCCACAAATCTTGTCCCTGTTTATGAAACAGACAGTGATCCTGCTCATAAACTCAGTAGCTGTTGTAAAAGAATAAATATTACAGTAAGTTCAACAACTTATTTGTATCGTGTGCTTTTCAGTGGTATCCTGCAATGCAGATGTTTTTGCTTTAGTTTTTCGTGGCCTTGAGTTATTTGTCTCTCAGATTTCTGCTGGCACCCCACTACAGTTTAATGTAGTATGTTCTCCTCAAAGCATTTGAAGTCTCCTCACTTTGAACTCAGATAATCGTGGTTACCAGACACAGTGTCCTCATGACTTCTGTGTTCCTCTCTCTAACTTTGCCTGTAGCACCAACATCAGCTTACATGTTGAATTTGTTATAGCAATATCTCAGATCTTGGATTGGATTGCTATGAAAGTTGAGATAAATCTTCATGGTCCTCAGAGGAACGAACAAGAAACTTTGATCCCACTTACATTTTGTTTGGTGCCGTCACTTTTGTCTTCAGTGCTACTGTAAGTGATGTTTAATTTTACGTCTTCTGTTAAGATGAGAGAGCCCACAAACATTCTGTTCTTCAGAGCTGTTGAAGTCTTTTACAAAAGCAATTCTTCACACAGAGCAAGTCGATTTTGAGCATCACTCAGTCAAACCTCTCAGAGCTCTCCGATCCACGACTTGGTTGTTGACTTCTGAGTATTACTTTATCGGCAGTTACAGAGACATTGTTTCGAATGCTGTGCATGAAGCAGTCTAACTTTGCTGATTAAGTTCAATTCGCTTCCATTGTGTTGGAACAGCTGCAGAATCTAAAGATGAGCATACTTCAGAGTCTGCCCACATAAAGCGGAAACTCTCTGCATCCCTGAAAAACTGTGATGTAGTAGATTCTGACCTTCTGAACTGACCAGAGGCAGATTTTAGATTTAGAATATGTATGTTAAGCCTTCACTTCAGCAGAAATTGAAAGTGTAAAGAAACATCTTTACCATCAGCCCTTCAATCTTCTAACACCATGGAAGTGAATCCACTACACTGTCAGAATAAAGAAGGGACTGTCCCAGAGAGGAGGCTCATCTTTTTTACAAACTTCCACAGTAATACTCTTTAAAAAAAGCTGTAGCTGACTACACAGTCCTACAGTCTGTGTGTGAGATGCAGCGGTGTGGTGGATTGTTCCCTGCTGACCCTGTCTTGGAGGGTTGCCACTGATTGGATGATCTGGTCGCCGGATGGAAGTAAAGATGGATCACTGCAAGAGGAGGGAGGGAAAGGAAGGGAAGGGAAGAGAACCTTTCTAATCTCAGTGTGGTCACAGAAACAGCACAGCAAGCATTACAGCTTCATCGGCCTATTGTCAGCACTCTGCACACACACACACACACACACACACACACACACACACACACACACACACACACACACTTGCCACTGATTCAAATCTCATTTGAATATGCCCACACAGTTCCTCTGATGTCACTGTCAGTCACATTCAGACTCACAAACTTTACTCTCTGCACACACACACACATTTTTACCTCACTCATGTATCCAGAAGCAGAGATTTGTTCTCTTAATAGAGAAGCTAATCTTTCTGAAAGCACCTATTTTACATGCAAAGTCCCACCTCCCCCTGCTGGCTCTCGTTCTCTGTCTCCGTCTTAGAAGAATCACACACACACACACACACACACACACACACACACAGAAGGTGATTTGATCTTACCATCTTTCTTTAATTTACATTTTGCCCCCTGGAACAACCGTGAATCTTGGTGACATTCATGGTGCCCTTATGTTGTGTGACAAGCAGAATGATCAGTGAGACAGCAGTGATAAAGTGCAATGTGTGTGTATGTTTGTGCACATGCATGTGCATTTGCATACGCCTGTTTATTTTGTCTCATCAACTCGAAGCACTACTGGCCTCTGCCTGCATAACTCCTACAGCAGGGCACCTCTCTGCCAACCTTCGGCAGCAGTTTTTAGGGTTACAGACATGTCAGGCACCACAGCGATAAGGATAAATGAGCTCAGGGCTCCCATCCGCCCCTGGGTCACACACACACTCTGCCTCTCTCTGTCTCTAATACCCGCATGTAGATGTGCGTCAATCCTGAGAAAGTAAATACCTGTACTCATGCACATGACCAAACACTTACCAACAGTATTTCACAGCCGATCACACTCATAACGATCTGCACACCCCCCCTCCAGGAGTTCTGCAGTGTTCTCTTTGCCTCTGAGTAGAGACCAGGGTTGCTAGTTTGACTCCAGAATGTCAAACCTTGTCAGCTTGTCAGTTATCACGCGGCAGATCCGTGATTATAATGATCATCTGTTCTGACATCTCATACATCACATCCCCCGCACTCATTAAATGTACTGTAGTCACGCTTTCAGTCACTCATTCCATTTCAGTCCGTCAGTCTCAACACCGTGGCACTGTAGAATGCTTATGATGTGATGCATGGGTCATAATGTACTTTCAATGTGTCCTTTTACCACAACAACTGAAAAGTACAAGTTAATGTTTGTCCAGATAATAAACTGGACAACATTTAGCTATTTCATCACCTCCCGTGTGTTTGTGTTTTGTACTTTGTGTTTCTTTGTGTTTTCTGTTCTGACTGGTCTCCCATTCCTTCCTCTGTACAGGATGATGGAGATATGGAGGACGACATGACCATTAGAGAGGTAAGATGGACAGTCCTCATCGATGTGTTGGTGTAATCGTGAAGTATTTACAAGCTGATGAGCTTTAATAATGAAGGTTTGAAGAAATGTTGATTTGATTTGCCATGATGAGATCAGGCTTTGGATTCCATCATTTATCCTCCGTTATGGTCTTTTCATGATAGTCAATGTCTCTTTACTCACTTTTCCAGAAGGTGGTTGACAGCCCACTGATGAAACCACATTTAAATTCTATACTAATTTAAATCCTGCCAAATAAAAGACATACAAACAAACAAGTGCAGATGAAATCCTCAGCAGGACTTTAAACTCTCCCACCGACTAAACTATGTGCAGCCATGGTCGTGCTTCAGATCACTGATGATGGAGAGAAACTGTTCTTCTCTTTCTCATTTTTGTAAAATGGAAAATCTCCTCCTCTTTGAAGAAGAGGAGATCATGACCATCACTGAAGACACTTTTTCTGATGAATGATCTCGTGCCAATCTTTTCAAAGTTTATATTGAAAAAAAGTCACACGAATGCATCACTGCTACTAAGAATGTTTCTCATGTCAAATACTTTGTCCTCCGCTGTGTAAAGGCCTTAAGAAGAAGATAGAATACGACCAAACTTATATTTTATAACCGTTATCAAACACAGTGGATACTTGGAATCCATCTTCAAAACCATTTCATTTGTTTAACTCCTACCTCAGCCTGCACATGATGCCATCACACTCTGACACTCCTTGCTTTTCAGATTTCTCAATATCCCAAGACAGAGAGATTACCCTGGAGTCTTATATTTTTGGATATGACATCATTCATAATTCATCCATCAACAGCACCTCTCATTTCCTCTCTGTCAGCTGCACATTCCTCACATTTTCCACCTCCATCCCCTCTTTTTTCTCCCAGTATCACTCATCGTTCTCTCATGCGGTACGTCTGCCGTGTCATCGCGTCTCGCTACGTCTCCCTCTCCGGTTCGCCATTCACCTGCCGCACAGTTCTCCACGTTATAGCTCCATATGATTTATAGAGTCATTCAGTGCAATGTCCGGTCCATTGATTGTCTATCAGAGGGAGGTGGTTTGGGATTATTTGATGCCTTTGCAGTCTGACACCAGACATAAAGACGTTGTCTGTTAACAACAGTTACAGTAAAATCTGTCACTCAGGTTTAATAGTTAGTCAGAAAAGTAAATGTTTGGCTTAACGAGCCAAACTGTAAAACTGTGAGTCAACATCTTATTCAAGATGAAATTCGAGTCTGTGTCATTTTGCTCAGATCGAATTAGTCAGTTATGAATCAATCAACACTACAGTGGCTGTTGAATGGGACTGATCTTGTGTTCCGTCTTTTGTTGTTAAAGGTTTAGTGACGTTTTATTTTTCATCACCCTTTCTTTTATTCCTCTCTGTCAGATTGCAGAGTGGGAGGAGCAGCAGCTTGATGAGCAGGTCAACTTCAACAACTGCAAAATCGACCCCGCCCCATTCCAGCTGGTGGAGCGCACGTCGTTGCATAAGGTATGACAGTAAATACTGTGTGTGTGTGTGTGTGTGTGTGTCCCTCATGACTCTGATTTTGATAGATTGTGATTCCTGGTGTTTATAACACCTTCTATTACGGGATCATGTGTATCAGCACTACCTCTCATGGCCAAACGCCAAGGCAGTTAAAAAATAATTTGCATTAAGTCAGAAAAAGGCAGTCAGCAAGATGCATAAGAAAGAACAAGACAGAAAAAGTAAAGACACACAGGTTATGATTTAAAATAGTAATATGAAACAGATGATACTGATAAAACTGAAGAAAAAAGTTTGATTTTAAGTTGTGGTGTTTTGTATAGTTCACCAAAAATGATCAGAGAAAATATAGAAACTAACTTCTGGAATAAAAAAGTGTATCGGCATAACCAATTAACCCTTTAACCTGCAGATAAGAATAATCGTGTATTGGTCTGATATGAACTCAGACAGCCGGATTAGTAACGTGACAAAAGGGCCTGTTCATTTCAAAAGGGATAATCTGTTCGTTTTGTGTCGGCACTCCTGTGCATGTGCTACATCATGAATCGGCTGCTTCAGTATATCCCTACACAGGCAAGTTCACAAGAGACCCAACGTTAAGCAGCACAAAAATCCACAAAGCGAGCAGTCGTCTTAATAATTAAATGACCGATATAGAATCTGATTTATTCCACTTCTACACTCATCAAGTCACCAGCTTCGCATTATCTTGTACCAGGATACGTCCACCACAGGCAGGAGTTCTTTAATTACTCAGAAAAACGTGTAAAAAAAAAAAAAACGAGGTCCACATCCCTCCACATAATTCGTAATGATTTAAACTACTCTCAGTTTGTTTGTAAAGAAAGAACAGGTGCAGCTTCATCTGTGAAACATGGTCCACTTCACTTGAATTATATTACTTATTCATAGAGCTTTAGTCACTATGAACAGTTCATGAATATTCTAAATTGCTAGTGGCCCGTGGCCTATAACAAAATATAGTACGACTGGGAAATTCATCAATTACATCCTCAGCTTTTTTAATAGAAAACATTTATTCTCACAATGAAAAAGTTTTGAATGACATGAAACCTGATGTTATAGAAGTATCAGTGTTAGACAAGCTTGGTTCAGTACTTCAGTTCTCCTGGTTCCCCTGTTTTCACATTGAAGGAACGTGGAAACAAAGCAGCAATCTGACCTTAATCATCACAAAGAATTCAACTCAACCCTTATCCTTTAAACCTAAACCTAATTGTAACCTGAAGCCAAGTTTTTTCCATTTAATCTTATTTTGGGGCAGTCACCAAAAAGTTTTTTTATTTAGGTAATTACATTGTAGTTGTTTAGTTCCTAAAAACTTCACATACCCACACAGTCACTCATCCTACCAAGCATACACACAAACACCCACACTGACTTTCTGGCTCGCCAGCGGCTGTGGCAGCGCCTAATGTCCTCCATTCATAATGCCCCACCCCCTCTCCATCTGTAGTCCACTGGGTTCTATGCGAATACTCTTTAAACATTTAAGAGAGGGATCCTGCACCAATCCATCTCGCTCCCCTCCCTCCACTGCACACTGCCAAAAGCCAATACCACGCACAATCTCCTTCAGCATATTAAACACCACCCTCCACCGCTGCTGGTGCTGTGTACAGGCATGTGTGTGACTGCGTGTGAGCCCCCACCCCCTTTGCAAGGCCACTCTGAATCTGGCTACCATTTAACCAATGCTGCTTACTCTTCTTGTTGTTGTGCATTTGTCTGCAGGGCCTTTTGTAAAAGACAAATCTGTTTTGTGGAATATTTACATAACAATATGTTGCTCTGGGTTCTTGCCCGGGGGCCGCTGTCAGTTCATTTGAAGTAGTGGCTAACGGGAGCCAAGGCAGCCCTCACTTCCATCATGCTCATATTCCTCAGGAGTGTGTTGATCAAATTAATTTGATTTTTAAAAAAGCAAACATCGTAAGGTTGGTTCACTCAAATAACAAAATACACATTGATTTTGTTGACTAATCTACTTACGTCAAACCCAGAGAAATCCCCACTTTTATTCAAGGTAACAGGACGTTTCTTTTGGTCGCCTTTTAATTGTATAATAAATTAGCTAGTTTTTTTTTCTGTTCTTTCAGTGTTTGTTTTGGTCACTTGTAAAGTATCGTGATGAATTATTGCCATTTGCTGCGTAATGTGAATCAAACTTCAAAACATTATCTCATCAGTAAACAGAATTTTCACCTTCAAGTAAATTTCCATTGGTGAAGAAAACAACTCCCATCATGCAACGCTGCTTCACCACATTATCAAACTGGCTCTTTTGTTAGTCATTTGATTGAGAGACCCCTAGTGGCAGAAGTTACATATTGTTCATTGAAACTGGATTGACACCTGGTTATTTTCAAAAGCATAGAATATGATTCCCATCTGTTTTTTAATTTCATTCAGTCAATAACTTTGTAACAATCCTTTGTTCAACCTTTTAATATATTCTTCCTTCGACGTCATTTGTCGCACCTTAAGTTCTGAGAGACTCCAGTGAAAATCAAGCAGCAATTCTTTCTTCCAGAAAGAAAATATCACCTTCCAATTTTTCTTTTGAATCTAGTTCAAATAAAGGTGGAGACAGTGGGCTCTGTGGATTATTCAGTGTGGCAGTAATGTCGTCTCAGGAAAATGACTTTCAGTGGATGTGGGCTCTAATCTGTCACATATAGAATTTCCCAAGTGTAGTTTTTATAGTGATGGGGATTAAACTGCTAGATATAACATGTTAATCAGTGAGCTTTAGACACTGTGTCAAAAAGTGAATAAGTATATTTATTTTTTGTCAAACTACTCCCTTATTCATTGCTATGACCATAAAATATGTATTAACACACTATATTGGGTCAGTGGAGAGAAAATATATCAAAACCTACAGGTAAAGAAACAGAAAGTTAGAAAAGTTGTTGAATTTTTTATTTTATTTTGTAACGGTACTCATTTCAAGAATTCATGTGTCATGATTGAGATGTTGTGTCTGGAACTGGCGTCGCTCCTTTCAAATTAAGATCACATTTCCCATAATTCCCATATTGTCTGTATTGTCTCTGACTACATGATCAGTTGACTCTAAAACACCATTAATAGCATTTTAATCAGTCTAATCAGTTGAAATAGATGTGAATGGTTTGAAATGAAGAAGAGCTAACACTGTCCCCAGAGCAGCTTCAGTATCCTCCTGTGGGGGAAACACTTTGACGGATTACATTACAGCTGGTCATTCCCTAAAAACACTTCACAGTGTTTTCCTTGGCACAGCTTTCGCACAATGGGATCAATTTTCAAATTTTCCAAATGTCTGTTCTGGCTGAGCAGAAAGTCCCGTTAATCACTTAAAGGGTCTAAAACAAACAAACAAAAAAAAACTGTTGGCACCTGTCCTGCAACTTTTCTGATCTGCCGCTCAAGTTTTTTTGACCTCCCCATCTTTTTGCTTTTAGCTGCGTGCTGCCTCACCCCCCTGCCGTAACTGTAGCGGTGACGATACGATTAAATCAAACTTAGACGATTCTTGTGGGCAAACTGAGTGATTCAGAACTAATGTTTGTGAGTAAAATAAAGTAAAATAAAGCAAAGCAAAAAATAAGACGTGAAAGACACTAATAACACAAAAACAAAAAGTTGTTTTTTATTATTGCACAGAAATGAGTAACGTTGTTTAATCATGTTTAGAGACAAAGAAATGTGTTCATCATGAGTCACTTACAGTAACAAAGCTGCACAAAGGTTTGACGGTCGTCAGTTCTCAGACTCAAACAATCATCATGCTCTGATGTGACGGGTTCTTACAGTCACCGCTTTATGGCCCATAACTAAACTAATGCAAACAGTGAAATTGGCTTCGGTGCCATTGATTGAAATAGGTCTTGAAGTGTTTGATCCTTTCACACCCGAGAGTGCTCTTTTACATTTTCAATTTGAATCTGACCCTATTTATGAGACAGCTGTGAGGTTCATGTGTGGTCATCACTTTCACAGGCTCCAGTCTGCAGCTGGAGGCCGTTCATCAGGTCTAATCTTTAAAAGATCCCTTCTAGATGTGTTTAACAGTCACACTGCTTCGAATAATATTTTTTGTCTCCAAGGATTTTTTTTCATACAAATCAGGGTTTAAATGGCATCTATTCATTTTCCCTGAAATAAAAAATACAAAATCTATCTATATGCTAAAAGCCATCGAGACGGTTTAATGGGTAAGAGTCCTCAGAGGGTTGGAAACTCTGACGTGTCCACACAGCGGTGTGTTGTGTCCAAGGTATACACATCAAGACCGCCAGTATCAGACATTCAATCAAGTTTCCAAATCTATCATGCAACAACTCAAGTCTCGTAAGACTTTGAGAGCGAGACATGTTTAGAAGATGTCGTCTACGGCACTTGAGGTTGGTCAGGTATGAGCTGTTCTCTAATCGTCTGTTAAACCTGTAGTCATTTCCTGCACAAGACGTTTCCTTTTGGCCATAACGTTAGTGACGGCTTTTCTGTCTGCAGCCTGAACACTCCCAAAGTGATCGTCTGCCATTAAGCTGAATGTGTGACTAGTTTAATGAATCCATTGTGAATGAAGTTGTCATTGTTGGATAATTGAATCACTGGAGCATTTCCCTAACAGAGCCTCATTTTCCTGTCAGAGAAGGAACACAGCACTTTATTGTCTATTCTGCTTTTACTGTTTCCAACCACCTGTGCTGTTCTCCCACAGACCCACACCATCTTTTCGCTGCTGGGCCTCGACCACGCCTACGTCACCAGCATTGGACGCCTCATCGGGGTGGTTTCCCTCAAAGAAGTAAGGAGTCCTCCTGATGAATTATTCCGTATCATCACCTTTATGTCATCTCCTCGTTTGTTGTTTAATGGTTTCATAACTCATGAATCTGAATTAATATTTTTCTGTCGTTTCGTTCAGGCCTTATCTAAAAAGTCGTGACTGTCATCATTTATACCGGCAGCACATTCACTGCTTTTTGTCGAAGCCACAGTCGGAACCATCAGCAGCTCTGTCACCGCTCTGTACACACACACAAAGACATTTCAATCAACACTGATTCCTCGTCCCTCTCGCCTGTTGTGTTGTGTGACAGACAAAAGGCTGCTTAATATTGCTGTCTCCCTCTCTGTTGTCTCTCTGTCTGTTCTCCGCGCCCCCCCCCTCGCTCTCCTTCCAGCTGCACAGCCTCACAAACAACTGAAAACCCCTCACTCTTTGTGAATTGGCCAGGAAGTGGCGAGAGGATTGTTGCTAAGTGCAGCGCTGCCTGCTTGTCCCTGACATTTAGTCTTTTTTTTTGTTCTGCGTTCTACCAGCAGACAAAAAAACCTAGCAGAGGCAGATAAAGTGCAGCCTCTCAGTCTGTCACACACACAAACACGCTGTTATTTCATGGCCTCTCTTGTCCAGAGAGAAGAGAGGAATCAAAGGGATGTTCTTGTGCATGATTAGAGTGTATTATTTCCACAGCATTCAGACATGATTCTTTATAAAAGATCTGTTGCACCAAAACTCTTCACCCTCTCCAAATGACAAACTTATCACACCAGCCAAACAGAAGCAACAGGAGATGGAATGACAGAGACCATTTAGACGCTGCAGTAAACTTTACAACATTATTTCAAATTCTTCAGGAGAATAAATTTTGTTTTTTTTTTACACGTTCAAATGTAAGGAGGATTATTTTCGAGGCCATAAACACACAATCTATTCAATACATTATAATGCTGCATCAATATTATTATTATTATTATTATTATAGAGTTAGAGTTTGCAAAACAGAAAAATAGTTGGAAAACATAGGTGAGCCACTTAACTTAAGTTTCTCTCTCTTGACCTCTCTGAACCTTGATTGACTGAATAAATGAACATAAAAAAGCCTAGTGGAAAAAAAATGCATTCAAATTGTTACTGATTTTTTATTTCTTTATATCCTCTTTATCTTCTCATGATTACGTCTGCGTGTTCACAGACCAGAGTCTGGACCAGATGTTAATCATTTATGCAGTTCATCATTGGGAGTTCTCTATGTGGTGCCCACGTTAGAGATATTTGTGTCATGCAGACTGAAACACAAGCAGGAATCAAAGTCCCTCCGATCACTTTACCAAAGTGAAGCTGCCGTGGCCTCAACCACTTTTTAATCTCCTCTAATAAAGTGGGAGTTTGAACATTTCAAAAGGGCAGACTGGGGTTTGTGCCGAGGCAGAGGCCGGTCTGACCCAGTGTGTGGTCGATTTGATCCCCTTATATTGCTGCTGCTGTTTGTGGGCGGCGAAACAGAGCTGCAGAGATAAATGAATGTGCAGTCATTTCCGCCTCTCCTTTCTCTTCTGCTCTTATTCTGAAAAGTGTTCCAGCAGACAGCAGCAAGTCACTGTCATTATGACCTCACTTTCCATTGCACCCCACCCATGACCACCCCCCCATTTCATATGGGAAACGAGATTCCAGTTTGATTTAGAAAAAGACCCATGTGCCTGTGAATCAGACTGTAAACTCCTGACATTATCTTCCACTGTCGAGCCGGGCTGGGGCAGTGTCAGGGTTAGCCGTTCCATTTCCACTGCAGCACGGGATAATAAGGCTCCGTGGGTAGACCCCTGCAGATGACTGGTGCATTTTATGTATGAAACTGATTCAGACAAAAGAAAAAAAATATATATATATCTGTGGTGATGCTGGTTGCATTTCCCTTTTTGAATCTGTACAAGAGCCCTAATGGAGCTGGGCCAAGTGAAGACCTGTCGCTGTTCACCTGTTTATTCAAATGTTTCATAATGCTATAACCACAAGACATTTCAGGGTTTTGGGTTCTTCTTTAACTGGCTTGTTTTTCTTCGTCCAGCTCCGCAAGGCCATCGAGGGCTCTGTGACGGTGAAGGGTGTGAAGGTTCGTCCTCCTCTGGCCAGTTTCCGGGACAGTGGCACCAGCAGCAGCGAGAACGAGGCCACCGAGCTCCACAAGCTGTGGGACCGCCACAAGAGCATGTCGCTGCCCCGTGAACACACCCCCTCTGAGTCTGACGAGAAATCACAGTGAGGGAAATGGAGGAGGAGGAGGAAGAAGAAGAGTAGGTGGAGGAAGAGCAGGAGGAGTGAGGCATTAAGGTCTTTTAATCCCCCAAAGCCACAAACATGCAAAAAAAATCCTCAGGGCTTAGGATCAATATTTAATTCTGGAAAGAGTTCGACTTCTGCACCAGCCTCCTCAACTCCTCGTCTCCTCCTCCCTCTCCCCACCTTCATGAACCACCCACTTTCTTCTAGAGCCTTGCACTGACCAAGCCAGACGCTCCACAGGAGGGTGGAACACAACTCAGCCTCAGCCCTGAATCCATTCTCCTCTTGGGAACCTACAGCAGAGAGAATGTGGATTAGGAAGGCGTGGTGGGGGGGGGGGTGTGTGTGTGTTGGTCGAATCCAACAAGGGACTGGGTTTGGGCTGAAAGCTATAAAAAAAAAAAAAAAAGGGATTATTGTTTATTAGCTTGTGTATCTTAAGAGTTCAGATCAAATGTTGGATCTGAAAGAGCGATCCTCAGAATGAGTCTTCCACTTGAGCCGAGAAATTCAGCAAAGATGACGAGGAAGAAAAATGTGTGTGTGTGTGTGTGTGTGTGTACTGTAAGTGCGAGTGTGTGACTTGTAAATGATGTAAGCGTTCACGACGAAGGTAGCAAACAACTATTTCTGATATGAATTTGTTTTTGCCTTTAGGACACATTTCAATCGGCTTGAATAATTTAATTTTGACTGATCAGGGGATCTGGCTTTGATGTCTTTGTAAATCACACTGAAGTTTGACCCACTGTAAAGCATTGGACCGGTGTCCAATGGGACAGATGCCATAGTTCTCTGTATTTTCCATTTTTATCTATTTTCCCTGAACTTCTCATGTCTTCAGTAAGAGTGTGAACGGTCCGACTGTTCATTCTATGCAAGCAGATATGCCTGTTGGCAGCGGCCGAGGGACCTGCGACCTTTTTCATAATGCACACGCTGCTCTGATGCTGCAGCTACAGCCTTGTTTCACAAAAGACGCATAGAAGCGCACACAAACGTTACTGTGGCGATGCTCTCGGAGAGGGGAGGTTTTCTGCTTATCTATATATAGCTCTTAATAACCGTTCCAGAGAAGGTTGGGGGAGGACGGAGAGGGCAGGAAGCGAGGGAGGGAGGGAGGGAAGGGAGCAAATGGATGGCTTAAAGAATGAAGACATCATTGCCTAACCAGCCACTCTGGGTCCACTCATCAATCTGTCTTTGATCGCCGCGTTAGCGCCCCCGACGATAGACGCCCCCTTCCCCACCAGCAGCAATATGATGTAACGGTCTAGGGCAGAGGTAGACGCCAGGGAAGCGGAGTCAGCTTGATTAATACTGACCGGTAGTCACAGTGAACTGAGGCATGATCCAGTTACATTAACCGATGCAAGAACACTAAAGAAAAACTATAACTGACCAATAACTCCCCGAAATGAAGTTTAACCATTTGGAACGCGCCCAGTTAACCATTTCTACAGAAAGGTAGCACGCTCCAGCTACTAGCCCGGTGTGGATGACGGTTTATACCAGGAACACCAGCTATTAATGTCCAGACGGCAGCATGGTTTCTGATTCAGCAAGTATACGGACATGACAGATGGCGTATAAGTACCGTGTATTTAAAAATTCATGTCCGCTGTAATGCTTGATGCTCGTCAGCGCGCTCATCGACAGAAACACATTGATTTGTTTTCCCTGCCCTCCATCCACTTCCATTTTTTTTTTTTTTTTACTGATCTCAGCTACTGACCCCACATACTATATGTTCTTTTAAAACACTCCCATTTTCTTTGTATTTCTTTATTTAGTGTTTCTTTTGTGGACCAGGCAGAGATGCCCTCTGTACGTCCCTCAGATTGAGCTACTGTTCGGCTGCCTTCAAACCTCACTCATGGCCAGCTTCATGGTCGTTTTCAGCACACGAGGCATCGCGTGGATCTTTACCTTTGTCCTGTCGTGCTTCATGCCAGTGAAATTCAAATACACACAGTAGGATAAGCATGGCTTTGCATGAACAGATCATGATGATCAAAATGTACCAAAAACACAAGCTTGACAGACGAGATGTTGTCTTACGTCTGCCGTCTTGTGTCTTATGTATCTTTACACTGTTTTTATTTTATACCTACAGCATCTGATTATTTCCCTTTGATCGGCATCTTCCCCTTCATCCAATCAGCTTTATCTGTTGTCTGAATTAAACTGGGGTTGGGGGGTCTGTGGGTTAGTGAAGTGATACTTACAGATTAATATATTTAACATCATTCCTGTAATATAAAAACATAATTTAATGTCTTAACCAATCGGAAATTGTTGACTCTTCTCTTTTTTGAAAGAGATTCCGGGGCTTGTTATATGATGTTTGTTGTAATCTTTTTCACATTTGATGATTTTTAATGTTTATAATTTTTATGCTGTCCTTTATGTTGTTTTTGTTTTTTTGTTTTTTTTCTTTTGACGTGCTGTCTGAAACATTTCCGCCAAGACACTCAAGTGCAAATAACACTAACAGGGTGAAGGCTCACAATGGCTGTCTGATGTGAAAAGCAAAATTGAAATGTAATTGTGCCACGAGGGCAGGTTGAATGTTGAACGTGTGGTCTTTTAGCAACGTGTTCATTTCACAAGTGCCTGCATCCGCTCCTCTTCTTTAGCAGCAGGAATAAGACATCGGCATGAAGCGTTTTCTAGTCGTGTGCGTGTAGACGAGGCACTTTTCACACACATCCGTACGAATGTGGAAGCAGGGTGGCCGACGTGTCCGCACGGTGTGCAGTCGTCACCATGGCAACCTGTTGTCATTGTCTCACGCACCTCTTGCCCTCCCACCCATCCCTGACGGAGATCCACTCGTCTGATTTGGTTCTGTTCATTTGTTTGTGCTTCTCATCGATTTTTCATTGTTCTGCCTTCCCCTCCCTGCACGGACATTTCAGAGTCGTTCATTTCATTAGCTCCCAGACAGATGTAGACTGAGGCAGATATATATATTTATTAGTCTGTATTAATCATACGTAGTAATTGTTGTTTTTCATGCTTTTTATAAATGGTTGATTTGTTGGTAATCAAATTGTGCAATAACGGCTGTTCATCTCACTTTGTAACCCAGTTTTGATTGATGACATGAATGCAAGATAACCTTATTTTTATAAAGAAACCTGAAAAGTGTAAAAAGATGTATGTACAGTATACAAGACGAACTGACGCTCACACTGGAGCTCCAGTGTGATTAAGCGTGCTTGCTTCCAAGGGAAGGTTTCCCAGAATCCTCAGTAAAAGCTGTCAGAATCTCACTAATCAGCATTAAAATATTAAAGACACTGTTTCCTCCTTTAGGTGCTAAGTTTCATTTGGAAAAATGGCTTTGTCTCCTCAGTTTGGCTTTTGGGAAACCTTCACTGTCTGGTGAATCTGTTGCATGGACTGTAGCTGGCGCTCTCGTACAAGAACCACTTAAGAACTGATGGCGACTCAGCTTTATCATGCTCCCCTCTGCTCTCTGCTTCAGTCTGAGGGATTTTGATAAGACCTGATCCTCACATCAGCTGTTGAGGGTTATCTGCTCCTGAGGGCTCTTATATAGGGACTGTACATTGTGCATACTGGAGGCCTCCACTACGGCAAACCCCGAGGGCCAAACCAGACAGAGCTGAACAAAATCCAGAGCTATTTTTCACACAGAAAAATGAAACATTGTTTTGTATATCAGGGATGAATAAATGAGATTTTAACGAACAAGTGATGAAGACTCTTTTTCCCTGGGTTACTCTGCAGCTGCGTGTCTTTCCTGTTTGTCTTCTACTTCAGACACATACTAACATCACCATAATGTTCAAGTTATTTAATCTCGTCCTAAATCATCGACTGTTTTATACAACATCGGTTCCTATCCCCGCATTTTGATTGGATGAGATGTCCTTCATAAAAACTCACCACTGCCTTATTCATATTATTACACTATACACTCAAATGTTATCTTCCCCAGTCCATTGGCTGAGATGTCTTTCTCACTGCTGGAACACACAGTTCTCGATAAAGCTTGTGTCTTTACCATGTGAATATACAGCTATTTATATATCAACCGTACAGTACTGTGTGTGTGTGTGTGTGTGCGTGTGTGTGTGTGTCCACAGTCACGGTCTGCACAGTCAGCAATCAAAAGTATCTTCCATTCTCAATGTTTCTCTGTTTTCTAATTGTGTTTCAACTTACCATCAGTTTAAATTAAGACTCTAGAGTAACAGGAGGCCTCCGCATGTTTACCAGCTAGTCTCAATTTAAATTGTTAACACATGAATCCACGTGGAGCGCCTTATCTTCAGCAACACAACACTAAACTTAACTAAATAGTAACCAAGCCTGGTTGTTCTTTCCTGTTGGGAGTGTTTACTGCAAATACACTTTTTTTTTTACACATGCTCAGTTTGTTTGTGTGTCTTACAGAAATGAATGAGTCCGATGGAAAAGTTGAAACTCTTTGACAGTTCGCTCTCACAGTGTCACCTCTTATTAAACATGACTGCTGCAGACACTCATCCGTCTTATGATGAATGAGGTTGTATACACTGAAGCAGCATCGCTCTGAGAATATTAAATAAAAGATCTTCCTGATGCAGACAGACCTCTGGAGAAAACTGCACTGAGTGTGTGAGTGTGTTTTACAGCAGTTTCATGTTTTCACTTCCTGTTCTAGTTTGTAATTCTGTTCTCCTCTTGTTTCTGACATCTTCACTTCCTGCCTGTGTGTATTTAGTGTGTATATTACCCTCACTAGTGTGTCCCAGTGTGTAGATCACTGGACTTCATTGTTTGACCCTGTTTCTCTTTTTATACCTTGGACTGATTTTCTTTGTATCATCTCTATCTGCAGCAGTGAAGCTTTGACCTGAGCCTGTGACTGAGTCATGCATGGTTCCAGCCTCTGTGTGAGGAGATAGTGTTTAACAGCAGGACAGGGATGTAGAGAGAGAACATGAACTATTCAAATTAACAAAGGCTTTTTAACCTTTTGTTCAGTAAAACATGTATTTATAGTCGGTATAATTTATTTAAGAAACTTGGCTTTAGAATACAAAGTTCACACGAACACAATGAATTGCATTAGTCAAATATAATGATAGAGTATGAACCTGTGAGCTGAACTGAGTTTCTCACTTTCAGAGTGTTCCAGTAGTCTGTGATTAGCTTGCACATTAAAAAATTAAAGGCACTGTGTGGAGGAATTGTACATTTCTGACTTTGGCACCCCCTAGTGGTAGTAGCAAAAAATGGGATTGTATGATGGAAACATTTCTACATGAAAACCCTCCACTAACTAAACCCACAGATTTATTTTATTTAATTTTCTTTAAATAAATGTACTTCCTCTATCTATAATACATTCATACGAACATTAAATGTCATGGCAATGTGTTGAGCATTGTTATCAATGTGTTGGACAAACAGATGGACAGACGTGGAAGACAGAAATCATTTGTCATTCACAGAATCCATTGTTGACTCGATATGTGAGTGTACCTCACTGATAACTCTATAATAAAGTAGTAATATTAAAAAGAAACCATGAAAGAACTTTGAGACCAGACGTCAAAGATTAGCTTCGCTGCGGTAGGTGGGAACACCCGGGGGCTCCAGCCCACTGAGCGCTGACGTCCGCCGGACGCTCACCACCAGGGTACCGTCTGGGTTAAGGGTTCCACTGACCGACAGGGGGTCCATATCCTCCGGGAACAGGGACTTATGGGTGAATGTGTCGCTGATGCTTCCATCATCCAATACCTGAGGGATACAGACGGAAAGTTAGAGGAGGAGGAGCGATGGAAGGACGGGTGGATTTAGGAAAGCTGCTGGAAAAGGGTTGAATGAGCGGAGGAAACGACAATGAAACGAAAAGGTCAAAGAGCGAGGAGGGTGAAAGCAGAAAGTGAGAAGAGCAATAGGGCCAAGAATGGCGTGAGGGTGAGAAAAGAGGGTGAGAAGCAGTGAAAGAGAGGGAGGCGACAGGTCAGCGCTGCTCAGCTGGTGGAGAGAAAGAAAAAAATGAAGCAAGGGGAGGAGAGAAGAGGAAAATGAACACTGACTAGATGTCTCTGATGGGGTTCTTTCACTGTTACAGGCCTTTAAGTCGAGCTGAGCGGTTGTGGATTTTTGCCAAATTGTCTGCTGACCCCTGTTAAAAAGATCTCTCCTCACCACAGCACAAATACCCCCCCCTCGCTCCTCCACTATCTCACCTCTTAAACATGGTAAATGTCAAACTGTGGGGGAGGAGAGACCGAGCGAGCTGCAGCTTTTCTCCAGCTCCACTCCCACAACATGTCTGACTCCAACCTGAACAGGATGTGTTGCAGTTTGTTTCTTATTTCATTATGAAGAATTGATCAATATTTCAAACACTGAACGAAATAATGAAAGTTTTTTTATGACACTCGTTTTTTTTTTTTTTTAATCATCATCGTATGGGCCATCACAGGAAACCAGGAGCGAGCGAGTTGTCAGGACATGATCAGTGAAGTAACTTTAATTCACTCCAGAGTTTATGAGGCTGTTTTTAAACATCATGAAAAATGACTCGTCGACATTTTACGGCTGTAAAGTGAGCGGAGCTGCTGGGATTCATGATCCAACATCGATTCATAACTAAATACATGATCGGAAGTTTGTCATTTAAATCAACCCAATAAAAAACGAAACAAATGAATGTGAACTAGCTCATGATCATCTTCATGAGCTGAACTTTGAACTTGTTCTTTTTAAGAGTTAAATGGAACAACACAGCTCTCCCTCTGGCCTGAGCAGATTCTACATCTGTTTGAGTAAGAGGTATATTTTTTTTATAACAAAACAAACCCTCTGTTGATTTGTGCTCACACCTTCTCTGCGTGGATGACGACCTGATGTTTGAAGGCCATCAGCACGATGTCATGTGGCTCAAACTGGCTGACGTCAGCGGACACGTAGTAACTGTCTCCAAGACAACGGACCCCGCCGCCTGCGCCACTCTGACGACCTGTCACAGCGCCACACACAGGAGCTGCAGAGGAATAACATATTCATTTTAAATAGCTGGTTTAGCTTTGCAACTCAAAACACACAGCAATAAAAATATAGGAATATTATGGGAATGTTAAGAAGCATTATTCAGTATGTTCAAATTAAAAGTATAAGAAATAAGAATTACAACATGACTTAGGTAAAATATAAATACAATATATTTTTATTTTTATCAATTATGATGAACGTAGATGAATCTTTTTCTTTCTCAGTATGATCTCAATCATTTAGAATGCTGTAATTCAATTTTTTTTTACTTTTTTGCATTTTTTGAAAGAATCAACTTTGTCTGTGATAGATTTAAACAAATGAATCAAAACTGTGAGTCCTCAAAAACCTTCTCCTGTTTGAAATGTCCCCTCGTTTTCATACTTTGTACCAGAAATTCAATCAATCTTTGTGTCCCAAGTCGTTTAGCTGTTAAACTTAGCTTAATTATCTCACTTCTGCCAATTTCATTTCACATTTGCCGATTACATGACCCCAGATCCCCAACATGATCAACTAGCTATTTACAAAGTGCAGTAGCTGGGAAAATAAGCTGGTTTACATTGAATGAAACAAATTATTGCTCAGTTCTTTGGGTTGTTTTTTTGTTTTATGTTCAGACTGACAATAACACAGAGGTTGTTAAAAAAAAAAAAAAAAAAAAAAAGCCATAAGAGACTGAAAATGTGTTTTACTGCCAGTTTGAAATGTCTTATTTTATTAGATTTTTCTTTTTAAATTGTAAAACTTTAGACAGTCATACTCACTCCTCGTGTCATCTCATACTGTGCTGACATACCTAGATAATCAGAATGTTTCAGTGAAATCACATTTCAAGCCTGACTATTGATTGTACCTTAATCTGCCTGTAGCGTCACACCGGTAATAAACCCGTTTTTTTTATTGCAGTGGTGCTGTGTGAGAACTGTTTTAACACTTCAGACGATTCTTTTATACCAGCACCCAGCTTTTCTTCTCTTCTTCATCTAGCTATTAGATTTTTATGTGGCTCAGGAGATGATTTCTGGAGTCACACAGTTTCTTTCTCTCACAGCACACAGACGCTCTCGTGGCTCTGGCTCATCACTCTCTTTGAGCCACGGGCCTTTTTTTTTTTTATCTCTGTGGCACTTTTCTGTTAATCAGTGAAACTTTGTAAAGTGAGATATTCTACTAATGCCCCTTTCCCGCCTGCCAAGGTTGCCGATGAGCAAGGCATTAAAGCCTCAACTGCTTCTGAGCTGTTAATATAAATCGTGAGGCTCGACTTCTTCTGGAGGTTTTTAGTTGATAATTACAGAAAAATGTCTTCATTGCCAAATCAAACCAATTCATAAAAATAATTTTCAAACCCAAAACTACAGTGTCTGAACGGTCGTATGATGAAATGGATTTTGACGGGGACAGTAATTTTCGTTTATTTAATTTGAGGTTGACCACAGAGTTCAGTTCCATTACGAGATGTTTTTTTATTAAATTATGAAATTTATAAATAATAAATGTTTTCACACATCTGGGATTTAATTCTGACATGTTGAACTTTTAACTTTTGTTTTGAAGTGTTTGATTGTTTCCGCCTCATGTGCATCAGGGAAATATCACAACAGCTCCTGAATTAAATGTAAAATGTATTAAAATACTCCTGCTGATGGAGTTGTTCATGTTGTTAATGTTCTGTTGTTGTTATATCTAATTTAATCATTTTATTAATTCAACTTTATGGCTGCAAGAAATAACCTAATGAGCTTTATAGTCTACATAGGCCGAAATTTATTTGGATGAATGAAAACATTGAAAACACATTGAAAAAGTAAATATTGGAGACGAGGTTCAGTAAAGTTTTTCTCACCAGTGTGTCCGTAGGAGGATCTGTTCTGCCTGCTGAAGGGGGTCAAGCAGCTGGGTCCCCCGGGGCCCTCTTCTCCAAACAGACTGGAATGATCCGGCGAGTCAAGGAACGGCTCAAAGAGCGGGTCCAGACAATCAGATGATCCGCCCAGCGAGCCCTCTGACCGGTAAGAGCTGGAGCTGCTGTAACGTGACGAGGAGCGGTAGGACGAGGAGGATCTGCGGCTGGAAGATGTCACAGACGCCATGGCAGAGGATGTCTAGTGTCCTGTCACACTTGCGAACACAGGCACCAAGCTTCACCAAACAAGACCTCAGTTCTCTTGTGACCCTTTTTCGAATATAAATGCAAAATGGATTCAGAGAAGTGGGTTACCAAAAGATTTTCACCTCGCAGTTACTGCCCAGGGGTCTCTGTGGTGGGTTTTTTATAATGTCCAGGTGCATTGTGGGTCAGTAGAGCACTGCGGGGGCTCTGTATTGTGTTCTCCCTTCAGCCATAAAAGGCAGTTTCCAACCACTGGAGCCAAGAATGTAACGGACAAAGTGATAAGGAGGAGAGAGCCCTTCTTATTCAGACACACACACACACACACACACAGAGATAAGGCTGAAGGGGGCCTCTTGGAGATGCTTCTGGCGATTGTTCATAAATAGCAGAGTGGTGTAGTGGTCAGGTCGTCCGTTAGCCTGACCCTGCACACAATGTGAACACTTTATCAATAATGCAAGAGAAAATAGGCCATTTAAGTTCTTACCTGCTAATGGGATGACAGATACACTTAAAGTTTAAATGTGAGAAGTAGAGTGCTTTCTGAAGGAACAGCTCCGAGGCCGAAATCACAGAAACGAGCCGTTGTTTTAAAGTAAATGTAGCCGAGACTGACCTTTAACACAAGCCGCATACATCAACATGACAGTCCCACATGTATGTGTCCTTGTGTCAAATATTTTTGCATTAATAAAGCTTCTGCAGCATATTTGAAAAGAATTCAGTTATAGTATGTACTGGACAGCATGGCCCTGAAAGAAGTATAAGCAGTAAAACAGAAAATGTATGAATTTTTTAAACTGTACAGACTCAGCTGTCTCCAACTCTTCACAGTCAGCAGTACAGGAGTTCATATATGCAGCTCCTCTGCCAGAGGTGCAGTAGCTCCACTGGGATTCGAACTATTCTCCGGAGCCTAATCCACGGACCCTCTCCTGAACAGAGGGTGTATCTTCAATAGGTGACCTCGCTCAAAGGAGAGGGATATGATGTTAATGAGGCCAGAGCAGACAAGCCACAGAGAGGCAAGGACAGTGGAAGAACTTCAAACAAGCTTGGTTTAGATTTTCCTGAGCATCAATTCCTTATCGTCAAATCAGCCGTGATCCTGCGACCCATCCTCGGTGAAGACAAACTGCTGTAACTCACTTCGAGGAGTTTTTCTTGCTGTGTCAGGACGTTACTGCCGGAAATTTTGGAAATATAGCTGTCTCCCAAAATGTATGTGTAAATCCTGCTGAGTTCCTCCCAATTTAAATCCCTGACATAAAATGTGAAGGAGTTGGTCTTTCACCGCTGCTCACATTAAGTTCACACGCTGTGTCAACCATTCAGAGCCCAGCCTCACAATCAGGTTTTTCTCTCTGTGGTAGATCTGATCTTTTCACGGTCGCCTGAACAGAGTTAAATCCACAGCGCAGCATTTTTGCTCTATATTGTCTGTAAGAACCAGGATGCAGAGGAGGATAAATCATGTGAACAATTTATTATATATTATTATTATTATACATTATGTGACGTAAACTCACTCATACACTGTTTTTCCAGATACTGACAATGTAATTAAATGTCATCTAGGAAAGAGTGCGAGGTTTTCTGTCCTTTTAGTAATGTTTGGATATGTTACAATATCTTATCACTGAGGTGTTGTCTGACTCAGTGTCTCCTTTTCTCTCGTCTCAGAGCGAGTGTGATGTTGTGTCTGCTCGAAGTGACAGAAGATTATCCAAAGATAATACAACAAATCAAAAGAAGACTAAATGAGAGTGTTTGAACTTTCTCTGTGAGAGTTGGACATTTCAGAAATATGCCTCCCAACATTTTCAGTATAATTTTCCCCAAAAAAAGAAAAACTAAAAAGTGGATGCCTTGAGCTTAATCACACCTTTTCCACTGAGGGGGGCAGATGACATCATAACGTGCACTAATTAGCACTAACGCAAGAGATGAGTCATGTGGTAGAGTCACACAGTATGACAGAATATGAAATCAGATTTTACTTGGATATGTACGTGTTATTTATACAGTATTATACCGTTGCCTTGGATACCAAACGTACATTCCCTGTGGTGTAAATTGTAGTTAACCTCCCTCCTCCGTGATTTTAACTTACTTTCTTAAACAAAGGACGGTGGCTCTGTGGATCACACTCCTCACTCACTCCCTTATTTGATTGTTGTTTCAAAAAGGGCCCCTTTCCTTCTATTTTCACGTTTTATAGAAACATCATCCTGGATCATCTTATTTACACTTCAGCTACGAAGGCCCCGTGTGTGTCCAGACAATCATACACACAAGTGTTGCTTTAAAATCTGTCAGGTCGTGCTCTGACCTCCCCCTCCCTTCTCCATCCCAGCCCGCCAAATGGATTAGCGAGCTCCCCCCAGGGAAGCATGATGTCATGGAAAAAAAATGAAATACTCGCTGCTGTAGAATCACTGAGACCGGCTCGACACCAGACTGCTGTCCTCTGCCCCGGTAATAACTTAATAATGATGATGTCGTCATGTCAGGGGGCTAATTGCAGCAGTCTTTATGGTGCGTGCACCACAGTGAATGTCCAACAGTAAATGATGTTCGATGAGGTGAGCCATAAAACACCGTGTGAAGTCCTGCTCCAATCTTCTATTAAAGCTCGCTCACGTCAAATTAAAATAAAAATCCACATGATCGCACCAGATTTCTTTTTTTTTTTCTTGCAAAGACCAATAACAGAATTGTATTCATTTTATCAATGTTTTTATTAACTTGAAATCATATCAGATGCAGCAAACAATCATCAAATCCAAGGTGGCAATATTCAAATAATTACATTCAGTCAAAAGAGGAAGAAAAGTATTAAAAAAGAGGAAAAACAAAAACAAAAAAAAAAGGAAAAATACAGGTTTGTGATTTCAGATGGACGACACAGTGGAGTCGGTGTGTTAGACTGATGCTGATGGTGGTACACAACCCACTGAGGATGTAGAGGGGACAGTACATTCAGTTTGGGTCACCTGTTGTCTTGTACCCTGTTAGTTCATAGTGTCTTCTTCTCTGTTGGGGGAGCTGTATGGCTTTTCTCTCTGAACTCTCATATGCATTCTGTGTTGTAAGTCTTTCTCCAATGTGTGTGTGTGTGTGTGTGTACGTGCCCGGTGTCACTGTGTGCACCCTAACCCCCGAAGGATTGCGGGACGTTTTAATTAAGACAGTGGAGGCTAATGTGGGTTAAACACAGACCTCTCAGTGAAGATTACGCTCTGTATTTTCAATCCCTTCCGCAGATTTCACTGTCGATCTCAGTCTCTGTTGTGTTTGCGGGTCTGGTCCCAGTATTCACTGCTGGGAGCCGGTGGTGTGGCTAGAAAATGTCCCCGGGCCCTGCAGCTTTGTTCTGAAATGAAAAGTAGGCTGAGGGGTGACAGGAGCACCACCAGCAACTGAATATTCATGCACCCCCCCGCCTTGTCACTGTCCAACAGATGTTTTGATGTCTTTTTATAGCACTGGGTTCGTCACAATCACACACACACACAAACACACACACACACACACACACACACACACACACACACACACACACACACACACACACACACACACACACACACACACAGAATCTGGAGCACTTCTCTCTGATAAGTATCCATTGCCTGAAGCAAAGCAACAAACTGAGGCGCACTGCCCACACACACACACACACACACACACACACACACATAAAGGGAAGATGTTTCACTCTGAAGACATCTGTCAGTTGTGTGTTCTTCTGCATTTGGACTTTAAAATATTATTAATCCCTTCCAAACAGAGACGTGAGCAAGAAGCTCCGGCGCTGTCCACAAACAGCGAGGAGCTCACCGGGACAGCCGGCCTCAAATGATGAAAAACGCTTGTGGCACAGGGGGCTGAGAGAACGGGGGGGGGGGGGTGCACGTGGAGTGAAGGAGAAAAAAGACACGAGGGCAAAAAAAGACAGACAGGAGAGAGAGATACGCATCTCCTGTTTGCAGGTGGTTTTATAATCATCGCCTAATTGCCTGTCGGCAAAGGTAGCACTCAGATGTCCTCTTAGTTACGTAATGAGCCCCCTGTGGGGAAAGAGGGAGGGAAAGAAAGCAACGATGGGGGAAGAGAGTGGGAGCAAAGAGGAAAGGACAAACACAATGAGGGGTGGGAGGAGGGTGAGGTGGGAGGGAATGACAGGACAGAGACAGGAGGATGGAGAGGGGAGACATTCATCGGGCTGTCTGTGTGTCAGCGGGAAATTCTCTGTTCTTATAAGGACAAAATGTCCTGACAAAGGACAAACAGATGAGGAAATCCACCAAAGAGCAACTTCTACAAAGGGATTAGTGTTAAATGTAGGAAGGAGTCGAGGGAAGGGTAATAGTGAACGAATTAATAGATTGTGTTCCTTAGAACAATTGTGATGAAACACACTCATATGGATGTGTGAGCAAGGACGAGACAAGTAGGTGAATAAAAAATGTATCACACTCTCTCATGCACACTTCCGGGGGACAGGATGGGGGACGCTCAGAGAGACGGAAAGAGAAAATGCACAGCGGTGGACAAAGTGAGTGGAGGATAGAGGGTGGGAGCAAACAGTTCTGCACTCGCGTCACCGAGCACGGACAAATGCACAACCTCGCCTCGCCTCGCCAGCATCGCCGGGCTTTTAATGTCAACCCAAAGGACAATGACGCAAATCGGTCCACTGTAACCTCCACATGGCAAATGCACGCAGGAGATGCAACAGGATTTCTGGAGGCGGTGCCTGGCTGATGTTAGCAGCAGTTAAAACTCCGCTCTTAAGAAGGGAGACGGGGAGGGAGGCCGAGCTGCAGCCTGAGTGACAGAAGAGAGGATGCAATGATGATGATGATGATGATGGTACAACTGGGGAGGTCAAAGGTGACGAATGAAAGGCACAGCTTCAATGGTTCCCCCTGAGTTGTCACTGTCTTTGCACCTCTCGGGACTGGGACTCTTCAAAATGCTTCATTGTCGTAGGAACTGTTTGCAGTTTTATTTAATCTCCACTCAGCTTCACCAGACACTGTTTTAAAGGGAATCGCTGCATTGGAGGGGTTTTGGAATGGATATATAGTGCAAGCTTGAGGAGCTTGCTGACATCATACAATACACACACACACACACACACTTTCACAGAACGTCAAACATACAGATTCGCACATTGACGCTTTTCTAAACAGTCAACATAAGAGAAGGATGCAGGGACTGAATCTGTGCTTGAATTATTTGTAGAAAATAACTATGCACTCCAGACTTTCTCACCCACAAACACACAAAAATCCACACGCACACACACACACACACACAAACACACATAGAGGATCTAGTGGAGTTATGTGTGCGTGGGCGGGATGCGTTGATTCTCTGGTCCAATGGGATTTCCTGAGTTGTATGAATGACAGTCCCTCTAGGAGAACCTCAACGGGGCTCCTCACATCGCCATGGAGATGGAAGATGCTGCATGTGTCACATAAACATGCCCTTTTTGCAAACATCATAGAAAAGAAGGGAAGGTATAGAATAAAAGGCAAAGCTTTTCACGAGTCAGTATGAGGGGAGAGGACGAAGAGCATTTTGAAAATTTTTTACAAAAGAAAAACAAGAGCTCTTCGTGAGGATCATGACAAATGGCAATAACAAACCGTATCACAGTATCCTCTTTTGAAATAAAAAATAAAAACTTTTTTGTTCACATTTGTTTTGTTACTTTTTTTTTCCCAGTAGACTATATCACACAGTGATAACGAAGAAAAGGAGAAATCTACAGCCACGTTAGCTTCGTGCAAAAAACCACATACACTGGCACGCCGCAGAGGCAAAGAGATCAAGCAAGACAACGCATACAAAAATATAGAAAATCTCCGATGCGACGTCACAGAAAAATGTTTTCTGTCTGTTCAACCCACTTCCTGCCAAACAGCTGGCGTGAAAGAGTCACCTCAGGAACATTCGCTTTGTGTTTGTTGTCGTCATTGCTGCTGTGTGTGTGTGTGTGTGTGTGTGTGTGTGTGTGTGTGTTGTTGTTGTCTTTTTAAAGAACCCCGAAAGCATCCAGTCGCTATATTTGATCATTATGACAGACGTCCAGCATAATGAGGCTCGGACTCATGTGAACGACGACATGTTGGAGTGATAGAAAACTAGTACAATAAAAGCATATCATTTCTATCATATCATTTGTGACAAATCTTTTTTTTTTTTTTAAATCGTTGTTATTTTAAAATACATACTATGCCCTGTCACTTTTGAAGACATTCCAGCATTTGCTCATAATTGGTAGTGACAGGGTTTCATAGTTTGGCATACTCAGCAAGCCATGCCCAAAAGGATGCTATTTTGTGTCTTGCAAAGGGGGGGAGGTTGGGGGAAGAGGGGGAAGGAGGAGGAGGCGAGGGCAGGTCTCAAGGATGCAGTGTCGACCTGCCCCCCCACCATGGGGGATGCTGGGGGAGATGGGCTCGGGGGGTTATACATAACAGCTGAGATTACAAACCGTGCTCAAGACCGGGTCAGCCCATCGATTTCAGCAATTGCAAAAACACATGCAAAGATAAGTCAGAGTTTTTTGGACTCAGTCATTCTGTCTGCCTGGTGGTGGCATCCGCATTTAGAGTCACTTTAACAGGGAGAGGGACGGGTTCAGAAAAACTGCAAACCACAAGTAAATTCGTTGGAACGTGGTCACAGACGTGATGCTCCGGTTCTCACACTGATAAAAAGGATTGTTTGGACGCCTTCAAAGAAAGTTTTGCATCGAAGGGGGACGAAGCAGTTGTGTGCTGGAGAGGAGGAGGAGATGAAATGCTGCAAGTAAGGCAAAGACGCATGATTTACATTTTCAGTCGGGGGCGGGGGGGGGACATTTCAAACTTTAAAGACGTCATGGAGGAGAGGGGACGTTGATGCAAGAAAAAAAGAGTTTGGAGGAATAAAATACTGAGGTGAGCAGAGAGGAGTCATTGGTTGTTTGGCTCTCCTGCCCTCTCCTCCTCCTCCTCTTCATCCTCCTCATCCAGTGACACCACACCAGAGGAGGCCACGTCAGAGACCCTCCTGCGAAGGTCATAGTCAGGCGGGTACTCCACCCTGTCTCCCTCCGCCTCCACCTGGCACATGGTGCCCTCGTAGTCCTTGCAGGGGGTGTCGTCATCCTCGCCGGGTGACAGGTACGTCTCAGAGTAAGACATGGACATGCAAGGAGAGTCCTGACCTCCGCATGGCCTGATGCCTCGTCCTCCCCCGCCCAGGCTGTTGAAGACACAGTCCCCCCCAGACGGCCCGCTCTGCCCCACTCTCTGAAGTCGGGCCAACAGCTCCTCCCCTCCCTGCAGCGCCGACAGGATCTTTGCGACGAGCTCGGCGGCGTTTCTGTGGGAGTGGGTGCTGCTGTGGCCGCCCAGGTCGCGCAGCAACGGGTGGTGCTCGTCCAGGCTGCAGAGGCTGGAGCACAGGGTGTCCGGGGAGCCCGCCGTGGGGGAGGGCTCTCCGCTGCCACCGCCCTCTCCACCTCCGCCTCCACCCTCGCAGCAGGGTCCTCGCAGGCCAAGGTGCTGGCAGAGATGGCTGTGGATCAGGTCCTTCAAGTAGGGAGGATATGATGGCACATCTAGAGGGACAGATGCAGACAGTGAACATGGAGTCCTGAAGAACAACAAGAGTTTCAATCTGACACTGACTGTGTGAGTGGGCGTCAGATATTAGCAGGAACTGTCAGTTCCTGTAGCAGTACTGAAAAACTCATACTTATCTTTATTTACATTTTACTTAAATAAACCCTGAGGAGGTTTTTACTGCTAGAGCTGCTTTACAACAGTGTTTTCATGAGCTGGTCTCAAATAAGTTTGTGTCCTGGGTTTGAATAACACATGAACAAGTTTCATGTTCTTCTACTGACTGGTATTTGTCAGCAGTAACGCACATGCCTTGCAAAGCTTGGAACCGTAACCATGCCAGCAATTACATCTAAAGCGGTTTTCAGACATGCACTGAATTTCTCGGGCTGCGTGTGAAAAGTGTGTCAGTTCCTCCGAACATTCTATGGAGATTTTTTTGCCAGCCCCCCGGAGAAAACTCTGGATAATGTCCAAATGAGAACATATAAAAATACAGCAGGAGATTATCCCGAGCATTCACAAGCGAGCCGGTGGGCACGTTAATGAAAATGCAACAGTTATTAATATAGGGTATTAAAAATATGAAAAACAAGGAAACAACAATAATAATTTTAAGTATGAAATACATTACTTAAATCGTAAATTAGTTTTGCACAAGTTCTGCATTAAATCTTACACAGAGTAGAACTGAAGCACTGAAGGTTGAGATCTGTGTGACAGTGAATGGGTTTTACACTCATGTTGACTTGGGTCAGGTTTCATGGAGAGTTTATACATATAGGCTTGAAGAGGGTGAGCAGCCGTGGATGATTCACTGTACGAAGACACAGAGCAGCAACACTGTGCTGGGAATTATTAGCGGTTCAGATTATTGATGGTTAAGTGTAAACAAAAATGAAAGCATTGGTATACACACAAACACACAAACACACACAGTCAGATGCACTCTGCATTCATGGGCCCCTCACAGACCTCTCACACAGACACCGTCTCAGCAGCAGAGGAAATGATATTAAACTTGCAGGAGGGGATATCAAATTGCGCTGAGGAACAAAAAAAATGTCGGTAGACGATGAAAACTAGGGCACTGGGACAAAGAATGAGACAGAGAGAGGGGGGGGGGGGGTGTGCGTGCATGCGTGCGTGCGTGTGTGTGTGCACGTACCTGTGCTCTGTGTGGTGGGCTCATTGGCAGGCAGAAAGTCTTCGTCATATGAGTCATCGTTGGACTCGTCGCCGTCCACAGAGGACCAGGCCCTCAGTTTAGCTTCGGCGATGGCGAACTGCTCCGCCACACCTAGGAGACAAGCAAAGATGCGGTTGGCATGGTAACAAGACCGAGGCGAGCCACTGTGTCTCCATGTCATGTCGCTCTTGCTCTTTTTGGTTTGGTTTGGCTGGTCTGTGCGAGGAACAGCGAGCACAGTGTGGCATCGGACAGGTCGGAGACAGTCACTTAAGATGGATGTTACTGAGCGTTTGATGGGTTTGTCAAGCAGGTTGCTCTTCTGTGGGTGCACAGGCAACGTCTGTGTGTCGCTGCTGCAAATACCAGGAGAACAATAAGTGACCCCGCTCCACCCTGCTACAATCTGATTGTGCAAAATTTTAAACGGGAACTATAACTTCCTTCATTTGTGTTTTTTATTTAGACTTTTTTTTTTCACTGCATGTTCGTCTACTGGAGAGAAAACTCGATTTTTTTTTTCATTTTGAAAGACGCCTTGTACAGGCTGGAAAAAAAAACTAGATTTGATTTGGAAAAATCTGAATAATATTCATCATCTGCTGCTTATGATCAGTGAAGAGTGACGGAGCAACACCTACAATGAGTGAACACGCATGTCCTCTCTGTGCCCGGGAACAAGTGGGAATAAAACATGGGCATGTTTCTCTTGAGATATATAAAGGCCCACGTAATTTGTATGCATGAAAATCCACTTCAGCTGTCGCATCATCAAAAGTAGAGTTCCTGCCTCCACCGTGCTCCAACAGTCCCGTTATGAAAGATCTAGATCTGGATATGTACTTGTATCCGCACCAAATTACACACATTCATAAATATCAGTCCCCTAAACATCAACGTCACACTTTTTCATTAAGATCCATAAAGTATTCTTGCCAACTTAAAAGTTGAAAAATAAAAATAGAACCTGGGTTTTCAAATTGCAACCATAGAAAAAGGATCAGATTTCACTGTTTGCCTCGAATGAGAACTTCCTCTACAATTCTTCAATCACTGTATTGGTTGTTAATTGTTTTTGTAAAACACACAAAGCAGCCAAAGAGACGAGATGAGCGTGTTGGCCGAGGTGACTCAGCACGAGCCAGTAAACCACAAAGTCCAAGTGATGCAATTATCAACAGCAGCTGACCGATCCGAGTCCCGCGCTTTACCTCCCTGCTCACCCTCGTCACTTCAATCCATCTGTTTTGTATTCCTCTCTATTCATCTGCTCTCTTCTTCATGTCACGCCTTACTTCCAATCGCCTCTCTCTCAATAAAACGCTCTATCGACTCGCCTCACCCTCCTCGCTCCGACCGTTCCCTTTTCTTCCACCCTGCAATCTTTCAGCCTTGTCCCTCACTTCTCATTTTGATTTCTATCTCTTCGACTCTCACTCTCCTTGGCCTCCCCCTCTCTCGGGCTCTGTCTCTGGTTATTGCTCAGTATTCATGCGTTGTCTCCCACAGAGAGAGAGAGAGAGATCGATGGACTCATTCATCTTCCACTGTAGCTGGGCCCTGAACTCTCCTCACAAACACTGGCACATCTTCTGGCAAATGCAATTGTGCGTATTGCTCTTGCGTTTCCCTTTGAAAGCCTCGTGTAATTCCTTTGACAGAAAGAAGCAGAGTTTTGACCTATATTATGAATGCAGGTTTATATGACACTGACCTAGATATCACACAAAAAGGCCTTCAGGCAGGATAGAGCGATGGTGCACACCTACACATGAACAGAACCTCAGATCTACCTTCTTCTACGTATGTATGAACCTTAGATCATCCCCAGCAGCTCTCAGGAGGGAACCTCACATCAACCATATTGTTTTTTTTCTGCGTCATACAAATGTCTTATATCTGTAAGATCTTATATTATCTCATAAGTAACTAACTGGTGAGAAGGAATCAGCGACTCACGCAGATGATTATAAACGTCGTCTTGTGTTAAAACGTTCTATTAAAACTTGTATTAACTATTTTTGGACACTTTCTGGAAATAAGCTTGCGATGTCATCAGTTCTTGAGTTGTTATTAACTTATTCAGCAAACACGGAGCAACTTCAGCGTTGAACTGGAAGAGGGGGAGGAGCACTATATTGTAATAACTGCTTAACCAACCCGACTGTTTGTCAACTTACTACAGGATGACTGCAGAAGATTTTTTTGTTTTATTTATGTTTGATGTGAATGGAAAGGTTCAGAGTTTAAAAAGACAACCACAGAGCTGAAGAATGTTTCCCTTTGATCATTTGGAGAAATAATTTTTGGCACTTTGAACTTTGCACAACCAAAGAAAACTGAGATGGATCTTAGCGCAGAGAGGAGAAGGCCTGTAAATGGTGAGATAAAAGGAAGGAGAACAGAGGAGGCACAGGAGGAAAAATCGCTCCGTCACTGTGGCACTAGCCAGGAGCAAAACCTTACTGTGCAAATTAACCTTGAGAGTCTGCATTGCAGGGAGCGAGCGAGAGAACGGAGGGAGAGCCGGCGGGAGGGACGGGGTGAAAACGACTGAATAAGAGAGAAGATAAAGAGACAGAAGGCAGAGAGGAACATTAAAAAGAGAGGACAATGTGAAGAGGAGGGCAATGAACAGAGGGGGCAGGAGCGAATGAAAGAAAAGTAAAAGATGAAGTAAGTAAAAGAGAGAGGAGACGGATGAGCTGCGACTGAGCAGGAACAAAAACCATCCGTATATTTGGACGGAAAGAGCTGAGGGCAACAGACATGTGGCTGCACAGCTGCAGACTCAGACGACCCGCCATTAACATGATCTATTAACATGATCTATTAATATGATCTATTAACGGGATCTATTAAACGGGATCTGTATCTGGAGATCTCGTCTGGATCTTGTCATTTACACCTGGTATTAATAAACAGCCACGTTGTCTCGACTCTGCACTCTGATCAAATCTCAACCCTCAGATAAGGTCAGTGGGGGGGGGGGGCTCTACTTGTTCTCGAGGGGCTAATCTGACATGCAGCATGAAAGGTGGACATGGATGTCAGAGACCTTTTAAACTTGTCTGATAGAATTAGTTTTTTTAAAGGAACAGTCGGCCTATTTCACACGTCATATTCATGTCATGTCACATCTCGTCACGAGGAGTCAGTTGAATAACGTCTGCAGTGGTTCTGGAGAAGGTTCGTAAAGCCCGGCTGATTTCTTACAGAGTGAAAGACCCATTTTTCTGAAAAGAGATTTTGATTATCAGCCATAATATTTTAACCATCCAAGGTAGACACAAGGTAATGTGAAACGATGTTCGTTCCTGTAGAAGCCACTAGTCTTTGTAATGTTGACAGTTTTTTTTAAAGAAAAACATGTTTTATTCACAATGTCAAGAAGTACTACCCAACTCACAATCCTCAGGTTTAATAGCGATGTCTCTGATTGGTGGAGTTTGCTGTTAGAAAAATCACGTCAGCTATAATTTGATATTTCTCTTCTAACAAACTGCGTTTATGTTGAGATGAGGAAAAAAGTCCAGAGGTTAAAATCAATACACCAAAGTCAAACTCAAGAAGAATAGTGGGCGCTCACCGTGACGCTTGGTAGAGTTTTGTGAACATTTACATCTTACAGATATACTTTTAAAAGATGGGGTCGGGAGGAAGCTTGCAACCAGCATCTATTTCCAAAGCTGTTAGAAGGACAAAATTATGTAAAGGGCGATTTTGCTTTTCAGCTTTACACAAACCTTGATTGTAACTGTACTTAATGAACCAGTTAATGATTTATCTTATGTTTTTTTACTGTTGTTACAATGTTTTTTTTCTTTTAATTAAAATTACCCTACTGAACTCCTTAATTTGCACATTTTGTCGAAATGACGTGCACACTCAAAAACTCTCTTTCAGCTTGGACTTGGTGTGTAGCAGAGCTGGGCACTTTAATATTTGTGAAATAAACGAATTGTATTCACAGAGATCAGAAAAACTTACCAGCAGCAAAGCGAGCTTCCTGCTCTCCCTCAGTGAGGTCAGAGTAAGAGTTGAAGTCTGATTCGAGGGCTGCTGGAGTGTCTATAGGCTTACACCAGCCTTTCCATTCTATCAGGTGGGCCACTCTGCCCTGGGCCATCGCTGTCGGCTTCGTCACATGGTCTTTCACTACCTGGGAAATACCTACAAGGAAAACAAATATAACATATTTTAATTTCAGCATCTGCATTAAACGACACACATGTTCTGTGTGTGTTTGCGTGTAAAGTGCTCGCAGGGACTGTTTATGTGTTTTATGTTGCACTCACCATGCAGGGAGGATCGTGCTAACGCAGCAATCTCTTGGATGGTAAGAGCTCTTCTTGATTTTGGTAACATTTCAACGTTGTCGTCAACATTCACCTGCAATGACAAGAAAAACAAACGTGGTTCTTGGTGAAAGTGTTGCGGCGGCTCGGCTCAGAGTGAATGTGAGGCAGCTGCTGAACACATCCTTCTGTGACTCACTGGAAAACCCACTGTTGTCTTTGGATGGAGGAGGAACTCCTGCGTTCAAAGGACTTTAACTGCTTCAGTTACTTAATTGAATTTTTCTTCTTCTTCTTAGACACCAATCAATGTTAAGACAAGCTGTACACCAACAAGGCACCCACGTGCATACACACACACACACACACACACACACACACAGTTTTCAGAGCACTGAAAAAAGTGCCAGTCCAACAGTTTTCCACGAATGCTTTATAAATAAATTTGGATTATATACTGGACTGGTATTAATTTTCATACATTACATGTCGACTATTTCGGGTCCGTCAAACAATCAGCATAATCTTCATGTTCACAATAAAATAAAAGCTCTGTAATACTGCTCAAAATAAAGTATTACAGCAACAAAACAAAGGCTTTTATTTTGAAGACAAATTGCTAAAGTGGAAGTGATTCAATAAATGTTGCGAGAAACGGAAATCAGCACCAGCTGCTCCCATGAATATCTGCGTTTGTCCTTTTTGCCCGCAGGCCGTGATTTGCATACATCTGCTATGCGAGAACATAGAATATGAAATGTTCAACTCGGTCCATGGATTGGCCTGAAGAGGCCCCGCACCCCCGACTGCAAGACGCTGTTCGCCTGTTAATTCACATTTTATTAATATTGAACATATCGCGTGTCCAAATCGCACCAGACTCGACACTGCACTACACATGCCAAGTGTGCAGCCGTTAAGAACGGCACGCGAGATAGGCTTTCCACATAGAGACCGACAGACAGAGACAGAGTAGGAGACAGACAGACAGATACGAGACAGATAGATAGATAGATAGAGACAGACAGACAGACAGACAGACAGAGACAGACAGAGACAGATAGATTAGTAGGTAGAAATTGAAACCTCTTGAAGGAAAAAGAGATAAAGCTTTGTGCCCAGATGGCTCGACAGGTAATTTCCTTGTAGCGAGTTAGCAGAACCAGACAGTAGGCTAAAGATGAACTCCCCCTCCTCCTCTCTCCTCCCCCTGGTCTGTCCTCCATCAAATCCGTCTGCACTGTAAGTCAAACCGCAGAGGGAGTATCAGGTGTTGACAAGTTCTTTGTCTGCTAACTCTTTTTTATAGCCTTACCTGTGGTCACGTGGGAAACAGGCACGTCAGAGGCAAAGGCCACACGCCGAGCTCGTTGTTGTTACTCAATAGGGGTCAACAGACACGGCTGACTGAGCACTTTGATGACAGTTTTGGTCCCACATGTATATCTCAACAGCTACAGATTGTTTCCAGTCACACTGGTGACTCTACGACGGCCCATAGTGTCACCTGCTTTTCCTGCACCGAGCTAAGACAACATCATACATATTTAGATTTGTTGATCTCCCTTTATTTCTCCCCTTCATGAATGAGACCACCACTCAATAATGTGCACATGTGATGTGCAGTAAATAAGAAAATACCAGATACTGTGATGGAGGTAGCTTTCCCTGACAGCAACAAAGTACCAACCGATTAAACAAGCAGACATCAACAATATTATCTGTCAGAAGAGCCCTGCAGGAACGAAAGGGGGATCCCGAGCTTATGACGGCATCAGCGGCTGCTGCGAGGCGTGATAATCCTCTTGTGCCGCGGAGCAGCTCACAGATCAGAGGGAGGATAATCTGGAGGAGACTTATACCCCGGAGGAGCATCAGAATGATATATTGTTTTGGCCTTCAATTAAAAAATCCAAGGCCAGGCAGGTGATGTTGTCCACCCACACATGAATGTGTTTTATTTCTTGTCAAATAGGTGCCCAGAGAAATCACTCCAGTGCAGTGTGGGAGGACTTTACACATCTTCAGGGCTAGAACGCTGTTCTCACCCTGTTGAATGCTTCTGAACACAATTTGCTTTTTTTCCTCCTGTTGACTATCCCAGGATGACAGGAATGGTATTTGACATTTCTGCCCGGATGAGAGCACAACTTGAAATGATAGCTTTGTTATTTCTGGAGTCTGCAGGTGCAAAAGAGAATGTTTAAATTATATATCGGTATATATATGAGCTTTTAAGGGCAGAGTCCAATTCTGTGCTTGAGCGCCACCACAGCTGCAGCTAACAGCACCTCTGGCTGCCGACTCCGCTCCTTCATTCACTCCCTCCCTCCCTCCCTCCCCCTCTGGTTCCCTACTGCCCTACTGAACAGCAGAGTGAACACAGAGGAAGACTTGTGCGGTTCTCAGAAAAGACCAAACGATCCAATATGACCACTGTGCTTCATCTTCTCCATCACACACTCAAAACAACATGCAGGCATCATATATACATACGGCCATTTAAAAACAGAAACAATCTCAGACATGACTCGAACTCACAGGGACAGTCGTGTGTCCTTATAGTCAAGATACTGGGCGATACAAAAAGTTAAATTCTCACAGGGTCGGGATTCATGGCTCTTCATGGTCTGGTGAACAGAGACAGTGGAGAGGCTGTTGTGATGCTGCTCTGGTTCATCCTCAGCTGTTAGATCATTGGTTAACTGTTATCTCTGTGTGTGAGTGAGTGCAGTGGACTGGTATCAGAAATGTATGGCCTGGAGACAGCAGAGAAAAACACTATTTCCAACACAATGTGCCTGTTGAGCTTCCTGGGTGCAGGTTGACAGCGGGTGACCCGACACACACAGACACACACACACACATAAATCTAATTGATTAGCCTATACTTAAAATTGTATGAGATCATGCCATGAATGGTTTCAGCGGAACAGACTGCCGTGATATCTGCCTCCCCTGGTGGAAAATAACCTGAACAATCTTTTATCCTTTGACACGCCACATGTCTGCCCAACTGTGCGTACCTCTCTCTCTCTCTCTCTCTCTCTCTCTGTCTCTCTGTCTCTCAACTTTTCCACAATGGCAACATTTCTATGGCAGCCGGTCGCCATGGAACAATTCCTCACGGTGTGCCTGTGTGTTTGATTCACTGACGATGTCACGGACACAAACTGACGGCCACAACAGCCAAACAGATTAACGACTCTCACATGTGCGTTTCTACTTTTCACTCACTGCTCAGATTTACCGCTCCTGCATCAGAGATGAGACAGTTTTATCATCAAAGCCAAATTCAATTCTTGCATTATAATAAAAGGATGAAATGATTTTAAAAAATGCAAAGAAAGGAGAAATGCATTTGAGTATTTAAATTTATTTGAGTTTTACCGAATACTTATTTTTATTTTGTCAATTATTGATTGTGAGAGACAAAACGCAAACGCTGTATTATTCCAGATACAAAATCTAGCTAAGGTGAGTGTTTTTGGGTGATCTTTGAAGTGTAAAGCATTAGTGAGGCCGTCCTCTTTAAAAGAGAAGTGATACGATCAGCAGTCCAGCCAACCTGTCTCTCACCACAGCCAGTAATAACAGGCCCGCCCATGAAGACTGAGAGGCTGCATTTGATAATAGATCACTTAGGCTGCTAATCATCGCCCGGCTGGCTCACTGCAACGCATTCACACCCAGATGGTGCACAAGGATGTATGAAAGAAACAGGGTGGAATCATCATCATCATCATCTCTGATACAGTTACTGTATACAACACATCTTACTAACATAGGGTCTGCAGCTTTACTTTCAAAAGCACAAGCAATATGTCGACTTCAGCTCCAGTGTTTGTACATACAAATACAGTAGGATAATAATGTAGCGTTAAATGTGTTGTACCAGAGCAGAAGTTCCATGCAAAGCATTTCCTTCACGTAATGCTGTGACAACACAAGGTCTTCCTGTAGATATAGATGTTTTCTATAAATCGTGGTTCTTTTTAGAGCCACCAACAAAAAGCCTTTCTTTCTTTTAAGGCATATTTCTTAAAACATCACTGCAATAACTATCAGTCTCAGGAGCAGAGAGTCGTTTCAGTCCACCTGTCTTTGCTGTACAGAATCTAAATGAACTGTTCAGAGACTCTGATGGAGCCAGCAGAAAGGAAAGTGTGTCTGCAGGCTTTTAAAAAATGAAAATAAACAACAAGGTAGTAGCTTACTTACAGCTGTAAGACTAACAGTGCAGTGACCGCACCTCAACATAAGGACTGCACTGTTGTATTTTGTCACAGGCAAGAAGCATTACACACCGTGTGTCACTGAGACTCCATTTAAAATCCTAAATCAAAAATTAATTGGTAATTATTCTGAATGACTCGCAAATAATTAGAAACCAACTGGTTAACACTAATGAAAACCAAAATGGAGAAAGACCTCAGAGATGAAACACACATTAAAGACTTGGATGGCTCGATTAATACGGCAATTATTAAACCATACTGCTTCATGTGGCTGATTACACTTCAGACTGTCATCTCTGATTAGTCATATCTGGCAGGCGCCCGGCCAGGTTATGCTACATAGGTTGTTTGTAGCCGGGTTCAAATCATGAGAAGTAATGAACTCAGACCATCTCACAATTCATGGACCAAGAAAAACAATGTTGGTACCTGGTTCTTCACAAGCAGCTGAATGGAATAAAATCTTCCAGGCTCATTTTACACACAGGCGTGGCATAAAGGTTTTTTCTGTCATGTGCTTTCTCATGATGAACCCTCAGAAGTGACCTGCCACTTTTCAAATAACCATTTTCTGACTCCATGAAGTGATGCTAGCAAAAAAAAAAAAAAAAAAGCTTTTGTCCAACATCTCGGGAATTAATGCAAACATATCGATTCTGTGTGAGCGGACATGTGTCTGGAGACTTCCACTAGATTCAGTGTGTTGTTTTCTTTATTCCAATCATCGCTGACCATTCAAATTGACCATTTCATGATGCATAAGGTGTCAGTTGAGCCAAAATAGCCAATCCACCCACCATACATATCCAGGCCAATGTGAAGGAGAGAGAGAGAGAGAGAAGAAAAGACATAGAGAGAGAATTAAGGGCACCTCGCTGAAGTCCAGGGCGCCCAAAGGTGCCAGAATCAGTCTGCGCGCCAAGCAGGTCCGCGTGTTCCCCAAAAGTGCGAGGTCAGACAGGGAGCTAGCTGCGCTCCAGTCCACGCGCAACGAACCGTCGACCGCCACTGTCAGGAGGAAGAGAGCCACGTGAAGATTACAGTGTACAAGTGTACAATAGTAAAACTCATAGTAGCTCCACAGCATGGCGTCGCTTCAAAATAAATAACTTCAGTATTATGACAACAATGTTTCCTCTTTAATACGTTATTGCTCATAATACTTATTTTTTACGACTGGACCAACTATGAGTTTTAAGGATTTGGCTAATCCTTGTGTTAGTTGCAATCACCATGCCAACCCATGCCTCCACGGGACCCCAGAGCAGCCACTGACAGGCGATGACCATATTTAGGTAAGGGAATGTCACTAATGTTACTGTATTTCACTGTTTCCCCTCAAAGAAAAACACAAACACATACTCTACAGAAAATGCAAGAACACCTCCACATACACAGCCTGCCAGTCCCTGGTTTTGTTGTAAAAGGATAGACTTCCCTCTTACAAGAAACTTTCAACACAGGTTGAAAGCGCACTAAAGCATAAAATCAGGTTTTCAACTTATAAAAAACATTTCAAGAGATGTTGTTTGAAGATTGCATGTAAATTTTGGGCTGCGGAACAAAAATAAAATGTTTTATGCTTGCACCATGCACTTTGACAGTGTTTCATTCTGCAGCCCCCTTCTCTTCTCTCTGTTATGCATGTTACAATTCTAAAAGTTGGGCTCAGCCTTCACATTACTCTGTACAGAGTATGTGTAGTGAGATAACATTGGAGGCCTTGCTTCCATGCACTTTAAAGCCATGCCATGTCATGCAGGTAGGACTCTGGCAGCAGCCCAAGCCTGTTTGATGTTTTATGAAGTTTGTTCTGCATTGTCAAAAGAATCGGTGCATTTTAAAAAAAGCTCATGGAAATGGACATGCCTGAGACGGCATTGTGCAGTTTTACCTCCTCTCTTGTTTTTAACACATTTCTCTGATGTGACCAGGCCATGTCATCAACACACCTGAAGCTGCGGAGCAATCAGCTCCTACATATCACCAACAAGCTCCTGGCTCTGCCAACTCTAAATCAATTCCGTGCAATTCTATTGGTATGGTGACAAATCACAACATACACATTTACATTACAGAGAAACACAACAGTTCCCACAATGAAGGAAGAAACCTCTGACAGACTCAATGTGCCATCTGCCTCCACAGGTTGGGTTCAGCGGAGGGAAATGAGAGACAGACTCTAATCGCCTACAGATATCCTGACATCTTCTAACCACAGTTTCTAATCGACACTCTCCAAATCAGATTTTTTTTTTTTTTTTTAAAACACATGAAGCTGTGTGGGCCTCTACATGTCAGGGCCCGGCTCCTGTTTCCAGCCCTCCACTGCAGGAGAGCGTTTCCAGTTCCTGTCCGTGAAAAGCGCCCTTTTTTCACCACTGAGCCCAACATCCAAGACCAAAGCAGTCAGTCAGTCCGCGCTCCTCCCCGGGGGTCAGGGTCCTGCCGTTTAACCTGGCTCATGTTGCCCACCAGCAGAATTCAATATGTGCCATGTTAATTGGGCGTGATGGGCTCAGGTGCCCGGAGGTGAATACTGTATCTTTGAATCTGGGGCACCTTCAATGGAGGTGTCGTGCAGGAGTGATGGATGCGCGTGTGTTTTGTTTGGCATGAGATGGATGATGAGGAGGTGACAGTCATTTGAGCCCGCGGTGCTGCCCGCTGGTTTGTTCCGAACACACACGGATTGTTACGGTGACACGTCAGCGACTATAGTTGAGAGCAAAACGCTCACAGGCGATTGCGCACGGATGCAGCCTCCCGGTGGCTGCGTGTTGAGCAGGATCCATTAACTGCGACACATGGCACAGCCTGATAAATACACTACGCACTTTTTATTTAAGTATTAAACTTTTTTTTGCACAAGTCACTGTGTGGCTTTACAGCAGCGGGCCTGCAGTGTGATGGAACCACGTGTAATGGATGTGACTGTAATGTTCGCTTCTTTATCAACGCCTGTGGCAGCTCTTTGGCCCTGCGGCCATCCTCCATCTGTGCTCCACTGCTTCACTTGTTGTTAAATTAGGCTAATGCACCTTAAGTTTTTTTAAGGAACCATTAATTGGTCCTCCTCCCTCAATGTAAACGTGGATTGCAGTCATTTTTGCCTTTTTCTTTATTAATTTATTTCACTCAGGTCTTTCTCTCTCCCTCACGCACACAGACACACACACACACACACACACAGACACGCACTCCGTCTCTCCGTGTAGGTCCCGTTGTCGTGGAAACTGCAGATAGAGAGGCCTCTGCCGTGCATCTCTCTCTCTCTCTCTCTCTCTCTCTCTCTCTCTCATGTCTTCTCTCTGAGACTTATGAGCGAATCAACACAATTAGGTCAAGACCATGCAGCAGCAGCGAGGTGTCTCTCACACGCACACACACACACACACACACGTATACATATACAGGCTGGACAGACGAGAGTCAAACAGGTGGCCGCCGCTGAATGACAGTCTTGACAAACGCACATGTGGCTTTATATGTGGGGGGGTTGTGGTGATCAAGGGCTTGTCCTCACGCACGCCGAGACAAGGAGAAGCGAGGACAAGGCGCTGTGATCATCAAGTGACTGAAGCGACATATTACACAACCAATTAGAGGCGGAGAGGGGGTCTGCGTGCACGGACACGACGGGCAAATCACAGTGTGGATGGTCGTATATAACATTTACATCACCTGGAATTAAAAGATCAGACGACCACGTATATTTGTGTAAAATGAACGGATGAATGGATGAATAGATGAATAGACGAATAGATGATGGATGGATGGACGGATGGATGTGGGGCATGTTTCATTTATGGAGACTCCAGAGGAGACCCAGGCAAATAGATATCATGGGGATATATCTGGGGGAGACAGACGTCAGAGGTCGGGGTCCAGCACGCAGCCTATCGGCCCGGGCCCGCGGCGACACGTAGTCGCCAGCGGAGCGGATTGTAGACACCTACAGGGAAGGTGTAAACAACCGTGAGAGCAAGTGGATGCGGTGGCAACAGGAAGCTTGTTTCTTGGCAACAAGCAACTACACTGCTGCATGTGTGTGTGTGCAGAAGCTTTGATGGAGTCCATCTAAATCTGGACATGCAATGTACTTTGATGCCGAGGGAAGGTTAAGGGAATGGTTTCTAAGAGAGTTCTTAGAAACAGCGAGTTCAGCGCGTCGAGGTGTTTTTTTTAATTCACTCGATCGGATCGGATCCGGAGCAGAGAGGTGTCCTACCTTGCAACTAAACTGGCTCAGCGCGGTCAGAACCATCGTGTCCGGATCAGTCCTCTCGTCTCTATAACGTAAGAAAAGCCGCCTAGCAGCGCATCCTTCAATGGTGTCAAGCGCGCCTCTGTCTTCTCTGTCTCTGGCTGGCGTGCTCAACCAAAAAGCTTCTTGCAACTCTCGTAGCATCGCGATGTTTAGGCTGCAGATACCAGCCCTCTCAGCTCTCTCCCCACCACCCGAGCAAAGCGCACCTCTGCGCACAGACACACCGTGTAACCTCTATCAGACGGTTTAAATCTCCAGATTTCTTTAAGACTCGTGTCAAAGCTACAGCCTCGTTATATGAGTATATGACTCAGCAGCGCTATCCTGTGTCTCGGGGCACAGCATGCTGTGCACCGCACAAGCACCCCCAAATCTTCGCATAGCCTCTGCACCCGCTGCAGCAAAAACAAATGGGAGGAAAAACAAACCACAGCAGACTTCCTCCAGCGTGCTTTAATGAGAGCAAGTTAAAACAACTCTTACCAACTGGCGCTTTGGAGCTGATACAGCCCATTTTCGCAGCTGCATGTATATAGAGCTCTTTTAGGAGAGCAAGCAAGCTACCACATTTATTTCCCTAATTTCCTTGCGCAAGAGACGCACAGCGTACCTCACTGATCGAAAGCCTCTGACACTCTCCTCATCTACGGAGGCTCCGCAGGGTTCCGGTGCCAGGCGAAGCGGCGGCGCGCTGCTGAGCTCAGACCGTTGGAGTTACGCCGGGGGCGGGGGGGAGTCCGGCCATCACTTCTGCTCCGCGTCTCCTGAATCTTTGACTTGCTTCAGATCCATTCAAACACACACGCGAGCTAAACTGTGAGCTTTTATTTGGACTTCACGCGGAGGCTCGGGTGGGTCGCGGCTCTATACGTCACCGGTTGCAGGGTCGAGTCCTGCGCTTGAGTTCAGCACCACAGCGGGCGGACAGCTCCCTGACAGGCGGCGGCAGCATCAGTTTGTTCCCCGCCTGAAGCTGCAGGTGCCGGGGTTCCCCTCTCGGTCACTGCCGGTCAAGTCCACCGGTCCACACACTTCACTCCGGCTCCTTGTGCGCTCCAGTCTCTCGGTTCAGACACTGAACCTCTGGAGGGGTTATACTTTGATACACAGAAAAAAATCCTAACTGGGTTATATATACAACCCAGAGGAGTTTCCGCCTCCGTGTTCGGTTTTTTTCCTGCAAGGTAGAAGCGGAATGAGCCGTGATTGGCCGGTGTCACTTTACATATCTGCTGACCTGCAGGAGAGGGGCGGAGTTCAGGCTTTGGAGCAAGTTGTCAACTACAGGATTGCATTTCCCCTCATCTCTCAGCTGACATAATGATAAATGAGCAACACACTGCATATTTCAACAGGTCTGAAAGCCCGGCACTGGGGAATGGTCATAATAACTGCAGAGCAAGAATTTACTGTCAAGAACTATGTGACAGTTCACTAAAGCAAAGGTCACGTTGGACCTACGGGTTCTTCTCCAATTGATGGGCATGGGTTGTGCAGTGATGCAACAATGAAACCATGCGATAATGGCAGTAAAAGCGCCTGTGATGAAAACGACATGTATCACATAACAGTCTGACACGTGTCGTGGCTTCACAGCCCCATCATGCTGCTCCCACGCCAAGCACCGGCCTCACTGCAGGCTCCACACAACGTCACAGTCCACGCACATAAATATAGGCGACGGTGCCAAAAATAAGCTTGTTGAGTATTCTCAGTTTACGCATGTTCAAGTGGAGTAACCTGTTATTTCAAGAGGGCGTGATTTAAATAAAGGAATGGTCTATTGTGAGGCCTGGTGCCGTCTATTTGTAAGCGACCCACTCTTGTCTCCAGGCAGGTCGACGCTGAGGCATCTTTATCCCCCTCTGTCTCTCTTAACGCCCACCAGGACTCTAAACATAGACCAGCAGAGCTGCTGTGACCCACGCGGCCGCCCCTCCACTGCGCATATCATCTGCTCCACCGGAGAACACATGCACCGGGCTCCTCTCACGGGCAGAGCTGATGCACACTGTGGATTTGGACACTATCCACATTCCTCACAATTATACTGATCTCATTCCGTGTTATTGAATCTGGTCCTCAGCGCAGTAACTTGTGTAAACAGTGGCACTACTTAAGGAAGGGGAATATTATAAGCACATACTTAATATTCCTCCAGGAGCATGTGTTCTATTTGAGAACAATTAAATGCCAGTTTACTGTACTGACATTCATCTGTTCTAACTCATATTTCCCCAAATTTTCCGCAGAACTTGTGCATGATGGGATTTTGGAGGAAAAAAACAGACCAACGTGTTTTATCCATGATGGATCAGTTTGATCGGTACCGCAGTCGAATATTTTCTACAACGTTTCTGAAAGATCAGAAGGGAGAACTTAGATCGATGCGCCAGAGCACGTGTGTGCGTAAATACGCGCGATCCAGACCAGAAACTAGGGAGTGAAACTGAAAAGCGTCGGATTTCACGGATGATTTTTTCCCCCTCACTAGGACCGAGTCGTTCAATGACATCATCAGAACATTCGGTGGTCAACGATATCAACTTTACAAACAGTAAACTCTCTCAAAGTGTTGGAGAAACACCAGATGCTGATAACATATCAACATGGTCCGTGTGCCACTCTGCTCATGTCACATTCAACACGTGGGAGGACGGAGCTTTGATTTTCTCTCAGGTATAAAATCTTCTCATGATCTGGGATTTGAAATACAGAGGACTGAATCTGCTGCGCTCCCTCTCTCTCCCCCCTCCCTCCTGCAGAACTCAGCCCTCGTTTCATAAGACATCAAAGTTGCGGCAAAGCCGGATCTTATGTGGCCCTATCGGTCCTCTCCGTGCCACATGGCACTTTCACTGGAGCTCTAGCGCCACCCAAAGGACAACTGTGGCGCAGGCACGAAGGCGAGGGAGCCTGTGCGGAGAGCCTGTTGCGCAGCTCAGTACAGTGTGTGTGTGTGTGTGTGTGTGTGTGTGTGTGTGTGTGCGTGTGTGTGTGTGTGTGTGTGTGTGTGTCTCTGTGTGTGTGTGTGTGTGTGTGTGTGTGTGTGTGTGTGTGTGTGTGTGTGTGTGTGTGTGTGTGTGTGTGTGTGAAGAATTTAAAGTAATCAAACCCAAAATCTACTCTTCTCATTCTTTTTTCAGAAATTTGACACCATCCATCCATCTATCTATCTATCCATCTATCTATCCATCCATCCATCCATCCATCTATCCATCTATCCATCTATCCATCCATCTATCTATCCATCCATCTATCTATCCATCCATCCATCCATCCATCTATCCATCTATCCATCTATCTATCTATCCTTGTATAATTGAGCCTTCACAGTATCAGCAGACCATATATCCCAGAGCCAATCAGTTAAATAACCTGCCCTCGAGCTGCAAAGTGAAATGTGTTGGTGAAAAAGCCATTTCGAGAGTAGACTCAAGCTGAGTGATGTTGCTATAACCTCTGCTTCACAGAGCCCAGAACCACACAGAGCATCAGGCCAGTGAAGCGAGTGAAGGGAGTGAAACCAGTAGTGAAACAATCTTACGACTTAACAGACCTTGATATCCAGAGATCCCGGCTCTGGTGCTGAGGCTGCAGATAAGAGGGAGGTCTTGATTGAGTCCCTGCTGCTTCAGCTTCTTGGCTTCCTAGAAAGAAGATGAGGACAAATGGCACCGTAGAGTGGCCTGGCTGAGCAGAGGAGCGGCAGAGTGCTTTGACCCTGGATGAGGACCAGCTGGAGAGCCACCGTCTCCAGGGGCAGGAGGAGACGTCCTGTCCCCTCAGGGCTGCAGGACGAGGGCCAGCTGCAGGCTGGAGAGGAGCAGGAGAGCAGTGATGGACAGAAGTATTCATCTGGAGCAGGAGACGCAGGGAGCCATGCCATTTACTGTTTAAAAACAAAAACAGTAAGAGATGCTTTAGTTGGATTGACTCACATGATGGGAGGCGATCGTACAGTTTATTCATCATGACATTTTATACTTAGGTCATATGATCCGCTGAAGGTGACCACAAAATGTGTTTAAAAGAATTTTAACAATTCTTTTTTACATTGGCGTCAGGAGGCTTGTGCAGTTGAGTGTTTCACCTGATTTCTTTGAACGGACATATGTATTTGTAGATTCTGTTTCTGATATCAGTTGATTTTACTGTGATATTGAAATTAATATTTTGGTGATATTTACGTTCAGGCTTAGTGTGAAAACAGAAATTGTGTAGAGAATAGAGTGACTGTCCCTGCCAGACAAAAGAGACAACACTTCCTCCTTCATCTCCTCTCAAGCTGTTGAGCATCGCTCCACCAGACGATGTATAAATGGGCCTTGACAGACTGTGTGTAGAGGATGAGAGCAGACCCCCCATCTGAAATGAGCCAGAGCACAAGGAGAGTCAAAACAGGTTTCATCGACTCCAAACCCCAGCAGATGTCCAAAATAATTACCACAATCTGTCGGGCCAAAGATACAAAGAGGTGATCTTTACTAATGGATAACTCTTATCATCATACCCACTCACATGGAACCTCAGTTAACACCGTGGAGACTGGATTTAAAAATCATCAGAACACAAGTTAACACCAATTTTATATTTTATATATTTTTTAGATTTCATTTCAAACTACTGCATGTGGGAACTTCATGTTTGAAATCATGAGTTCATGTTTGGAATCAAAAATATAACTGAATAGCTTTGGAAGTTTTATAGCAATAATCTTTCAGTATGGGCTTTACTGGCCCAGAGTTACATGGACAGATGCTACTCTCATGTGTTTACACTAAATATGAAGATGGAGCCACATGGGGATTATCTCAGATTACCATAAAGAGTGGAAACAGAGAAAAACCCGTCCAGCCCTCTCAAGAATAGCTCGTGCTTTTTAATGTGTACACACACAGAAGTTGAGGTTTTATAGGGAAATTAACATTCTGGAAATAACTGGGCAATGTCCGTCATCATGAGATAGAAGCAGCACAAACTCCACGTCCTTTATCAGTATTAACACTCGTCTCTTCATTTAACTCTCAGCGAGAAAACTTGATTGAACAGAGCTAAAAGTGCATCTTGCAACATTCATGTTTCATCATGAGAAAAATGGAAACCACTTAGTTTTAAAAAAGTCTTGGCACTCCGAGAAAACTATCGATCACCATATTTCTAAACTTTACAGATAAATGGATTTAATTTAATTTATGATTTCTTTCATTTCTAACAATAAATATACAGTTTAAAAAACTATTTGATTGGCTGAAAATCTATTGTTACAAATTGAAAGCAGTATGTGACATATATATTTTTTATATTAATATTCACAAAGTGACAAACAGACCTTCTATTCAAGCACAGCTTTATTGGTACAACACAAGGATTCAAGAACGATGAAAGTAAAAACAAAGACAAATTCACTTTCAATAAGTTATCATCCATTCAGTCGTCTTCAACTGATGAAGAAGGATTTCTGTGTCTAATTAAAAAGATTTCTTTCATCCTTGGCTGAATCCTGCAAAGTAGCACACACACTTCCTGTGTCTTTGAGCCAAGTGTCTGATTCCCAGCCCGCTCCCTTAAGGCCCTGACCTCTGACCCCTGTATCATTGCCAGTGGAATGAGATCAATGAGATTCACAAGGGAAAGGGATCTTACATCAGCAGTGCATGTGCCAGCAGTGAACTGAGGAGGACACTGAGCAGAGCCGCTGAACCGTGAGCCGTGTTCCCGATGTTATCACTGGTGGTGGCGGTGGTGTGAACAGTTTGTTCCTGGCAGTGCCTCAGGTCAGCACCCACACAGGCAGCGTAGGCCATGGCGTGAGCGATGTAGTTCTGCTCATGGACGCCCTGGAAGAGGTGGGCCATGGGTCCGCGGGCGAGCACTGCCACATCCTCTCCGCTATGGGTGGCCGACTGTGTGGGCACTGCGGAGAGCTGGACGTAGTCCTTGGTTTCTGGAAGACGCAGAAATATCACATCACACTCTTTTTGCTGAGTTTGTCCAGGAACACAAAAACAACAAGTGTTTTCAGCATCTTCCACATGCACGGCTCCTCTTTTTCATCCTCAGATGTTTGTATTAGAAACAACATGCTAGCTCGCTGAAAATCCTCCGGAGATTCTCCTGCTGTATTCTCACATGGTCCTCAGTCATATGGGCATTGTGCATCGTTTTTACTAGGAGGCTGAGAAACTCCACAGAAAGTTTGGAGGCTCTCACATATCAGATATCTGGAGGGGAGCTTAAAGCAGCTTTGTTTAGATATATACATCCAATTATGACGTGACCATAACTGAACTGTCATTTTCTTTTGTGGTTTATAAAAATGTTTATAAAAATTAAATCACAAAAATGCGAGTGAGAGGGTGAAGGTAGTTATGAGGAAACATTCTACTGTGTTATGGCTCTGAAAACAGTACTGAAGCTACAGGAAATAAAAAAATCATGAATTACTGACTGTTGAAAGACTTTTGTAACAGATCGAAAGTTTGATGAACTGAAATCTGTGAGAATGAAGAAACAACGAATTCATCTTACTGGTGTTGACATTGCGAATATCAGGCCGCGTGCCATTGGTGAGTTTGTGTCCAGGTCCGTTGCCGTACATCAGTGTGGTATAAGGCAGCATGTCTGTGGCCCACAGTGGGGATTTACCTGGAGAATGCACAAAGCCCATCACACCTTAGCTTTGAGTTATCACTTTCATTTTACTGTTGCTTCTCTATTTGTTAAACACACACTCTCACACACACACACACACACACGCACTATCACACACACACACAGGGCAGGCCTCTGGATCCCCAGGGGGCTGCAGGAGGTCTAGTGCTTGTTGAGTATCTCAGTGTTTCTCCCCAGATGAGCCATTAGCCTTGCGAGTCTCCCCGCTGATGAAGAGCTCAGGGTTTCACAAGCACATTAATCACTGCTGCACCGCTGGGAGGAGGACGAGGAGGAGGAGGAGGAGGAGGAGGAGGGAGAAGAGAAGGAGGAGAGTATAATAACGACAGGAAAGAGAGAGCAGAGAAGTGGAAACTGTAGGAGGTAACACAAATGCATAATCAATATGGCCTCTGAAGGCTGATACTGATATACTGTATTTGGAATGAATGGGTGAATCTTTTATGTGATCATTTTCATAGCGAGACATTTTTGGAGAAGTACTTCCAACAGGTTTACTCGGAAAAGCTCAGTATTTGATTTATACCTTTATTAAATCACACGTGTTAAACACTGAATAAACAAGTTCCTTATAGAGTGCTGCCCCAGAAATCTGCACAGTTGAAATACACTTCCTGCCCAACACAAGAATCTTCTGAACCACGGAAAATGGCTGAATAGTGAGATTTGTAATCTTCATCATCATATGGCCGAATTAACAGCATCTGAAGAGATAGTCCAAACAGAGACTAACAGCTGAGAGAGACCGGCAGTGGTCAGAGGCAGGTAGAAGGATGGGGGTGGGGGTGGGGGGGGGCAGGGAGAAAGCGAGGGACTGAAATAGAGAGGCGAGGGACATAAAGGCTGCTGGCTGTATTTGTTTACACCGGCTGTAATTGCATGGGAGAGAAAGCAGAGGAAATGTCAAGCTGCTTGTGGCAGATACACACTGAAGCTGAGAGGAAGCTGTGCACACACACACACACTCACACACACACACACTCACGCACACGCACACGCACACACACACACACACACACACACACACACACACACACACACACACTCACAAAATGCCAACTTGGATGTCTATTGTCATGAGAACGTAACACACCTGGAGGGGGAACAGCGAGAAGGAGGAGAGAAAGAGGAATAAATGGAGATTTTTATTTTATCTGGGGATAAAAGATTTAACAACAAAATTCAAATTAAAGTCAGTTTATAATTACCCAGAATGCTTTGTCCTCGAAACGGGTATCCATTGAAGGTAACCGGGTGGGAGTGGTCAGCCATCACTAAAGTGAGAGTCTCGTGCTCTTTGGTGAGTTCCAGTCCCTTTGCAATAGCGTAGTCAAAGGCAACCGTCTCATGGAGGGCCATGTACGCCTGGCCAGCGTGGTGAGCCTGGTCGATACGCCCACCTGAGCGCCGAGGGAGCAGAGGGTGAAAGATGATGACTGGTGAACTGATAATCTGATAAAGGGATTCAGCCCCTCAATCAAAAAACATACAGTAAACTCACTTTAGTGAAAGTGTAGAACTTGAATCAGACTGAAGTCACAAAGATATCGGTTTTACACTTGACTGGGAATTAGCGACAGGGAAATAGAATTTTTGACGTTTGAGGTTTTAAGGAAAAACACCCCCAGTCTAATTTGGTCAAGTGAAATACACATGAATACAAATGAGGATCTTGGATGATTTGAGACTTGACTCAGACTTGTCTCTAAGGACTCTTTGACTTCCTCTTTGAACCGCTCTAAATCAAGTATTCATTCTACTCAGCATTTAGAAAGTGCAATTCAGCTCTGTGTTGAATAGTAAAATCTTAATAAGCTAAAGGTTGAGGAGCAGTTTAAGTCAAATTTAAAACTGGAGCCTGTACATCCAATGCAGGGCCTTCGAGCTCTATTAAAAAAATTAATTTCCTTCACATTGTTAGAGGTGAGTAAACAACTTATTTCAGATTGAAGTGACTCTAAAAGATATCTCCTGGAGTTAAACATAAATTGGTCACACGAGTTGAGAACATGTTCACATTCACTTTGGCAGATTCCTCCAGCACCTGTCCTCTTCATCCGTTCCACTGGACAGTGAAGTAAGCTGTGGTTAATAACTTGTGTTCTCAGTGAGCCGTCAGTGACGGGGTGCACCATATGCCTGCTTCTATTTATACTCTCGCCTGTTATTTTAAAGTCATTGTCAAGACACTGTCACATTACTGAGTCCCCAGGCATCTGCCTCAGACCGAGGGGGAGATGCATGAGGTGGCCGTGTGGAACAAAAACACACATCACACACAAGCACACACACACTGCAGCAAACTCATTGAGCTGCATGCAGAATCAATACCAAGTCAGTGGCTCTACCGTAGGAAACCTGATGTATTCTGGAGGTTGTTGCAGCAGAAACATAAGGATCGCCTCAACCGAACCCAGTAGGGACAATAAAGACATTATTTTATGAGGCACTCCTTCATGTTTTAGCAAAGTTGCACAGTTAAACATATTGTAGTCTTTAGGCAAACCTTAATCTATCAGGGGAGTTTTATTATCCAATGTTCTTTTGATAGATTCATTGAGGGGAGTGTGTGGAAGGTGGTTGAAGCTCTTATCCTCACCCTCCACTAGCAGGAAGAAGCCATTCGGGTTTTTCTGGAGGATGCGGATCGCTTTTTCTGTGGTCTCAACAATGGACGGGTCCATGCTTGGGTCCCTCTCCACCTCGAAGTGCAGGTCCCCAGGTTCAAACAGAGCTGAGGGGTGAGAGGCAGATCAAATAAGGAGGTGCAACAACCAAAAATACAGTTTATCTACTCGATCAGCCCACAGCGGAGGTGTAACAGGAAGGAGAGTCCCATCCTCCCACTATCATCACTATTTTCAGCAGACACTTTGCAAACTGCGTGATGATTGAAGCTACAGTACATCTCCTCCGCACCATCACACACCACAATGAGGTCACTGGCATGATACATCAAACTAACTGAACACTGAACAGTAGACGGAGTTGGCAAAAAGCTGCTGAGAATGTTGGAGCATTTAGCTGCTAAAGAACCAGATGTTTCTCTCTGGCTTTGGTAAATAAACATCTTTTTCCTTGATAACAGTGTTTGAGCTAATGTTAAAGTTGAAAAGCTAAATCAATCAAACATAATCGAATGCATCTTAATAAGCAGCAGTAAATCAAGTTTCCATTTAATGTATTTCATGTATTTATTTAATGTGACTCAAGACGGAACGTACAGAAACAAATCAATGGCATGAGGCTGAACTATAAACAAAAAAGCCCCCAGTGTACAAATAACCTTTGGTTTGTCTGACTGTAATAAAAGTATTCATTTCAAATGTAGCACACATGCTTGGAAACTTTCCGTTGTGTAATTATTTGTGTGAATGCTCCTTGAAAACATTACGTAAGTCACGTATGGTTTGAGGGAAAACATGAGTAGTGTATTCAAGACTGTGAGAAAACCAAGGACAGTCAGTACCTTTCAGTTGTAAGGAAAATAGCACGAGGGCAAAGGGAAAGAAAATAAAAACTCACCCATGAGGTAGTCAGTGGTGTCAGGGTCCACGGCATCAAAATCTGTTCTGTTCCACACATAGTGGGCTACCTGCATGGAACACACGGGATGTTTTCACACTGAGTGCGAGGAAGACAGCACGAGTTCACTTCTTAGCTGTTCAAGTCACAGTCTGCTGTTCATTCATGCAACATTAATGTTCTCAACTGACTATTTCTTTGAATGAAAACGGATGTGAAGGCTTTTTAAAATCCACATCGTGTCACTGCCAACTTAATTGCGATCAAAACTTGATTAAAATTGGCTCAAGGCAGACTTGAGATATCATGTTTAAAAGTCTTTAACATGTTTTGTGAGGCCATGAAGCTGTTGCTATAAAAAACTGTGTTCCAGGTCACTGTGTCTGGATAAAAAGAGCTACCTTCCCAGCTTTCATGCTCTGCCACTCATTGATGAGATTGCGTCCATCCTTTCTCTTGCCCCTGGAGGAGAAATCGATGGGATACTCCGGGTCCTTGGTGCCCCTGGGGGTCATGTACTTTCTGCCACCACCAATGATCACCTGGAAACACAACCACAGACACAAACACACATATTAACGTCCACTTTAACCTGCCTGACACTGAGGGCGATGTGAGGGCAGAGCATCTTACATCGATGTCAGTGTTGTTGAGGAGCTGAGAGGCGATGTCGGTGCAGCCGTCCCTCTTGGCGGCCTCAGGCATGTCAGCGTCACTGTACCACTTCCTGCTGGCGCTGTGGGCATAGCTGGCTGCTGGGGTAGCATGTTGCACGCGTGTGGTTGTGACGATGCCAACAGACTTGCCTACAAGACAAATTTATTTCATGCTTAATGTACAGCTACTTTAAATGAGTGTGCAACACATGAAATCTATGATGTACCAGTTATATAATCATCATATTCAGAATACATCAAATAGGACTGATGCAGTGACCCCCTCTGGTGATTGTATTTAATACATGTGTGGGGAAATATCACATTTAAAGAGATGCAGTCTCAGATAATCTTTCTACTATCACAGAAAAATTCCCTGGCTGGTTTTTACTTCTTCTTTTTTGTTTTTTACAATTATCTTCCACATGGCGGGTGAGCGAAAAATGTCCCTGCAAAGAAGACACCACAAAAACAAACAGTAAACACTTTATAATTGAAGTTGCTGTCTTTAGTGTGTAGGTTGCCGGCTTGGAGGTAGTTTTTTCACGTATAGTCAAATCCATTCCATGCCTTGTTTTCAAACAATAAATTCTTTAATGAAGTTGTTATTTTCCTGTGGGAGGAGTTTGTCTCTGTAGATCTATTCAGCTCTCGCTGGAGTTCACAACTGAAATCTGCAAGAGGAATAAAAAAGGCCAGAGAGAGCAGCTAGTGAGAAGTAAAGGTGTCTTTACTGGGTTACCATTGTTTGTCCCAATACACATTAACCAGATTCATAAAAATGACTTAAAGGATTCATGTGGAATGATAAGATATCTCCCAAAATGCACTGCACTGAAAGGCTCAGATTTATCTCTATGATTTTCCAAGTGTGAAAGTGAAAGAGGCCTGAAGAAGAACCTGACCAGGTCTGATCCTCACTCTGAAGACTTTCTTGGGGGTTAAATATGTCTCCTGTTCAGAGTTCAGAGGCAGTAAGGGGAGATTATAAATTCAGTGAAGTAAGTTCATGTGAAGTCATATATATATATATATATATATATATATATATATATATATATATATATAGGCTGTGAACAAAGTTAACTGACACCCCCCCCCTCACATCGGCCCCCAAACACATGAACGTGCACTGACAACTGCTAGAAGCCAACTTCTCGGTGACTCACTGTTTATTACAGCTCTCCGAGGCCACAGACACGTTTTATTTATTTATTCTCAGATGACTTTATTTATTTATGGCGGATAATGATAAGCAGGAAGTCAGGAAGATTTCATCACATAAGACAAAATGTGTTTCAGAAACAACTTACCAGCCCTATGTTTAAGTCAAATGGTAAAATAATGGTTGTAGTTTCTATGAGTGTATCTGAACTGGTCAATGGTACAAACTGAGTGGATCAGGACAGGAAGTAGAATGGCTGTTTTATAATAGAAGTGATATTGATAAAAGTAATATGTACGTTACAAGGCCATGATCAAGGTCAATAAATAATAAATCATTTAGATAAATGAAATCGTCTTACGTGACTTTATGATTTGGATAATTAATTTCCTCTTTGGACTATGTAAGGTGTTCACACACACAATCAATGTATTTGTTATCCCCTCAGCCAAACCTTAACCATTACAACTAAAAGTTTAACTGTAAACCTTTAACAGCCACTTGGAAAAGTGTGTGTGTGTGTGTGTGTGTGTGTGTGTGTGTGTGTGTGTGTGTGTGTGTGTGTGTGTGTGTGTATTATGAGATCTCCATGATGGTTGATAACAGAGGAACATGATAAGAGTGTGCTTTCTGTGCACGATGTTATCCTGCAGTGTAACCTGTGCGGCTGCAGGCTGCTGTCGCTCCAGCTCCCTGTGGCCCCTGTCACGCCGCTGTGACGAGGCGCTGCAGCTCACAGCAGAGCACTCAGCTGTAAAATGGGGTTTTGTATTTGTATTTTCTTTTGTCAGGAGCCAAAAGTAAAATTTGATACGGTCGGGCCTGCTCCTCCAGACTCACAAAAATCCTGTTTGTTATTTGATGCTTCGATCACATCCTTCACCGCGGTCCTCTCTGAAGGGTTCAGCAGGAGTTTGTAGGAGCAGTTTTCAACATAACATTTTTCCGGCTCTGTCACAGGAAGATGATGAACCCATTCTTAGACCCATTAACAAAGCTCTGACTGACTGTGAGTTCTTAAATCCCTTTTGAATCAATGATAGAAACAGTAATGTGCAGTTAGACGGTCTGATATTCCTTTAGTTGTGACATCACACTGTTGTCCTTATACCTGCATCTTTGGCCCACTTTAGAATGGACGTGACCTCGTTGCCCTTCTGTGTCCGGCAGGCTCCGTTGCGAGCTGCTGCGTTCACTGCGACGGTGTTCAGGTTGGTTTTCACTCCACACAGATACGCTGTGGCTGTGGCTGCACTGTCTGGAATCTGGAAGTCCACACTATAGGTCTGCACACACACACAGATACACACACATAAATAACAGATATAAACAGCACAAAACGCATTCACTTTATTGATTAAGCTTACGAACTTTGTTTATTTTCTTTGTGTGGCAGAGAGTTTAGTGATGTAACAAATATATATATATTCCATATAATACAGTATATTCCATTTATTTATTCAAATTAATTCAAGCAAGGAGAAACAGCAAGTTCACTAATTTGCAAATTTTGTCTGAGGTTATGTATGCACCTTTCTGTGTGTGTGTGTGTGTGTGTGTGTGTGTGTGTGTGTGTGTGTGTGTGTGTGTGTGTGTGTACTTTAGCCAATCCCACGCTGGGGAAGGTGTCCATGGTCATCACCGTCTCCTCTCCTGTCTGGTTCTGCAGCTGTCCCTTGAGGATACGAGCCGCTGTGTAAGTTGTGATTCCCATCCCTGACGCACAGACATAAGTTAACGAGGGAGAGGAAGCAGCGGGGACAGGTGGCAAAATTACCTTAAAAAGAGACGGTCAGGCAATTCCTGATTCTGATTGTCTCACCTTCTCAGCCAGGCGAGGTTGTCTCATGTGATTATTGTGAGGATGTCTGTGTTGTGTAACTTACCATCTCCGAGATAGAGCAGGATGTTCCTGGCAACGTTGGTGTTGAGCTTCCTGTCCAAAGCCGACTGCAGTGTCTTCCGTGCCTGTGACCTCCAGAACTCTGGATTCTCCTCTTCAACTACAGGCAAATACACAAATCCCACTGGTGTGAGTCCAAAAATATAAATGTATTGGTGGTATGGCTTTATGAACTGTGTTTGTATGTTGTGATTTTAGACTTTAGAGACCACTCCTGTCAGCATTTCATTGATCCAACAGTACATCGTGGCCTAAGCGCATAGGTTTACTGTTGGGACTTCCCAATTGACGTCTTTGACACCATTATCTTCTGTTTAAACAATTTACTATCCTTTTTAAAAGACATTGTGTTTATTCTAGACACCATTAAATTCTGTTCAATCCATTTACTTATTTGTTTAAAGACATCATGACTGCTTTTGACACCATTATGTTTCAGCTCTGTCAGATTGCCTTTTTTTAAAAGATTATTATTACTTCACACAAGGTACACCTACACATCATACTGATTGATACACCCAGAGTACATTGTTTGATTTCTAATCATTATGTTACACTTGTTGTAACCACTTAGCAAATTGTGTTTTAACACACATTAGATTGTGGTGCAAATTAAAGGGATATAGTGACATTCATATTTGACATAGTGTAGTGACCAAAAAATATACTACAGCATGAGTAACTGGAATAGCACTCAGTAGATCCCTGAGTTCACACAGTCATAGATACCAGTTCACTAAATGTTCCTGGTTTTTCTCATCAGGATCAATGAATTCTGCTTGAAAATGTTGAAAAATACCCCAGTCTCGAATTTTAAAGAAAAGGAAAATAAATTCCCTGATCCAGATACAGACCAGAATGTGATGGATTCTTCCCTGACCCGTCCTTCCACCAAGTTTCTTAGTAATCTGGCAAAGGGTTTTTGTGTTACCCTGAAAACTACAAATAAATCAACCAACAGACAAATGGCCAGGGGTGAAGATTCCAAGTGTCCTTGGGCAAGATACTGACTGAGCTGTATGATGGAGAAAGTGCTGCACATAGATGCTCTGTATGAATGTGTGTGTGAATGGGTTAATGCAAAAAAATTGTGCTGTGAAGCACTTTGAGTTGTCATCAAGATCAGAAAAGTTCTATATAAATAAAAACCATTTAACATTTTCATTTTAACGTTTGCTTCAAAGAAACTTAAACGAGGAATGTGACAAATTCAGAGAATCAAAGAGACGCTCTATGTATCACACAGATTCAGTGTGAGGAGAAGTAAAAACCCAGTGGAGTGGCCTTTGTTCAGGCCTCAGGGACCTGAGTGTGTTTATTAGCACATTTGTCTGTGTCAGCACATGTCGTATACACATGCTCCGTTATCTACGACGAGTGTAGAAGATACAGTGTCGTTTTTTTAATGCAGTGCTCCGCTAACAAGCTGTAAGTGCTGACAGCAGCCAGTTACACAACTCTGCAGGTACTGACTCGAAAAGTCTGGAAGCCCCTCACAAAACAAGTGGGTAGGGAGGTGTAGAAAAAAGGAGCGCAAAGGATGTAAAGAAAGGTGGAAGCTGAGGATCAATGTGAAGAGAGGGAGACAAAGAAATGAGGGCAAAAGACAAAGAGATGAAAAGATCAAGTTTTAAAACAGGTCATAGAAGAATGGAAGAGAAGGCGAGCATCATACATCAAGATCAACATTATCAGGCCAATGTGAAACTCAAACGAGCCGGGTTGTGTGAAAGTAAGAGAAACAAGTACAGGAAGTTGAAACTGTTGATGAAAGGAGACGTTTTAGAGCGAGAACGACATCTAGCACAAAAAAAACACAGCTCCTCTGTTTTTGTCCCTTACCTTTGGCCCAGGATGACGCGAACGCCACCAGCAGAAAAAGAACCAAAATGGCCCCTTTTGCTGACTCCATGGTCAAGTTCAGGCTGGAGATGAGCTCCTCCGTCCTTCCTAACAATCAGCTCCTCGACTGAAGTAATGCTCGTCTCCAATCACACCAGCTGCCAATCATTTTTAATAGCATGTCATAAATGCATAATGGCCCGATAGGCCTTTTGCAAATTTATGACCAGTGACTGAAAAAAACTGTCTCGTGTTTGGGTTAGAGCTGAAAATAGGTCGAAAAGAGGATTCAAAAATAAATTTGTCGCTAAATAACTAGAAGAGTAAAAAGAGCTGAGATTTGTCCACTTCATCCACTAAGTGGTGTTTGACAAATCAATTTAAATCTGAGAAATTAATTATTAACAGGACTTTAAGCTTTACAGATAGCATTTCATGATAGTGTTTATTCAGAGCATTATTTATGACACTGAGCGAGAGGGAGAGCTAGAGAAAGGCAGCGAACGCACCAAATGGAAAGAGTGTTTTTGTGAGTTCTAATCAGAACGGGGCTGTATCTGTCAGATAATGCAGTGGGGAGATAGAGTTATGTAAGCGATAAAGACAGAGTCCACCGGGACTGAGCTGAATGGCACAAACACACACACACAGCCGTCTATTTTCCCGATGAGCGCATGAGGCGGAGAAGAACGTTTGCATCAGCAGTCACGTTTTTTGTTCGATTGCTCGTCCTAAATGTCCCCATCGCCGTCGTCCTCTGAGAGAGGGGAGAACGTAACATGGCAACTGATGCTGTTTTACTGGTTATTCAACAGCTACCATGCGTCACGCCATCAATGGGACATTTAGAAGAGCTAATTTGATCACCTAATGTTCCCAATGAGTGCAGGGATTAGCCTTGCAAATGCGGACAGGCCGTATTTGACGAGGACTGTGGTAATTCATGAAATATGTAAATGAGGTTAAACACCACGAATTTGCTGGGGATGAGAGAGAATTGTAGCGTAGCCCTTTGTTTCACCATATTTGGAAGCAAACAGCTACTAAAAGGAATAAATATGTAAGTACGCATGATGTCAAAATTTACATTATTGAAAATATATATTGGGACTAAATGTCCATAATATATCGTTGATGAAACACAGGAATATGTGGCTACATCCAATTTAAGAGTTAACCAGATGCTAGCAGCTTTGAGGCTGTACTTTGAATTTATCGTGGATTGAGCTAAATGCTAATGTCAGCTCGCTAACAATCTCACTGTGAAAGTTTTTAACAGATATGTTTACAATATTTTTCATGTTAGTATGCAAATGCTAACATGCTATCTTAGCTTATCTTATTTTTTCTTATATTAACTTTTCTTATTCTAACTTTTCTTATCTTATGTTATCTTATATTTCTCGTCTTATCTTATTTTTAACTTATCTCATATTATCCCATGTGTTCTTAACTTATCTTAAGTTATCTTATCTTATCTTTGCACATTTCAAAAATGAAGTTTACAAATTTCCAAAATGCTACAGAAATAAATTTAGCATTTTCAGTTTCTGAACACAGCCAATTAAAAAAAAGGTACAGGTATAAATGGTCATTAATAACAAAAGGAAAACAGCAGATTAGTGTTTACATGACACGTGGTTCAGCAACATTAAACTCAAAAGGCTTTTCTCAAAGTCTATCGCAGTGGCCGTGTTTGTGTTTTATTCATGTTCCTGTACAAAAGAACTTTGGAGGTACCGTGTAGTGAAAGGTGGGATTTACAAATAAATGAGACCTTGAACATTCTCGGTCTCCCTCACACACAAACGTCAGACTGCCGGAGAGCTCTGTGACAGCGGAGTGTGACAGCTGAATGGGTTGGTGTGGTACTTTGTGTGGTGAGTGGAACTGGCTCACATGTTGTCAGTGATGCTGGTGAAGGGACCACACTCTGCGTCCTCACTGGTGTGGATCTCTGCGGCCGGCAGGACGGCAGACTGTGGCACACACCCGCTGCCATCTGCCAGGGAGATATGATTCGTGATGATACGGCGTGAGGTCATTACACACATGGCAGCGTGTTTGTGTGCACATTGCAATTTTCCTGTGGGAATAAATGGGTCACGGCAGCAATTAGGAAAAAAGGGAAAGAGTCAAACAATGTTAAGAGACGATAGTGAGGAGAAAAGAATGAGAAGTAAACATGAAAAAACTGATTAAAACTAATAATAGTTTGACATTTTGGGAGATAACCTGAGGATTAACTGAGAGCATTGATCACACTCTGATGCTAAGTATGATGCTAACACCAGCAGGTAGTTTGCTTAGCATTGAGACTGGAAACCAGGAGAAACAGCAAGCACACTAATTTGCACATTTTGTCTGAGTTTATGTGTGCACCTTTGTGTGTGTGCACCTTTGTGTGTGTGAGTGCAGTGTGTGTGAGTGCAGTGTCACGTGCTGAGGGATTTAGTTTTGCTTTGCTGTGGATCCTGAGGTCAGGGCAGCAAGGTGTTGTTGTTTTCACACATATAACACTAAATCCCCGCGGTACGTCTGGAAATAGCTTTCAGTGAGGTTAAGGGTGTGTGATGGTGTGGAGAGGTCAAAGCAATCAAGTGATCATTGAAACACTTCGCAGCCGGTGGATTGGTCTTGCAGCTGCAGACGCTTTCGGGCTCAGTCCGCTCTCGGCCGACGGTTTCCAGGCTAATGCCTCACAGTTCAAAGTGCTGCATGTGAGTTCCCTCTGCCACCGAACGTGGTTTCGTGGCTGTGGCGGGTGGTTGTGATGGTTGTTCTTAGTGTTTTGATGATGTTGAGAAAGGCCGCAAGCCAAAACGCATCTGCCTAACAATAACTTTCAAAGTCGTTGGATCGCTGTGCACTTAACGATTCCCGACGGTCTTGTGATCACGGTCTTTACTTAAATCTTTGCATCCATCTTCAGTGTTTTCTTAATAACTGAACTTGGTTTTACAAACGTCCCCAGCAGACACAGAGTGTAACCTGTGTTTTCAAGCAGAAAGCCATTGGATCAAAAATAAAAGATATTCATGACTAATAATTTCTGTATCCTTTAAAACTTAAGATGCTTCTTGTCCATTGTACGGATGAAAATTAAGAAATGTCTGAGGATGTGTGCGAGCTGCCGTAAATATTTAACTACTATACTAAATAATGGTCATGAATATACCGTGCAATGGCGCCCTCTAGTGTATATTGGACAGTGACTACTGAGGCTCAACCCTCGTGAGTGTGTGTCTGAAGTGAGTCCTCATCCCAAACTGTCAAAGACTGTAGATACCTGTGAGGAGCTGTGAAGGTGTTAATGTTCTACAAAGGAATATTTTTGAAATGATTGGAATTTATATGCTGGTTTTAGTATTTTAGTTTCACTATATCTGAAATAGGGAAGTTTTAGGTAAATGACATTATTATAAAAAACACAGATTGCATATTTGAAGATTTAAAAAAAGATATAAGCTTACATTTTAGAAAAAGAATCCAGGAGATATATATTTATCGGTATCGTAAGAACAACTACTGTGGTCAAACAATATTATGAAATATAAAATAAAAGATAGTATGTCATTGAGATGAAATAACAATAATTATGTAGTAGTGACAGTATATTGTACTATTTCATAGTGACTTACATAATATAAATATATATATATAATTTTTTTATTTTTCCCCACATCACAAATAGAGATGAAATCCTGTGAAGTCTTCAAATCCTCGCCAGATGTGCACTGAGGGGTGTTGTGTAAATCACTTAAAAATTCACTAGCACGCAGCAGATGCAGATAAACAGCACTGAGAAAATGGGTTTAAAAAAGATTTTGCAGAAGGGTTTAAAAAGGCGTTTCTGGAATATTTACATGAACGAACACGCAGATGTACAAATGTCAAACCAAACTAGAAATCAGAATTTCATCTCCTCTCACAGGATCTGGGCTGAGTCACTTTTAGGTCTGTGCTCATCTGTCATTACGACACATTTCCAGCTAATAGCAGACTCGCACCTGTAAATTCATCGGATCGAGAGCACTGGTTGAAACATGTTTATCCAAATTGTCAAAGAACACAAAAGCAAAGAAGTATTGTGAAGTAGGGATGCGGTGTCGGAGAGCTCTCTAAGGATTTCATCTCTGTAGGATCTGAACAGACTGAACTGCACCGTGCCCGTGTGGCTGCCTAGCTATTAACAAAGGCCTGCGCAAATATGCTTTGGGAGGATTACATGGAGAAGAAATGATAGGTGCACCAGTGACGCAACAGTGTGAAAATGTCACCTGAAAAGTGGGTCCGGCTGACAGTGATACTGCGACCGAGTGAAAGCGGGGTAGAGATAAGGCGATTCCCTCCCTGGGCATGTCAGCAGTTTAAAATAAAGGCCTGACTCTGACTCTAAGGTTTCACAGAGGTTGGATTACAGTCTACAAAGCGTGAAGTGCTTCTGAACAGAGAGCGCCCGAGCTCTAGGGTTTGGTTAGAAAGAGAATATGTTGAGGGGGAGATGTGGGCTGAACAACAGAGCTCTGAGGGGATGAAAAATAAGTGACCGCCTAAAATGCGACAATGCGGGAAAGATGAGGTTGTTTTTCTTTTCTGTAGCAAAGCTTGCTGAGTACACACACTCTTTTGGTCCGGGATGAGCTCTGCACATCCACACTTTCTATTCCTGGCTGATGTCGGCAGCTGAGAGCCAGAGAGCGAAGCCCACTCCCCTCACCTCCCCCAGCACTGATGTTACACTCTTGGGACTTGAACTGGCAACCTTCTGTGTCTTCAGCACAGGTATATATATATACAGTATATACAGCATGAGCAGCCTGGATACACAGAGCAGCTTTTTGTTTTCCGTGATGCTGCTTCAGAGTGTAGTTTTGTTTACAGAGGCTCCACAGAGCCTGACCTGCATCGTGCACGTCTTCAGACTGAGAGGAACCTGGAGCATCCAGAGGGAACCAAGGATTTTCACTGCCTTTACTTTTTCTAGCTCGAATTCAGACACACGTAGTAAGTACACTGATACAGTACCTATGTCTTTTAGATTCAGACCATTATCTTCTTTTGTCAATAAGTCTTCTATCAAATCTTATTGACTCGTCTTAATGGAGGGAATCTATTGATCAATTTATCTATTTATTTATTTTTGACATTTAACTATATTTTCCATGGTTTTCTATATTTTTGCAGTGGTGGATCTATCTTTTTTGATAACCTAGTCAATACTAACAATAACTAACACATTTATAGTAAGGAAATTCATCATGATACGATAATTCATTCATAATTCTTTAAATGCAATATAATACATTATATAATTTTCAGGTTTATAAGCCATCAGTGGCCACTCACCAAAACATGAAGCCTAATCCAGCTTCTGAAAATTAGACAGGTACTCACAGGTATTGTGGCAATTCTTGAATTTCCTGTTTGGTATCTTCATCCTGAAATGACGGTTAATAACGCAACACTGCAGAGGTTAGAGCCTACAGTGAGAGGAAAAACAATGCAGTGTGAGTAAGGTATTTCATTACACCATATGTGGCATAATAAAAAAAAAAACTATATTGGAAGAAAACCAATAATAGATATGACAGGATGAAAAATGAAAACTCGCTCTGAAGGTTTATCGTTGTTTCTTGGATGAGAATCATTTTCAAGGGGATGATATCACAGATGGGTTTTTTTTCCCACTCTACAGTCTGATGCAGCTAAGACCAGATACCACAACTCTGTTCTTTAAGACAGTTTTAATCAAAAGGCGGTTTGTTCTATTACACGGTTCCTCTGGGACTAGGAGTATTATCAGTCAATACTCAATATCACCAACACTGGCTGCACGTCTGGGGTGCTGCGTATGGACACAGAACACAATGGCAGAGGTGACACCTTCACTGTGAGCGTCTTTAAACCTCAACACAAACGGTCCACAATGATTTGAGGTCTTACTATAGTGAATAATTTCAAAATCCAATCAGTCACTTTTGCTAAATCTTGAGTGAAAACATAACCTCCTTGGCTCGAGGTCCTGCTCCCACTATCTCAGCTATCTGCACCTCCTCAGCAGTCAACAACAGTATCATGAACTTTCAACTCCATCCGCACAATGAAAACACACCATCCTAACGATAAATACAGAAGCACATAGTGTATAACAGATCGTAAACCCACACCAGTCGCAGTTTAGAGCATCAGAGGAAAGCAACCAGCAGGATCTGATTCTGCTCATCACAGTTACAGGACACGTTTAGCTGCGAGGCAGAACAGAGGGAAGAAGCCATGTGTTGTCACAGAGGCTGCCGTCACAAAAGCACAAGTATGGGAGTGTCTTTTTTTTTTTTGCCATTTTATTTGCAACGATCTTTATTATCTCTTCCAGTTTTGAATGTGAAAAGAGGCATTAATTTTCTTTAATTAAATATCTTTTTAATAAAGAAAAGCAAAAAAGTATTTACAAATTTTCATTAAATTGTAATTTGGGGTGGATAATTACAAGCACCTTCTGCCAGCTGAGGAGAGAAAAATATAAATACAAGGGAACTGTCACTTTGTTTGGTGGGGGGGGGTTACATTAGCATGTTTTCTTTGAAAAAAAAAAAAAAACTAAACAAAACCAACAACAACAAAAAAAAAACCAATCTGTCATATTTACAGAACTCTGAAATGCATTTTTCACTCTTGGAAGCAGAAAAGGCCTTCGTAAGGATCCGTACTGTTTAACTCTACTCTTCTTAAAAGTCCTTTTTCATTAAAGTGGATTTTTTTTTGTCTGTGTGTATTTTTTTTTCAAGTTTTAATAGAGATATTTCATCTTTTTAAAATCCATCAACAGGCTTTGTCGGAGGGTGCAGCCGTGAGCCCTCGCCTTCCTCTTCTCAGTCCACAGTTTGTTTCTTTGAAGCGCAGGAAACAAGTAAAACAGACACACGGAGGGGAGGGTCCGTAGGGGTCTTTGGGGTGGGGTTGAGGAGCATCAGGGAAGCATCACCGCCCCCCAGCAGCATAATGGTCAATGGTCATTGGCCCTCTCCTCAGTGACACCACCCTCATTAAAGTCTGAAGTCCGTACAGTCCACAACCGCTCCGGTCTGACGTGTCCATCAGACAGTCCTCGCCTCTTCTCTTTGTAGTTTTGTATTTTCTTAAAAAACACTCACTCCAATCGTCCAACACTGGACACAATAAACTAACCGTCTACATAAATGCATCATGTAGATCAAACATCAAACACGTGACATGACAAAGTCGCTGAGTCATGTCTCCATGATAAAGAATGAAGTCATCAAAAATATAGATGTGAACAGCCTCTTAAAGTTTTTTTTCTTTATATCTGTCATAAAGCAAAGTGTCTTGAATAGTGTCGCCGTGGTGAGAAGCCATTTGAAAACAGACTAACCTCAAAAAAAAAATACTGAAAAAACAGCCTCATCTCTCGCAGCGTGTCACTTCTCAGCATTCTCTCTCACTCTCTTATTTCTACTCTCGCTAATAAATCCTGTGTTCGCGTTTATTAAAAAAAAAAAAAAACACATTCTGTAGCGCAAACAAAAAAAAAAACCCAAAACAAAAAAATATTAACGAAAAAAATAAGATGATCGAACGTTCGATCCATAATACAATCTCTCCCAGGTGAAGATTTTTTTTCTGGCTTTTTTTCTGTTTATGCAGAAGGATTTTGCTGATTCAGATTCTTCTGAATCCTCCACAGAACATTCACTCTCTTCAAGGATCCTCTCCCAGCGGCCGGGGGGGCCTAACTGTTGTCGGACTCGTCCTCGGCCTCGCGGAGCCATGTGAAGAAGGCAGTGACGGACTTGAGGGCCACGCCTTTGCCCTGCTGCTCGGCGGGGTCTTTGCTTGACTCCCACTTGTAGAAGGCCTCCTCTTTGATTACATCCTCGTCGTAAAGTGTGTCAAAGAACATCCGCAGCAGATCTGACGGAGGGAAGTGAGATCGGAAATTTTAAACTAGTTTCACACAAACAAGAGCCCGTCATCAGAATTTACATGTGAACAGTATTTATATAATATTTGAAGTAAAGTAGAAATTGTGCATAGAAACAGATCTGACAATGAACTATAAATAGAATGAATGAGCCACTCACTGGCAGGTTGCTCCATCTCTACCATGAGGGCCTGCAGGGCGTAGAGAGCCTGCAGCTCCTTCTGCTCGTCTGTCAGGTATTTCTGCAGCAGTTTGGCTCTCTGTTTGATCTGCTCACTGTCCACCTTGTAGGGGTTTTCACCTGCAGGGGTCAAAGTTAGGAAAGACTCACTTAACACCACTCTGTGAAGACAGACCTGACACGTCTGAACTGTTAGTCTGGAATATGTCCATCACATTTTCTTTATTCCAACACGCGCTACACACAAAAAAAAAAACTGTGCGAACAACAATACAGTTTTGTGTGTTTATGTTTGACGCTATTCTACTTGGAAGTTGTAGTCTATCTATACCACAAGTTCAAACCACGTCCCGGTCAAACACCAAATCCCACAATTCCTACCGAACAATCAGTTTCTTCTCAGCGTTTAGCTCAAGACAGAGACGTTACAACTTGGTGAATTACCTCTAATGAACAAATAATTAACGAGTACTTTCAGCCCTGAATAAAGAATCTGAAGAGTGTAAGTTGACTCACAGACGACTGCTGACTGGCAGACGCAGGTCATCAGAGCTCTGACGAACATGTTGGAGGAGGTCTGCTGCTCGTCTAGGTTGGCCTACACAGAGACAAGTCTATTAACACGTGTGTAGAAAACCAGAGGCAGCATGACCAGCTTTGGTCCTCACATACATCGGACAAATGCATCCATAACAACAACAGCATTGTATTGGGAGAGTCAGTTTGAATACACTGAGGTTGCAGCAGGAACAGACCTCAGTCCAGTCAAAGATCCTCTGGTCGTCGGCCTTGTCCTTGAACAGTCTGTCCAGCTGTTTGCTCAGCTCTTCAGAGCTCAGCTCCAACTTTTTGCTTTCCTCTGATTCGTCACCCAGCGTGAACTCCACATTCTACAGACAGAGGCACAGCAATCATGTTTCCAACATATACAAGCACGAGGCCGCATATAGAGCAGGGAAATGAGATCTGATGCTAAGTGTTCAGTGGAGACGCATCTTAATGTCGGCTGTGAACAGACGACGTTAACGCTGTCCCCTTGTGATCGGATATCTGAGGACGAATGTCAACAGCTGAACATATCTTGAAGAAGAAGCCGTTCAATATCTTAAAACTAGATAAAAACGTTCAGGCCATCTTTCAGTTGATGGTACACCAGTTAGTGACTGCTCACCTCGTCTGTCACAAACTTGTTGACGTCTACATCCTCAGGCAGGAAGTCTTTCCAGCGGAGGCCTGCCTCGCTCCACATTGTTCCGGCCTTTTTATGGCTCTGATGGGGAGACACACGGTTGAGACACACTGAGTGATGGACATCCACTGATTACATTCAGGCTGACATTCATTACCGCCACATTGACTGAATCGTTCAGATTCCTATTCTCACAAACTTATATACGAGGGTTCCATCAAGTTAAATGTAAGACTTTATAAGACCATAATGAATGAAATTCAATATCAAGTCCAACCGATATGAAGGAATATCAGAGTCCCAGAATTACTTACACCTCCCCATAGTTGAACATATGATGAAGTAGCCTATTCTTAGAAAATAAAACTTTTTTTTCCCCCACATTCAACGAGGTAGTATTAAATGAATGTTAACATAATTAAAACCTACCTTAAGACATTTTAACATATGAAGTACTTTTAAGCCATGGATTCAAAAGCAGCAATTTACCCAAAGTTGTAGTTTAGTATTTTATCTTAAGTTAACAACTCAAAAGTTTTAAAAAGGGTTTACAAGCCTTCAGAAGCCGGAAGAATACGATAGATGTGATGTAATATAGATTCTAACTGAAGACTGATCTCACCATTCCACTGCAGAGTAAAGTGAGGATCTGGACCAGCAGGACTCCAGCTTTTCCAAGAGGGATCAGGGGCTTTGAAATCTCCCTGGAGACCAAATGAATGAACAAAATAAACGGTGAAAAACACAAGTTGCCTTCTCTGACTTATTTCTCTCCCAAACTCACTGAGGGGTGAAGTGGTCCCAGCCACTAACCTGAAAAGCTCTCCCATGGGGATACCTCCCTCAAGGAGCATGGGAGTGAGCAGCTCTGCCAGGTACAGCCAGATGTGGGGGATGTCTATTGCCATGTCCTCAGCCACCTCCAGGATTTCCTGAAGCCTGAAGAAACAGGATGCACACATTTTAAAGTATATTCAAAGTTGTTAAACTGATGAGGAAAATGTCCCACTGTGAAATAATGTACTTCACAGGCTCCACACTGACCCTTTATAGTAGTTTTGTGTTGAGAGGATGCCGGTCTTCATAAGCTGGTGCAGCAGCAGGCCCATGCGCTCCCTTGCGATGGTGCTGCGCTCCAGCGTCGACTCCAGCCCGTTTCGCACAAACACAAACAGCAGCTGATTACTGTTCATCTCCCGCACGCACTGCAGTGCCTCCTGTTGGGACAAAGAGGGACATCACACAGTGATAAGCGATAATGCTTAGACGCACTTCAGTGTCACTGTTAACGGTTATTAATAGAAGCTTTTGTGCTGCTGCGGCTTCACATTAAAAGCGTTCACCCAACAAACCACACAGGGACTTTTATTGTGAAGCAGCCACAGGAAATGCACAGAGGTTGCTGATCGGTGCGTACCTTCATGTCGTTGATGTGCAGGTACTCCTCGATGATGGCTGTGGACTTCTTTTCCAGCTCTTCCTCAGTCAAGGCAGGCTTGGTGGGGGTCTGGGGACGAGGAGGGGGAGGGGTGGCGGCTGCCTCCCTCTTCACTGTAACACACAAGACAAAAAAAAAGTCTTATTCTGTGGATTGATTTGAACTTTTGCTGAGAATAGTATGATTCTCAGTATCCCTGTTGCATAACATATTTATTAAGCACAGTATGGGGGTCAGGGCCTTAAAATAGTGTTTTGTGCCAATAATCCCTTTATCTTCTTCTTAGAATGGTAGAAAATTCTCAGATTTTCAATTTGAAGTTTGGAATACCCTATTTAAATCCACACAGCAGCTGAGTACTGCCACCTACCATTCTCTTTGCTCCTGGCTCTCTCTCTGCTGCCTCGGTCTCTGTCATCTGTCATACTCGCTACTCTGCGGACAGGATCGGCCAACCCGCGCTGTTCTCTCTCGCGGCTCCGCTCCTCATTCTCCCGACTAAAGCTGCGTTTGGTGACCTGTAGCCGGTTGCGATCACGGTCATCCCGTCGGTCGTCACGTCTGTCGTCTCGCCGGTCAAAGCGGTCGCCGCCGCGATCCTGGCGGTCAAAGCGATCACCACGGTCTCTACTCGAGCTGTTTCTGTAGGAGGGGTAGAGAGCAGAGTCAGGGATAGAAAATGAGTCACAAACAAGAAGAGTGATTATTTCTTATAATATATAATAAACACAAAACAAGAAACGTTATAAATTGTTCTTCAAGGCTGCCTGTTCCATGTCCTGATCCTCACCTCTGAGGAACTCGTCTGTCTGAGTCCAGTGAAGAGCCAGAGGAGGACAGCGACTGCTGCAGGGCTGAGAACCTGTTCACAGTGCTGGTGGCTGGACGATTACCTGACTCTGGGCCTGGGGATGAAATTACACATGAGGCACACGTTGAATTTCAGCTTTGAAATGTGCACTAGATGTGCATTTGATGTATAACCACATCAGTCTTGAGAACCTACCAGATTCTGCAGGTTTGGCAGTGGAGCCACCGCTGCTGCCTTTACCCCAGCTCCCCCATGTGCCTTTACCTCCTGGGGCAAGCAACTGATTGTTGAAGTCAAGAACAGGAGTCTGAAGGAAGAGACAATCGTTAAACAACAAGTGACAAGAGACAGGAAGTGACGTATTAATTCCGCTGCGAAGATCACGTGATTTTCTTTACAACACAGACACAGAGAAAGTCTGTAGAAACTGCGGAGCATCTCACTCTGACATTTGCATTCACACATCTGCGGAATTCAGTGCATGTTTGAAAAAGTGGCCCTCTCCACATACCTTTGTGATTTTGCTAAGGCGCGAGGTGTCAATGGGTCGGTTCTTGGAGATGGGCACAGTGTTCCAGCCTTCGTCCTGGGGAGGAGCGCCGCGGCCTTGGGTGTGAGACCCACCGCGTCCTCCGGAGCCTCCTCCGCCCATCCTGCCTCCTTGACCGCCACCACCACCACCAAACTCCTTTTTGGAGATGAGAGCTTGCTGCACCTTCATCTGCTCCCTATGCTCCTCCAGTTCAGCCTCTTTGTGGATCTGGTCAATTGTCTTGGGGCCCTGGTCGCCTCGCCGGGGAACCCAATTGTTCTGGGAGGGGCAAAAGAGAATTATGACAAAATAATTAATTGGCCGCTAAACTTTTGACATGGTTTGTCTTTATAGAGAATTTATGGCGCTATACATACTTTCAGTTACATACTTACTGAAATAAGGAAACTGAATACTATGAATACTCAAATGGAAATAAAATCAAAATGGAACTAACAACTCCCTGGAAATTAATCGCACCAACTCAAGAGTTCTGACTGAGACGAGGCCTCTTGGATTACACTTCTCTTTTAAATTATGACGCTAAGCCTCTGTGTTAATGAGAAACAAGATTTAGAAAGGCATCTCTCAATGACAAGCTTCAGCTTTGGAAAAGGAAATAACAATAAGGAAATAACAAATAACTAGCTTGGAAAGGAAATAACAGAGGATACAGTGTGAGCTTCACAGTTAAATTGGGCCAATGTGCTGACATGTTGCACCTGATTCTGGCTTGTAAAAACACTGAAGACAGCAGGTTCTGTAACACTGTGGGTGGGACTCGGAGCGTAACTACAGGACTGCAGCATTCCTTCAGAGAAATATGTGTTGACGCAACTACACTCAGCTGGTTTTTATAAGACAGCCCTGGAATCAAGATGGAGGAAGTACAAAATGTACTGATAATGACTGAGGGACTTGAATACAAGATGGTACAAGATTTCTTTAATGAACAATCATGAAAACATGAATTAATTCAGCCCAAACTAGACGGATGACTATGCTACTTGAAGTGATGGTGCTGTTTAACCTGTTTTCTCAGCCTACGGCACAGAGCAGCTCTGACTTTGAGAGCTGCCCCGCATTTAAGAGCTGAGGAAGACATTTCTTTCTTTGCCCATAAAAGAGACACCCACAGACCGGGGGTCTCATTTATAACCGTTGCATACGCACAAAACAGGGTTTGAAAAAAACAAACTTGATGGGAGAATGTGCACACTAACTGTGATCAATGTGTGCAAACATTTTGCAGACGTGAGGTTGTGTCACCAACAACGTTATTTGTGCTCGTACGAGATAACTGTACCGTAATAGTCCTTCAATTGAAAAATATTTAAATCAACTTATAGAAAATTACGTTCATATACCATTAATCTGAGTCTGTAATAGTTTTTAATAATATCTTCTAACATATATATAATTTAATATTCATGGGCTCCTTTGCATTGACCATTTATGGTTAAACTCTCCGATGCCCCAGACCCTCTTTGCTGACTACTGCATATCATTGTGGGAAGCTGTGGTTTGTGTGCGTCTGTGACTTACCCGTCGAAGGTCCAGCACATCCTGCAACATGAAGCGGATCCTAGAGGAGGTCTTCCTCTCCTTTATTATTTTCTCCATCTGATTGAAATACTGGACCATACGAGGCTGAAGACGAGCAGAAACAGAGAGGTGAGTCTGCATCTTCAAATTAAAACATGATCTAGCTACACATATATCAGGAGGAATGTGCATATGCTTATGAATGCTGCTTTCTCTTTATTTAACTGTGTGCGTTGTACCTTGGCCTTCTCGAAGTCTAGGTCCTTGCCAATGGTGGACAACAGTCTACACAGGCACTCCAGGGATTCCTCGTCGTGGTTTTTGAGCAGCTTTACGATGCAGTCGTGCATGATGACCTCAGTGAGCATTTTAAGCTTGAACAGCTCACCAATGAACTTGATGTTACCCATAGAGCGCCTCCTGGCCTGGTTTTTAGCCTCTTGTAGCTCCTCGACGAGCCGCTGCTTCTCCTCTCCCTGCGAAGGAAAGATGTCACATTTATCAATATACAGACGGACGCTGTACAATCTTTGCATAATGGATTCTTCACAGTATGTGGATCCCTGCAACGCTCCCAATCACACACTCAAGTTCAACTATCAACATTTGTGCATAAAAAACTCATTTTTCATAAGGCATCACTATACCCCTGAAGCAGCCTCCAGCTCCTTCTGTTTCTTCTCAAAGATTTCATCGTCATCTTTGTCCTTTTCAAACTCCTTTTGGCATCGATTTAGCAGCAGCTTGCGGAAATTCATTCCCGGCTTATCTGGGGTTTGGACTTTGAGCTGCAAAGAGCAGAGAAAATGTAAATGAACAAAGAGCAGGGGGGGAACAGGGTGAAGGGCTATCATGTAGTGCAAGTGGCTCCTCAGTTCCTCAATCCCATCACTTGGATCAGTGGCCCAGCCACGCTACACTAATTTCAGGTCATCACCTGATCCTGGCAGAGGTATGTGTTGACTAGGCCTGCCATCGTAAACACCACAGTTCTACCCACAAGACATGGGCATCACATCATTCCTACCTTTTTTGCCTGTCATGTTATTGTGTAAGTGCAGGGCCTTTTAATGAATCACAGAAACACTTTGGGTTCCTTCACTGAGCCATTTTCGCCAACTTAAATTTAGCTCCAAGCTTAAATACCTACATTAACATTCACAGACTTCATTTTAAAGACTCTTTCAGCAGCCCGTTGCTGTGATTTTCTTTTCCACAATGCTGGCAGCAATGAGTCTAAATGCAGGAGTGTTATCAACCAATTTCCTTATCAAATACCCTGCTTTTATTAGCCTGTGATAAAGGGTCCCAGGGGTGATGAGATGCAGCATTCCACTGCTGATTATCCCTCAGTCTCACACACAGACAGCAGGCTGATCAGTTCAGTCTTCATTCTGAAGAAATGTAACTATCTCTTTAGCTTCTTTTAATCGACAGCCGTGGACACTAATATTCATAACATCATGATCAAATTTACTTAGTTTATCATTTAACACACAGTATAACAGCAACACAGCTTTTTATCTGCTGAGGCAAACATTTAAACCACAAAAGTTCCAAAGTAAACATTGAAGCTTAATCAACATGTATTTACAATTGGCATGCAGCACAACTTACCCCCATAAGGCAGCGGCACATGTTGGCATAGGCCACCGAAAAGTCTGGCTCGGAGATGGCCTTTTCGAAAGTGAGATCAATGACTCCTTTTAACCGCTCCTCTGTGTCAATGGTCAGATCAGTCACCTGTTTCATTAGTTGTTGAAACTTTTGAGGGGTCAGTTTGTTGAGGATGCTGCGAACCCGTTTGAACAGCTCCTTGGTCTTGCTCTGCTCTGAGTCGCTCTCCTCTGGCTCTTCTACTTCGCGACTGCGAACAGCTTTCTTCCCTGAGGGTTTCCAGGCCTTCTCTGCCTTGTTCAGCTGCACGTCGTCATGCAGCGACATGCTGGTGATGATCTTCCTCGGCTCTTTCCTCTGCATTTGTTGAGAGCGGCGTGGACCACCAACTCCCATTCCCATACCTGGAGGCTGGGGAGGGACAAAGATGCCACACCATTCATGGTCTATGATCGTCAAGTACACAGCTCTTGGATCACATTAAGAAATTATAACTTACTGGTCCTCTGCTGCTTCCTCCTCCCATGCCAGGCTTGCCAAGATTGGCGAAGGAGGGTGTAAAGTCAGGACCACAGTTCATTCCTGGCAGACGGCTGGGGTCAAGTTGACGCAGAGGGGCCTTATTTGCCTGAGCAGATAAAAATGAATACAATTTCTCAAAGATGTAATGTTGCCATCATGTTTTCCCATGTTGGTCACATGCTTCTTAATCACATCCTAAAAATGTTTGCATAAGTTAAAAAACCTATCAAAACTAAAAGGCCCTTTTCTTTACATACACTGTAAAAGGGCTCAATTGTCAAAAGCAAGGCAAATTAAGATAAATAATTGAAGTGTAAGATGATGCACCTTGTCTAGGACGACGTCACTGATGGCTGGGAGACCCTCCGGCTTGTTCATGCTGGCTGAGCTGAACTGGAAGCCCAGAAGGAACCCCCTGTCATATTTCTTCTTCTCTTCAGGGTTAATTGGCATCCATTGTTCTGAAACAGGGACATACAATGCTCTTTTATTGAAGATGTTTTGGAAACTATTTCAAGCCACTGAGCATCAATCCAGAATGAAACAGGGAAATTGTGTCACAGGATGTATTCTCCCAACACAGCCAAGCAGCTCTGCTGAGTGGAGAAGATTATGTGATTGGACGTGAGCGTACATGTAGATAATGAAATCCCTACAATGTCCACAAGGTGGCAGATAGACTAGCAAATGAATGAAACATTTTTTTAAATTTACTGAAACAGCAGAATAGTACAGGTGTACATTTTTGCAGTTAGTGTTTGAACTTATTCTCTTATGCTTTGACTGTGAATGGAGATGTATCTTTCCTGTTTTGTGTTCTAGTTAAAGTTGCAAATAAAAAATTAACAAAGGTTTGAAGATAAAGGCTATCTAAATTTTTTAATATTATTGTCTTAAGATAACTATCGTTTTCCACAGCTGTCTCATGTCAACAGAAGCAAAACACCACTCCTAGATTTTCAATGAAGCAAGCGTAAACATAGTCAATTGAGTCACGATAAGACCAATGTTCACACTGAATTGCCAATGTAAGAACGCTGAATGGCATCAAGGTTCAGAGACACACCCTCTTTGTACTGGTACTTCTTGTCAGTAGAGTTTGGATCGTCTGGCTGAATGTTCTCAGCATCCAGCTTGTCCAGCTTGTCCTCCTTGTCCTCTTTGTCCTCCCAGGTCAGGTCCGCCTCCTCTGGGGCAGGAGGGGCAGCAGCAGGGGGCTGAGGCTCTGGTGCGGGGACGGGCTCGGGCTCTGGTGGGGTCACGACCTGCTCCTGGGTTAGGGGAGGAAGGGGCATTAGGACAATGAGACTGTGATTTAGAATAGTTTATTTTTTTTATGTAAAATAGATAAACCCTGGGAGGCGACATTTAAAATTCAGCAACAGCGAGGTAAAGGGGTTGATTTGAATTATACACTGGGCTAAAGTCGTTTCTTTGCCAGCATAAGAAGGAACGGAAAAACTGCAGACTCATCAAAACAGGCGGTAAATGCATCAAAATGAATTAATTAATTCAGTACTGCACACAAACCTCTTTAAAGGCATCAAGCAAGTCTCCCACTGCCTCTTTTTTGTTCAGATCCTTCATCTTCCTCTTTTTTTTGGGCACAGACACAGCAGCTAAAGGAAGGAAGACAAACTCCATCATCCAAAGATCAGTGCAAACATGAGTATTGCTAAAATTAATTTTTTTCCGTAGATGATGGAAGTTGGAGATACATATCATATTTGATAAATGACTTGTAACAACTTACAAAAAACAGAGAAGGAACAGAAATCCAATACACAAACATGGGTAAGTGACTGACCTTGCATAGTAGTTTCTACAAGGGCAGGGGTGACTGTCTGGGGAGGAGGGGTGTCCTCCCTCTCCTCTGCAGTTTGAGGGGGAGGAGTGGCCACTGTTTCTGGTGTGCTGTCATCAACTGCCTCTGCAGGAGATGGCATCTCTTCCTTGGCGGTGGACTGGGGCACTGGGGAATCGTCCTTTACATCCAGGACGACGGGAGGAAGCGAGTCTTCTACCTCAGCGGGGGCAGGTGCTGCCTGGGCGACTGGTTCAGCGGGAATCTCCTGGACAGCAGGTGCAAGTGCAGGTACAGGTGCAGGTACAGGGTCGGGTACAGGGTCAGGTACAGGGTCAGGTACAGGGTTGGATATAGGGGCGAGTACAGAGGCGGGTGCTGGGGCAGGTACAGAGGCGGGTGCAGGGGCAGGTACAGAGGCAGGTGCAGGGGCAGTTTCAGGGGCAGGTACAGGGGCAGGTAGAGGGGCAGGTAGAGGGGCAGAGGTGGGTGCAGGCTGGTCAACAGGTGACGGTGTGGCTTGGACAATAGGTGTAGGCGCTGCCTGAATGATGGCTGTAGTGATCTCTATGACAGGATGTTGGCTGATGTCAGGCTCAGCGATGGGGCTGTCGTCACGCTCGGCTGCACTGATGGCAGGGGCCTCGGGGTCTTGAGGGGCTGGCAGTGGCAGGCCATTCGGAAGACGGAGCTCCTCGGGCTGTGCAATGGGAGACTCCAGAGGAGCTTCCAGGTCACTGGAGACAGGAGACTGTTCTGGCTCGGCCATTGCAACACCGTTGGTGTTGGAGAGAGGGTTAAGATGTGTGTCCAAGGAGGCAGCTGCCTCGGTCTCCACCTCTTCCTCCTCTGTTTTGTCCTGTGCAGTACAGCCAGGGACAGGGACAGGGTCAGGAAGGGGTGCTGGGTAGGCTGGCACTTCAGGTGCTGATTGAGGTGTTGGAGTGGGCTCCCGTGGAGGTGGTGGAGTGTCCATCACATCCGCAACAGGAGCACTGGGTGCAGCGGTGGATATAGCGCTGACAGGGATGTCCTCTGCTTCTGATATTAGAGGGGGTGCAGGGGCCTTAGTGTTTGTGTTAGAGGATGCAGCCTCTGTGGGGATAGAGTCCTTAGAGAGGTCAGGTGTCTTTGACTGAGGAGGAGGCGTAGGTTTACCACTGTCATCTGAAGGTTCAAAAGTCAGACAAAACAACGTTATTGAGAATGATGACAAGATATGACATGCACAACTCTACAACAACAACTACATGAGCTCACATATGTTTTCATACTCATTTGTATTTGGAGCATGACAGAGACTAAATAGACCTGGATCACAAAAACATCTAAGAGTACAGTAGCTTGAAACAGACTGATTGAAGAAACATTTAATGTTAGAGGTACCTAGCCTTTAAGGGTGCCAGTACACAGCTTCAGAAACCCCCTCCTCTCACACCTTTCCAATATCTAGAATCAGGGGGCTGCACTTCTCCAGCTGCTTTCCAGCATGCAGTGTAACCCCCTTGCACAAAGTCTAAGTAATGTCCAATAGAGCCAATGTCTAAATAGCGCAGGTAATTGTCAGGGTAATTCACGGTGTGTTGATGACATTTCTGTCCTTTCATGTAGCGCAACCCCGTGTGTGTGAGCCCATTCTGAACAGTTCCTAACATTTGCTTTCCAATGTGTCCGGACAACAAGTCCCAAAAAACCAGTTCTTTTCTAGCATGAACAACTCCTTCTACATTCCCCGGCCTGTCCCCTGTAGTTAAAAATGAATGCTAAACAAAACAATAAATATTCTCCCCAGGACATGAGCTAAGGAAAAAAGCTGCTTTCATGGGTGTCACTCCTACAGATAAAAAAACACTGAAATAAATGCAGCTTTAACCAAAACACGCATCCACGCATCTATTGATAGAAGACGTTATATACTTTATATTGTCTTGGTTAAACTCATGATTCCCTCTTATCCAGACGCTGCTATGTGACATCACTTTGTGAGGGTTCTGTCCCTTTATTTGATTAATCCCTTTCAATTAATTAGTATGTAAGCTCATTCATAACACACAAGGTCCCATGTGGTAAAATGGTCAACCCCTGCAGTAAACCTGCCCTTAACAGCGAAACAATCTAAAGACGAAACCATCAGCTGGGAACAGTTAAGTCTCATTTTCAGGCAGTTAGATAAAATGTTTTGAGGAAACCACTGATTAAGTTAAATTTAACGTGACCTAAATGGCTAAATGGAAAAGGGCAAATAAGGACACATTTTTTTCTGATTTTATCTTTAATTACTTTTGCAGCAACCACTTTGAAACACCCACAGCAAAAATAAAAATAACGATATATGCATTAAACATATGAGAAGTGTAAAAAATAAATGATAAAAAGAGGAAGAAGCAGTATTATATGCTGCTGAATAAAAAACAAACAATATCAAAATGATATTGTATATTGTATAAAATCTTAGTGTAACTGTCCACGCTTCTGTCCATGTGGCACTCACCTGGTCTAACCAGTGCTGGTGTATCGTCAGCTGGGACGCTCTCACCGTTAGCCTGTGCCACCGCTGTGCTTTCTGATCCAGATATGGCTGCCTGTTGGGAGACATGCACACACCGAATAATGACGTATGACCTTTGTGGTGAGGACAACTACTTTTTCCACTCGACTAGGGGGAAAGAAACAAATGCTTTGTATTGCAACACGTGTGTGCGAGCTGGCAATCTGTAGCATTCCCTTTGAACAAATTCTTGTTTTAGGCCATCATGGATTAATCTGAAAAGAAGCTTTATACTAATATGAAATAAATACAACTTAAACCACTGAACTTCACTGATCTGATACCTTTTTTTAAAAATTTGAGAGAATTAAATGTCTGTTGAAAATATAATGGATGCTGTAGAGTATATAAATATCCGCTGTGTTACCTCTGCTTAGTCGGGTTAATGGCATTGTAGCTCACCTGTGGTGGGGTTGGGGTAGAGCCACTACGGCCCCCTGACATAATCTCCTCTGTAATGTCTCGACCTCCTTGGTTAGGGTCTCTTATTCTTATCTGTGGGAGAGAGGGAGGAGACCAGCTGTAAGGGTGGGAGTGTTACGTAAAACAAGATAAATAGAAAGTTAAGATGACAGGTAATAAATCTGCAAGGTAGTACTTAAATAATGACATAAATCTAAGATAAGATAAGCCTTCATATGTCAATCTGCATGTTTTTGTACTCAAAAAAAACTTTCAACAGTGTGGAGCAGCTTGTAAAACAAAGGTAGCCTTCCCATGATGCAACGCCTATAATCATCAGCCCTTACTGAGTCCTCCCTTCTGCCTCTCATTCAAAGTGAGCTACAATTCTCACACTCTGAATGCTGAGGTACACCGAACACTAACCGCCATGCAAATTCCTCTGCTGCACAACTGAAAGTGCCTCAGCCTCTTAGTCACCGTTAAACCGTCTGACTTAGCAAGAATAAAGTTAACCGACTTTAATCCAAATAGTCAAAAAAAAAAAAGCCTTTGCCGATTTAAGCTGATGTGAAAAAGTCAGACTCTCAGAAATGCAAAGCACAATCAGGCCAGGCAACAGACAGCTTTCCTGTGTAAACACAAAGACAGAGAGGGGGGAAGACTGAGTGAAAATCTTATCACTCACTCATAAGCAGGGCCCTTACACTGCCAACATGTGTTTTCTAGTCAGCACTCTTTTTCTCTCACTCACACTACACATACTTACTTTTGGAAGTCAGAGCTGTCATGAAAGTGGTATGAGCCAGAAAGCTACGAAATAAAGGGACGCACCCAGTCACCAGACCAGAACTGAACTGTACAAAATAACAGCTAGCTGGTTTGACGCTTGCAATCTCTGGCCAACTTTTGACTTTAAGAACAACAATACTGACTTGTTGCTACTGACCTTAACCTGGTTCAGCCTGTCAGCAACTCCCCTCCCGGAGCATTACAAACCCTAGCAGGCCCCTCTCATCCTGGGGCTGGAGTAGCAGTTCCAGTGGGCCTCGGGGTTGGACTTTAAACCCAGCAGAGCCGAATGGTGGGTGGATGTAGCACTCTTGTGTTTGACTCGGCTAAACTCACACACATCCAGGGTGAGCTACACGCCAGCAGAGCAGGACCGAGCTGGGTCTGACTGTCAGTAAGCTAGCTAGCAACTTGACTCACACCCTCCCTCTTTTACTGCTGAACAGTACAGGGAGGGGGGTGAAAAAAAGGATAATGCGACTGGCCTTGTAAAGCTATGGTACTGGAATGTGCACCCCCCGCCCACAGAGGCGAGTTGAAGGGGCTGGAGAGTTAAGGAGGGGCTGGGTAAGGGAAATGGGAGGGTTTAAAAAAGGGAGAAAAAAAAGTTATTATCAAATGAGCAGCAGTTAGGACAAGAAACTCCCCCTTTTCCCCTCAAACTCGCTCTCTCTCACTCTCTATGTCATCCTGTACACTCAAGTTTCTCCTCAATATTTTTTTCAGGCTCCCTCCTTCTGAGAGGAGGAGAAGGGGGAGGATGGGGAGGGGGTGGGTGCTGCCACAGCAGCAGAGGAAGGCTGGATGGTTAGCCCTTCCGGCTCAGAAGAGGGAGGAGACCGATGGCCACGTGGAGCTGAGCTATGTGCCGATATGTCCTCCAACCCCCTCCACATTTTCTCTTTGACACACAGCCAGAGGGGGAGAGAGGGAGTAAAAAAAGTTAAGAGAAGGTAGTTTGCACAGCTACAGCTTCTGCATGTAAGCAGGTAAAAATTGTGGAAAAGAAATTTGGCAGATGGTCGCAGTCAGACACATGACTGCCAAGACTGGAAAACTTGTGTTAAAATCCTTCTCCATTTCTTCATCTGACTTATGCAACTACAAAAAGGTTGTGCACGTCTACACACAGTCCTGTAAGTGGAAGGTAACACAGCTGAAGTATGAATATAGCTCACTCAAGCAGTTTTGTGCCACAGTTCTTGCAGTGGCTCTACATTTTGTGTGGATGTGTGTGACAGAGACGGAGCATAAGGACCTTGAAGCCAGCACTGAAGCACGGCCTTAGCCCATGGGAACAGGGACAAAGTCCATCCCAGGTGACCACAGTCACTGATAAGCAGTCATATACCTCGGCGAGAGGAACCTACACACGCAAGTATCTAGGCAAAAAACGCTGAGACCCCCTTTCCAGGTTTCATACCACATCAAGCCTTAATATATATAAAAGATTCTACATGGAGAAGAAGATGACATACATATATGTATAAGCATAATATAATGTGGAAGATTTATCAGACAAACAACGGATCAAGTCCCAGCTTCCATTAAGTTAAATCATTTCAGCCTGTCAGGACAAGAATTGACCACAGACCCTCAGAAAAGCTCCAAACTAGAAAAAAACAGTTTCAAGACACAGTGACACAAGTTTATGAGCAGCAATGAGAGAAAATCCACACACAACCAAACCTGTTCACAGAGCACATGTTTGTGCCTGTCATGATTTAGCAGAGACTCTAATATGTGTGGATCTATCTAAATGTACTGATCAAGGAGATGTGTCACTTCGACTGCAATCTTTTGATTTAACGAAGTAAGTGGCATCAAGTGAAACAGGTTGAAAAACAGATTTGCAGGAAACAGAATACTCATTGAAACTGGATAGAGGAGTCTCTGGTCTACCAGGAAATGTCTTTGAAAAAACCTGTGGCTTATATTTGTGACTCAAATGCAACCATCAGCACAGACTGTAGAGACAAAGATTACATGAGAGGCACAAACTGGGGCTTCAGTTCACAGAGAGCTACCACATACCAGGCGAGCGCCATCTGAGAGCAGAGGAAACACTAGACATACTGTGGAACTGGGGAATATGTTTCAGAGCAGCTCAGTCTTACAGAACACCGAGCTAAGGTCGAGCTCACCTCAATCTATTTCAATCGGTTAACTCAACTCCATGTCTTTACCATAGCTCTGTGAATCCTGGCACATCAAACAAGAACATTTACCTTTTTGGAAATTAAAATGTCGAATCATTTGACAAAAAAATTGGGCAAATACATTTTTGTATAATATTTTTCTCACTGACCACTTGCTTCTTGAATTAAGTTCTATTGTGCATGAAGAGTACTCCACTGACTTCATATTGTAATGTGTTGGATTTACGATGGACAGTTTTCACCCTAAAATGCAAAGCATCTGAAGAGTGATGTAGATTGTGTCTCTACTCGCAGTCATTACAAAACAATACTACACTGTATGACATCATCATGATGACGTCATCCCTGTCAAATGATTCTCCATCTATATAAGGTTTAGGTTGTGTCTGTAGTTCTGTAGGATGCAGATACAGGGAGATAGTAATCTCCAGTTAGGATTTTTTCTTATCATATTTGTACTGACTTTGACTGTAGACCCATTAGCACCAAAAGTTAATCATCTTGAAATACCCTCCAAAATAATATTCACACCAAGTTTGGTGAAAATCCATCCTGGAACAGATTTGTTCTATTTTTGTTCATTTGTCACACTTAAAAGTTTCGGATCAACAAACTGACCTCTGAAATGTAATGAAGGAAAAAATAACAGCAATAAAGCAAAATCAGCTTGTGTATGAAAAACTAACTATAAAATGTTCATTGTGGATAAACCAGGTAGGATGAACAAAACTTCATTAGGCATGCAAACAATAAAAGTGACAGTATATTGAAGTGTTTGAGGAGGACTCACTAATGACAAGGTTTGATTCTAAAGTAGCTCTAGAGCTTTAACACAGGCCAAACAAACAGCCTATTCAAAACAGAAGGGTTAAGAAACTATTATTGGTGAACCTTCTCTGGAGTGGCTGGCTGACCAAAAGTCCCGGAAATGTGCTTCAACGTATCATCCGAAAAGATCAAGAAAGAATCCAGACAAACATAAAAAGAACTGCAGGCCTTACTTGCGAAAGTTAAGGTCAGGGTTCTCAATTCCATAATAAGGAAGACAATGAGCACAAAAAGGCTTGTCTCACATTTGCCAAAAAACATCCTGATGTCCCATTAGACTTGTAAGACAATCTTGTGTGGATGTGCCAAAAGTAGGCCTTTGTGAGAGACATGGGTCCAGCTACTTTTGACAAAAAGCTAACACAGTATTCCACAGTGAGAGCATCGTACCAACAGTCAAACACTCTGATAAGTGGTAGTGGTGTGAATGTCTGGGGCTGCTGCTTTGCAGTGTGCCTGCACGATCCACGCCATCATTAAAGAAACTATTACTTCTGCTCTTTACCAGAAAATCCTGGAGGAGAGTGTCCAGCAGGACAATGATCCAAAGATCATAAAATTGAGGTTTTGGAGTGGCCCACATAGACAACTTGTTGCAAGTGATGGCAAACATTTAATTGTAGTTGGGGCCGCCAAGAACCATTTAATAGGTTTTGGGGACAATCATTTTTTCAGTCTTTAATAATGAGAATGATAATTTAAAGATTATATTCAAACTTCAGCCTCTAGGGTTCTCTCTGTAAAACATTGACAAATGATCTAGTTTGATGACCTAGTGAGGCAGTGTGGAGTGAGGCAGCGTGGGATAATGAGTTGTTGTCTTTACCACCATTGCCAATGAAAATCTACCTGACACATGCAAATCCTGTTTACTGATTAAAGCAAATAGCAATGACTAATCATGATCCATTACGGGTGTCCAGTGCAAACAGTGGGCAGAGTAAACAGCCGGCTGTCTAACTGTGTGTTTTTCTTTCGTCGTACGTCGTTTGCTCCAGAGGTTACAGCTGAGACGGACAAAGTTAAGGGTAAAGAGGATATCGTGCAATTAAAAGGCAAAAAAAATTATCACAACATCCTGTTACCTGAAAAAAATTGGAGATTTTTCTGAGTTTGACAATTGTTGGACAAAACATTTTTGGCCAATAAAAAAAAGCATAGATCTAATAATTTTTAGTCATAGTATAATTACATATTATATCTTTAACAGCTGAAGTTTGTTTCATCATGACCTTATGTTAAAATAATGATCTGAAACATTTTAATGTGCCAAAGAAGCACGAATAGAGGAAATCAGGAGAACGCAAGTACTTTTTCCACACACTGTATATGTAGATTTACAGATAAGTCAAAATGTATACTCAGAACCTTGAGTTTATCTCACTGTAGCTGTGTGAGGATTTTCTCATGCGTGGAAAACACATATGATGTCTTCACATGGAATTATTAAAAAAGACTGGTGGAGGTTTAAGTACCTGACCTCTGATACACAGATGCTGTTCAAATAGAGCTGATAACATTTTCCATTTTAAACAAACTGTTCCTTTAGGTCTGTGTTACTCAGCTACTCACAGTTCCACCATGTTTTCTAAGAAGCCTGTTCCAGGTTAATGGTTCATTCTGCGAATTAAAGGTTATTGCTTGGAATCATGAGGAGACTATGAGACTAAAGAGGATAATATGAAAACCCTAAACAACAAATGTGTTGGGCTACGAGTAAGCTATGTAACATGCTTTGAGTTATGGAATAACAACTGTACCGGTTTGCGTTCCCGTTTGGTGGGGATGTGTTGCGGAGGCTGAGGTGGTGGTTGCTGCTGTTGAGGGGCAGGGTTCATAATAACCGGTGCCGCCTGCACCGATGGGGTGAACTGAGGCTGGGCGGGGTAGTAGGCCCCTGCTGCGGATCAGACAGAGAGAACAACGTCAACCAATACATTCTGACTTAATCCTACACCGACACAAACACAAGACACACATGAGCTGTATTTACACAATGACGGCCGATATCAATAATGTTCTGAGGGTCAAGTTTGGCTAATCTGACAGTGTTTAAAAAATCTAATCTAAAATGTGAAATGTTATTTTACAGCATAACAGCTGTTGTTTTATATCAAGTTATAATGCCATTACACTGAGGTAATTGTTTTATTAGGTACTTAAGTCTTTTCAGCAACAGCTGAGGATGTGTTGGGCTGACTTTAACATTTAAGGCATCTATCTAATGGAGTAATAATGAACAGTTTACAATCTCTGTAACGACACTGTAATTAAACTTCCATTCCTAGTTTATGAAAAATAAATAATAATGTTTAAACCAAAGCATTAACACTGTAAATATTACTGGAAGGATAAGGCTTGGTAAAGACAAACCTTTAAACTTGATATCAAAGCAATATGTCACCTTTCCAACAGTAGACAAATCTAGCTTAAGGGAATAAGTTAGGATTCCTGATGAAAAGAATAAACAATGATCATTTTAACCATACAAGGACATCCTGTCCGTATAATCAAGATAAATGATGTGATTTAATACCAGGTCAAATGTTTGTGTAAACCAGTGTATTTTACTTTTATGCACTCATATATCTAGACTGTTTCAGCAAAGCAAGGACTTGCACTCCGAGGCCAGAATGGAACAGCTGCTTTCCAGCTGTATTAAAATTCATGTTAATTTTGTTCCCTTGCTTTACTTGACCAAATCTCTGAGTTTTATTGTGACTTATTGACACTGTTTGTTTTATCCAACCAAACTATTATTTATTTTTTTCTAAACATTTTCAGACTGTAAGTTTATAATTTCCACCAGGCCCTTGTGTCATTACTGCAGTAAAGCAATACGCCTAACGATACTAACAACGTGTCCTCAGTAATGATCAATCTAGCACCAAGTGCAAATCCAGCTGAAATGACATAATTGCTTCAAATTAAACCTTTATTTTGAATTGTGTCTTTCTGTTGACTTCTGCGCTCTTGCACAAGCTCAGAATTCCCCTTCATGTTGAATCTGACAGCACAGCCGACATGGCACCTGGAGAGCACCACAGGTATAGGCCTTCAGGCCATGACAAAGCAATATCTCACTCTGTGCAATGGTTTCTCCCATTTCTAAATTATATAGTTATCATCATGTCACATTCATGAATCAAATCAAGACAGTTGCTCCTGAAAAGACAGAGTAAAAAAAAAAAAAAAAAAAAAAAAAAGAACAGTTCAAAGAACTTCGATTAGCCCACCCTGTCAATGACGTCAACAAGTAATCCAAGAGCTCAGTGATATTACCTGGCCTTGTACCTGAACCCAGCTACAGCTCAGGTCAGATGTTGCCCACTTTCAAAAGGACTGGGATCATAAAATCCTCTGATTGAGAAGGCCTCTCTTTCAGCCAGTCTAGCTCCTGCTCGGCCTCTCTCCCCCTCTGCATGCATTTCAGTCTAACTCACATTACTGAGTCTGCATTGTTGACCAGGAGCAGCTCGGCCTAAATATAGTCAAAAACCCACACCGGCTGGGGGAAGAGAGTGAGCCTGCAAGAGGGAAAGGGAGGGAAGACAGACGGAGAGAGAGAAGGACAGCGAGGGGCTGAAGGGGAACATGCTGGGAAGCAGAAGGCCAGAAGGCAGAATGAGACTTTTCTTGGACAGTGTCCTGATACTGTAAATAAGAGACTTGAGATATGACTCAAGAAATGCAGGAGGTTGAGAGAGCAATGAAAGAGGGGGACACACTATCTACACGACACCTACCCTCTGAGTCCTGCTGCTCTTGAGACCCACGATTCCCCATGTTGAATGCCTGCTGAAAGCAGATCTGCGCTTAACCAGAAAATGGAGAGGGGGTTTCTCGTCAACCCCCCTCTCTGACTTTTTCCTGTCCTCTCTACAGGTGCCCTCTCAGAATGACTTCTTTTATGCTCAGCCCTCCCTCTTGCAGCGTGTCTCCATTTTGCTCCTCCCTCTGACCTTCCTGATTCCTCCCTGCCTTTCACTTTTTTTTTTTACCTCCCTCCCTCTTTTCCTTCCTTTCCCCCTCCACAGTGCACTGGCAAGTAAACTAAAACTGAACAGTTGTGTGAATTAGAGTGGCTCTAATTTGGCTGAGGGCTGCCCCTATCTTATCACAACAGACAACTGATGTAATCCATGCTGGTACACACTGGATTGTTTACTACAAAAAGGGTTGGTAGGGTATGTTCAGGGGATTAGTTCATCAAATCACTCAACTTCGGGGGAGGGAGTCTTAAAAATAGTCAGATACTGCGTCAGCACTATGTTTGTGTGTGTGTCTTTACCTGATGGCTATTAAAGGACTCAGTGGTCAGGGAGATGGCACCGATTAAAAGCGCTGGGGAGTGGAGGATAAAAGAATGATATTCTGGGATTGTTACTACTAACCAAAGATTTATAATGGTCCTGAAAGAAAAAAACTATGCTCAGATACAGAATATATCTGTACCACTGTCTGAACTATTTCCAGTGTGTGTGTATACAAAGCAAACAGCAGATCAGGGACCAGAGTTTGAGAGCCATGTCTCACTGTCACATGACCACGTATTTAGGGTCAGATGCCAACCTGATGTCGTGACATGTGATTTGCAGAACTAGCAATGTGACACACACCGTCCGACACAAACATATGCGACAGTCACACAAATAAACACCACAGGCAGCTATTTCATACTGCCTGATACTGAGAAGAACATTACTTGCATGCACAAGCAAAGGAAAGTCACTAAATTGACACTAAAGTCAAATCTAAGATGAGCTTAAACCAAATGATATGGTTAGAGTCTAACCAACACATATCACAAACCCCTTGAAGAGAATAGCTCATTTGAAAAACTTTATAGACGGATCTTGGCTCAATTTAGCTGCTTAATACACTGATTTTCATTGCTGCATTTTCTGCTTGAAAAAATGTAAACCTTTTTTTTTTTTTTTTTTTTTTGAATGCAAGCTGGTTACACCTCTGTGTGAAATCACATTTCCCTTAGCAGATCTGCAGAAGTGCAGAGTGTGCAGAGGTATTGTTCGAGCACCATGCACATCACAGGGTGGGTGTACTGCATGGTGAGGTGCAAAGAGCAAGGGCATGAATAGCTTAATAGGAAGAACTGTGTTTTTACAGTCCTTTATTCAGGCCTGTGCGTTCGATTGCTGATGAGCTACAGTTTAAACAAAGACAACACATAGTTTAGATGCCTGCTGGTGAGTAGGGGGGGGGGTCAGCAGGTTTGCTCAGGGCATTGTCAGTTCTTGTGGTGTACTGACACTCAGTCACCTCTAGAGGGTGCGACAACCCACGGGATCACAAGACAACGTGTCTGCAGTGCTACTGTACTGTGTAGATGTGAAGGTATGCATGTTTATGAAAACAGAATATGGTGGTAATATATAAACAAAGTAAAACACAGAGATACATTAATATGTATGAGATTTTGTTGATGGCCACTTTTTGTGTGCATTATAGACACATTAATCTGGGATACAGATGTTATGTACACTGACATTCATGATTTCATTTATTTTTCTGGTGTACCTGTTTCACAAACGTCACCAAGACAACAGCATGTCTTAAAACTTCATTTCATTATGGTCATATGGTCCACGTTAGCTGACAGAGAGTCATCTCTGCGGATTTCTCCATGTGTGATGGTGAATGTCATTGCACAACTGACAGATGTCACTGTTCTTATGAGGAACACTCCCCCAAACATTAAACAATCTGCTACAGATTCTCAGTGGATACACTGAGCTTCATTCCTGCCTCTGAAACCTGCTGGTCTATTACTGTCTTGTTTCAAACGAAGCAAGACGATGTTCGACACACAGAGGAGGCATTTTGGCCTTTAAGATTAGGACAACAATAATTAATAGCAACATCAGAATAAGTGATTTATTAAAGACCACTTCCTTTTTTAAACTCTATGAAAAGACTCAGAACAAATACTTAGGTGATAAAGACAGCAAATGGACAAAGCTCAGATTTCCAAAGCAACTAAGAACATCACAAACAACCTGAAATCATGAGGACGACAGATAACACATGAAATGATAAGTGGAAAACCTGTTGAAAACCTTGGTAACAGCAATATGTGAGTCATCAGATACCACAGCAGAGGATTTTTCATGTGGTTATCTTTGTAAGCGTGTCATACTGTCTGCCTTTTGCAAAACAATTCCTAACATTACATTAAGGAGTGTTGTAATGTTGCAGACATGGTACATGTAAGTTTAAAAATGTTTTGCTTCTTAAACTGATCAGCTTTGGAAGTTGTTGGACCTTCGCTTGCTGGCAGTAACAGAGGTTTGATGAGACGGAGGCAGGCGGTGTTCTGATGCCTCTGATCCCGACACAGCATTGGGGGCAGTTGGGATACTGAGGCAGCAGTATGGTGGCTTTGATTGGTTCAGTGTAAACACGAGGGGTATTTTTAACAACACTGTGACAGGATCTCTGTATAAAAAGGGGCCTGTGTTAATGTAAAAGCCCTGTTAAGTGTCTATCTGTGTGTGTGTGTGTGTGTGTGTGTGTGTGTGTGTGTGTCTCTCAGGTGAGGCCCCAGGTAGAGCCTCTTACCATAAGTACCATATTCAGCTGGGCTGGTGCCTGGGTAAAAGCCTGGGGTGCCTGCTGGGACTGGGTATTGCTGGGGTGTGGCCACGTAGGTAGCTGACCGGTACTAAGGAAACCAACAGAAGGGAACATGGAAGATAAGACGGAAAGAGAGAAACAAGAAAAAATCATAAGATGGTGATAAAAATGCATCAAAGTGTCAATCAGTCCACCTCAACTTTTCAAGTGTTTACTGTACGCTCAGTGGTTTTACTGCTTGTAAAAAAGGGCCACAATTTATAAGCTTCTGATAGTCCCAAGCTTGGCACGTTGTTACGGAGGCAGGACAGTTGCTATGACAATGCAGATACTTTAACAAGAACACAACTCAGCCACCAGAACAGGACAAGGAGGACATAACCTAGTTGATGAGAGAGCGGATTTAGTTGGTGTGTATGTTGAATGTGTGTTTCATCACGGGTGACGGGTCAGGTCGTGTGAATTAAATTAACGAGTCCCAGCGGATCTGGATTGGACTTGGAGATAATTACGGGTAACAGGTCCGTTCCAAAAAAGGGACCCATGCAGGACGTAATACTTCCTGTCTCCAATGTATAGAGAATTTATTCCAACACTGGGTGGATAACAAAGGCTTCATATTTACACAAGCATAAAAAGGAAAATGATTTTCTTCTCTTTCAACTTTAAAAATTAAGTGTGTCATTGTGGTGTGCCAATTATTTACACCATCTGGTTCGTGTATAAGGACAATCTGGCAGCGTCAGTAGCTAAAAACAACCCAGTTTGTGCCCCTACCTGTCCCGGTATGAAGTAGGCGGGTCCCTGGGGCGAGCTGGGGAAGGGCAACTGTTGCCCAGGGATCATCATCATTTGCGAGCCAGGGCCTGGCTGGTACACATGGGTGGGCGTCACGGGTCGAGGGGCATTGCTGGGAGGGACACCTCGCGGCCCACTACCAGGAGGCAAGCTGGCCCTGTTGGTGTAGTAGGGCTGGACAACAGGGAGGTGAGAATAAATAGTAGGGGAAAGGTGAGGATGGAGATTAAGAGACATAGAACAAATGTAGATGATAGTGGGAAAGATAAGCGAGAGGTGAACAGGATGAAAGGAAAATGTGGGGAAATTAATGGGATGAATTAGGTAGAAAAAGGAGACAAAGTAATGAGGGAGTTATTAGTTATCGTTCTGAAACCTCTGACATAAACATAGTCCTAGTACGCTGAATTGATTTAATCTCTTTGACCAAGTGGAGGTGGCTTGTCCAGCCTAACAGCAAGGCTTAAAGTTTGTCCATGAATCTGTGGCTACACTCCAACTGGAAACATATTGGGCATGTCTGCCAGGAGAGATAAAGCAGCTAATGCAGGTTCATTCAGAGCCTCCTCATTGACATTCTGCTGCTCGCCTGGGAGCTAACCGCCGTAGCCAGCGCAATGACACCAAGCCAACAAAGACCAAAGCTGCCAAATATTAGTCACACATATATAAGCACTTCTCAAGCGGATGAGGGGAAAAAAGAATGAAGGAAAAACTGGAAGAAAAGGGATCAGTTACCTGTAGCGACCTGAAGCTTCCCTTCAGCAGCAAAAAACACAGATCACACACAGACACACATCACATGGAGGCAACAGGAGGGTGGGAAGAGAAGGAGTGAGAGAAAGAACACCATCATCAGTTAGAGAAAGCCCAGGAACCATCCATTCTGAGCCACGCAGTGAATTAACAAGCAGCATGCAGACAATAGGCAGAACATTGTCTCCTCATAAACTAGTTCTAATTCGTCTTGAATAACATTGAAACTAAAGCTCATTTAACAATTAACTGGCTAATTTAGCAAACAAATATGTTGACCAACATGACGGTTGGTGCAGCAGAGGAAAAATGATGGGGACGGCAGGGTTTGCAGTTTGGTATTTGGTTTCTGCCGATGGGTAAATCCAGATATTAGAATCAGTATTGGAACATCTCTACTTGGAACCTGTAAGTATTTTCATCCAAGAAAAAATAAAACCCATGCATCCAATCCCTGTCATGTTAGTCACTTGTGCTGTTAGTACCTGTTGGTGCAAAGGTCGGGGCCCTGGGGCAAACTAGAGGAGGAGGAGAGGCAGACATAGCAGAGGTTAGAAAAAGCACAAGATCCATGACAGGGTTCTGTCAGTTCTGTCAGTGAACGGCCAAACTCATTAACAGTTTCCTGACCATTATAGCGGAGAGGCACGCCCACTTTCTGTAGAAAACGTTTTTTCTTTCATTTGTTTTTGTCACCTGTTTTCCAATTTATTTACAGTATATCCATCTTATTTAAACAATTTGAAGAAAAAAAAAATTTAACCCGAACAATACAGCAGGACTGAATTTAAATACTCTGAGCTACTTGCATTTACTCCTGCATCAAGAGGTAGAAGAGAGAAAAGAGTTTAAACCATGTAGGTAAGGCCTGTGCGAGCATGTAGCACACTAAGATGTTAGAATTTGTGAGGCATATAAAGGGCAGGCTGACTGACAGCTAAAATGGTGCAGGACTGGTGAGAAGCAAACAAACATGCAAATGTTCTGAGGAATAAAAAGTCTGTACACTGTGTTTTCTGCTGAGAGGATTTCAGATAGCGACAGGTTGCACACATAAGCAGTATGAAGAAAAGATCTTAATACTTTCTATCCAGGCTTTTTATCTGGATTGGTTTGTCTGAGATTTCTCTGACAGAAGTGAGGGCCAGGAATTACAGAAAACAAAACTTGACTGAATTATACTATAACTTGAGAACTACTGTCTCTGATATGTAGGGCGGAGTATTGGGGCCAAGTAAAGGGGGATACAATTGGAGATTTTAAGAATATGAGAGAAATGTTGTAAATTTACCAAAAATAAAGTTGTGGCATTAGGAGAGATGTCTTAAATTCACAAGAATTAAAGAACCACACAGAAAATACCTGTTTTAAAGAGAAAATATTTGGTAGTGGTTAAATTTTCCGATTTTATTTCTAGATATGGCCCTAGTACTCTGTTGTAGATATGTGATGGAAACAGTTTTTTTCTGGGATGGACTGTGTGCTGCAGGGTTGGGTGAACAGTTGGCAGGCCTACCTGTCGGGTCTGTGGTGTTGGGTTCATTTGTGGAGGCTGCGGGGTTGCAAACACAACAGAAGGGGGCTGCCCGGGGGGGAATGAGGGCTGCAAGAGACAGGAAGTGATATCAACAGCAGAAGAATGGGATGCAGGAGACCCAGGGAGTAAGTGGGATGAAAGGTGCATAGGTACTGAGGCCAATATTTGTGCTCAGGGTATTGTTCTGATGTGTTTTCTCATGATACCAGCATCTTTTCTTTTCCAAGTTAACGGTGACCTAATCTCTATAAATACATTCTTACAGAATCTGCAAGGGAGGGACAACATTTTGGTGCTGGGTTCTCGTTTGAGCAATTATGTTTGGGCAGGCTTTGGTTGCCCGCAAGTAAACAGTCTGTGTGGAGAGCAAAAGAGATGGAACACACTGACTCAAAGGCATCGACTATCAACTTTTTAATTCATCTGCATTCATGTGCAGATAGCCGTTGATAGGGATTAGCCAAAATGTCATCTGGACCTAAAATACCTATAAAGAGTATCACTGTTTGTGTTTTGTGTGGAGAAAAATTTGACTTGTATGGAAAGAAACTTGGACTGTAAACAGTGTATGATGACAAGAGGACTGAGTCTTGCGATGATGTCTACATAAGCAGCCCCAAAATATTGTCCATTGCCCCCAGACGCTAATTCAACATCAGACGATAGGGCTCCAAGATTGATGGTGAGCAAACAAAGGAATTGAAAAACACTGTAGCTTGAGTAGGAAGGGTTAAACCCTTCGGAATTGATTGTACTCCTGCCCTCTTAATTTAAAGAACCACACAGACAAAGGCGTCAACCACAAGCTTCATCATAGCACAAGCTACACTGGCAGCTCGCTGCATTACTTCTGACAATTACTATTGAGTGCAAAGACTGTGTGAGTGGGTGTGTAACCCTTCCCTATGTGGCTGCTGCTGTAACCCTTCCCTACCAGAGAAAGTGCATTGTTGTGTGATCTGTTTTTCATTATGTGTTACGAGAGCCCCCCCTTTTTTTTTTCCTCTGTAAGAAACAAAGTGGGACAGAGCAACACGCCCTTCAAGAGCCAGTGAAGATAGTGAAGAAGCATGGATCAGTACCTGAGACAGGCCAGGGGAGGGGGCCGGGTGGGGGACGGAGGGGAGTCCCGTTATAGGTTGTGGTGCTTTATTCATTTCATGGAGTTCTGCATGGGGAGGCGGATGTGGACCTGTGTACAAATCTGCAGAAAGAGAGAGTGGGTCATAGGTTATAAAAATAACCAGTCACTTCAGAAGTTGTTGTCTCATTCAGCACGCCTGCGACACTGGGCGACAATGTAGTACAAATTATAGCAGGAAGGATTGACTAGACTAAGGGGAAAAAGCAACGGTTTACTTCCTCCTCCTTAAGCAGAGGGGTAAATCCAAAGCTGATATTTCCTGTTAGTAGTCACAGCTTATATACTGTACTTACAGTTAAGAATCTTTTAAGGTCCCAGGTCTGGTTACACTGAGGAACCGTTTTTCCTACAGGGAAGACAGAAGGGGAAACCTTGTTACCAGAGAGCATATCATAGCACACTTCAGTTTAACTTCACAGCATCTATACTGTTTTTACTTGAGGAGTTACTCTGCAGCATTTGAAGACAGATTTGTTCCTCCTGCAGCCCTGGGAATGTCTCATACCTGTCTTCAACAAATCAGTAGCATTCTGCCACTCTTCATATGATTCTTTGTTGGAGGGGTCTCATTACTCTACCTTCTCTATAGATATTCTATAATCTCAAATCAGGAAACATAATTACAGGTGGTTGTTTTATGGTCAGCACAGTCTGACCTAAACTTTATTTTGGGTTCATCTGACCAAAGAATATGCTGCCTACTTAATGTCGTCTGTCACACCCATTCAATAATTAATTCACAGGGTAAAACCAGATGAGTATTATGAACTGTACCACAAGAACAAACTAAGTTCTTCAGTTAAGTTCCTGCTCTGGATAATATTTCACCAAGTGAAAAGTGAAAACATGTAGTTCACATTATTATCGTCAATTTAACCTAAAGGGTTTCCGGGTTCAGTTCTATTCTTATGACCAGAAAGATCCATTAGAACTACAAAGTATTTGAATTAGGTCATTTCCTGATTCCAAAGTAATCATCGTCCTCAGGTTTTAAAGTCCTTGTAATAGTGACACATTTTGTATTTATAGCCAAAACCCACATTAACTCTACCACTGAGTCATGCCCCATGCCCTGACACACACGTACACACACGCACGCACGCACACACACACAACAAAGAGAAGCAGCAGTGTAAAAAGCCTGAGTCATGATGAATCAGGGTGTTTTTCTTTTTTCAAAGAAGAGGAAATCACGCTGCAGAAAAGGCTACAATCGTCATGGTTACCATGACTATATCAACACACAAACAAAAGGAGACTGAAAGACAATGGGTTTTAACTGAGTGAGGGTTTCCATACAGCCAGATGAAATCTCTGGCTTACAAAAACACAGTTACACTGATGGTCGGCTCGTCCCCACTGGAGCCTTGGAGCTTAGAGAATGGCAGCACTGCGAGAGAATGAAATGCAAATTCTCTGCTATGTAATTGTAACTTAATCATTTGAAACTGATCTAAGACTTTTTCAAATAAAATAAAAACGGAGGTTGTGACACAAAGAGGAGTGACACTTCAAAGCTGATCGGCAGACAGAAAGATTGTCAGACTGAGCAGGGCTGGCTGGGAGATGAAATGCTGACTCACCAGTCTCAGGGCTAAAATAGGGTCTAAGACTAACAACCGACTCTACCTCTGAGGCTTTACTACTCTTACTGGCAAACTCACAACTCAAAAACCTTAAGTTGTTGTTGGGGAAAATGATTTTAACCTGAAGGAATGACACTGAAGGAATGATTCTTGAAACAATGATTGCACCACTAACACACCACACAGAATAAGTCTGCAGAATTTGAGCAAAGTGTGTAGCGAGTACAAATTCATGATACAGCCTGCGGAAATAGCAACGAGGGTTACATCAGAGCACTTCATTTCTGCAGGAATCTGTGTTTTAGGGGGAGTTATTCGAGCAAATGCAAGGCACCCCTCACCCCACAGCTAATCACACAGCCCAGTCATTTGAGCTGGTCTGACATGCAGAATCACTGAGATCCAGCCACCAGCACCACCACTGGTAAAACATGCTCATTCAACTGTTGCATAACCCTCTTCATGCACTGCCATGACCCACTGAGGAGCAGAGGAGGAGAACATTTTGTAAAAGAAGTTGGCTATCATGTCACCTACAGTAAAGCGGGTGTGAATTTACTACTGTGTGCCCACACATCATTTATATTCATGCATGCTCAGTGCAGCATTGTTGTTAAAAGAGGTGCTCACTGTTTTTCCCAATACAACTGATGCTGAGAGATGAACCAACTTTACAGCCTGGTCACAAACGTGAAGAAAAAGGTAAATGTGGGTTCAAGGTCTGCAGCAGATTTCAACATACTTTAAAAAAGCAGTAACATACAAAGACCACTATGATTACTCAGATTTTACTTAAAGTCTTTTGCCCCTTACTTACACATTCAGTAACTCCTCTGTTGTTTACAGCTCCATGGCCTGCAAGCTGAAATGTCAATCCACAGAACCATTCTGTTGGCTGTGGTAGTAACACAGTGACACAAAAACCCCCAGTGGTGGCAAGCTTCACTTAACTCTACTGGATCAGTTTAACTGTAAACTACAAGCTCACATTTAGCTTACAGCCCGTTATGTACAACAGAGAAGCATTTTTGCTCAAACCTTCACGAGGAAACAAGTCAACAAACAAACAATTTAAGCCTGTATTCAAATTCACCAGCCTTAAGAGAAGGGAGTCAGACTTATGTACACTAGCTAAAAGGTTTCTGCAAAATTCCACTGACCTGCAGGACAATTGTCCCAATCAAAGCAGTTGGAACCAAGATATATTGAATTTAACTCCATTGTGCAGAATCCTCTCCAAAGACACTGAATACTACATTTCCAAAAGATGCGTCCTAACGGACCCCAACATGAGGTAAGTCTGTCTGGTACGTGTCAACCCCTTCTAAACTCCACACTCACAGTGTGGCAGATTTCAGTTACAACATGTAAGTGTTGCTGTCTGCCACCAGCACTGGTCAAAACTTAAAACAAAACTGAAAAGTGTTAGTGACAAACACTTCAGTCAGACATTTCAAGGCGCGAGGGACGCACAAACTGAAAGTTCAGGACCAGTGACACAGCATCGCACCAGTGCAGCCTTGTTCTGCCCGCCCATGTTACTCTGTTTTACGAGCACTCTGCCAAAACCCACACATAACCAGACTCCACTTTTTCACGACAGGAAGCTGAGCAGTGTCCTCATGTCAGACAAACTGAGACACCCTGCGTCTGACAGATCATGCATTTTGTCTTATGATGCTTTATTCATTTCTTCTTCTGGCTAAAGCTGGAGTGGTAAACTGAGACTCGGGGTGGACATCTGTCCATTGGAGCTATGTTGTCCATTAGCCATGCATAGTTAAAAGCATCCATTTTAGACCAGCATTCTCAGCAGTAAGGTCACAAGTCTGCAGCCTCAACACCTGCCACATGCCTTCTGCAGCGAGCAGGGTGAAGTGATCCTCACCAGGGCTGAAACATGAACATACCCGCACAGTCGCCCTCTAAACAAACAATCCTACAGTGGTACATGTCTGAGGGCAGGTGGCAAGATGATCATCCATTGGTGAAACACCAGAGGCTCTGCACTAAAACTGTGTGCCACTTCTGCTGTGACACAGGGGCGTGTCTGGCTGTCTACTCACGCACACAACGAACTACCAGCACAGTTATTTCCAAGGCATTGAAATAAACAGGCAAACCCTGCACGTAGGGGGGAAAAAAAAGGGTGCGGAGACGTGCTGCTGGATGTTGTGCTGTTAGCCGTGTTGCTAACTTCCCTAGGCCCGATCTGGATTTACCACGTGGTTTCTCCTGCTCTTGGCGCGATGCACATCACAGCTGCCCGGCTTCGTGCCAGCCACACCTCAGCCCACATCGGCCATGACAACAACCCGTTTCACGTAAAAAAAAAAAAACACAAACCGTACCGACGCGAGCGGCGCTGCGGGGAGTCACGGATGGAGGGCAGGCGTCAATGAATGGAGACACCAACCTCGATAACTGTCAAGCTAGGGAGGAGGTGGCTACCGGTCGTTAGCTCGCACGCTCTCATTCGCTAGCTGCGATGTGCTACATCACTTAACTATGGTGCGAAGCTAACCAGGTATAAACACAGAAGCAGCAGCACCGTCAGTGGTGTCGTGACGGACATGAGTCCTGTAACCGGCCACACTGAGTCAGCCACCTCCAGACTCCTCACGCGGTTCAACACCACCACCACCACTGCGACAGCTTTCGTTGACATGATGCTTTTACAAGTGATGCTGATGAGAAAGAGCTGTCACCCCCGGGCTTTAAAAGGTGGAAAAACATCCGACCTGTCCCATCCTTTCATCCACCAGTGTCTCGGGACCCCTGCGTGTGGGTCCCCACCGACAAACCGTGTGTCTGACAGCACGTATCTGCAGCTGTCTGGGTAACTAGAGATCTCCACGCTTCACCGCCTAAACGCAGGAGGTTACAGATCACTGGCATCAACTTTACATCGCCATCACATGGTTCCAGGTGTCAAGTTAACAGTGCTCATGTTATACATCTCTTCACACAAAAGACACAGACGAACACGAAGAACACAAGCTCCGCCACTTACTACCAGGCTGCTGACATCAGGGTAACAACACCCGGCTTCGACCCAGCCGGCGATTTGACCTACTGCTACCTACGTAGCCTCCTGCTTCGCTAGCTAGCACGCAGTAGTGGTTGCTAGTAGCATAAATTGCGGCTACCGGCGAAAACAACAACACAGTGAGGCAACACGTCGCATGTCACACGAAACACGCGCGCACATATTATAAAACGCGTATAAACGCAGCCGTGGGAGCTCAACTTGGCAGCACGGCGCAATTAACTTAGTGACCGAACTAGCGAAACTGAAGAAAGAACACCCACGTCGTCTTAGCATGGGATGCTAGCGACGAGCTAGCTGGCTAATCCCCGAAAACACAGCAGGAGCAAGCCCCCACCACCACCACCACCACAACCCCGCCACCACCAAGTCCTCAGAAAGCAGTGAATAAAAGTCAGGGCAGAAAGGTTTATCTCCACATTTCAGGTCAGACGTACAGACACGTGTCCCCGCGGAGCCTCCGTGTGGCAGCGACTCGCAGGAATCTGTGGGAAAAGCAGCATTTGAACGGAGAAGCAGACGCAGGACCGAGGCTTTACCTTCTCTCCTTGAGTCCGCAGAGCCGGACGGACGGAAAATCTTCCCGGAAGCCGGTAGCAAGGTAATTCCGGCAAAATCCCATCACGTGAAACTGTCCCAGTACTGTCGACATGGAAATATTCTCAAGCCTTATCTTTTATTATGTTTCCATGTGAACGACGTGATTAGACGTGATTGTTTGTTTTATTGTAAGAGGACTCAGGGGAAAAGAAACTTTACTCCATAAGAAAAAACTTAATTTATATTCTCCATTCAGGATAATAATAATAATAATGTTCGTTCAAATAAATAAAGGTTTTGTATCGATAAATCAGAAATATTCATTTTGATTCCATGGGCCAGATTTTGGTGGTTCCCTTATAAGAAGAGTACAACAATGTCCAACAGACACTAATTTCATCCAGGTGATTATCTCTAAAGACAATCCACAGATTGACATGATTATTAAGTGAAAGTCTACAAACTGATTCCAAGATACTTGAAAACATTATTTTGATTTGAATGACTTGTGTCCAGCAGCCACATTAATAATGTAGATCTGAATATTTGATAAATGATGGTATAATCTGTTTGTTCATTTTACACAAACAACCTCATATAGGCTATATATATATATAAAATCATGTATATATAAATAATTTATCTGAGACACATAAGTCGCCACTGATGAAGTGTTGCATCAGTCTTTATTCTCTTGAAGTTCTTTATGTCAAGACACCTGAGTTATTATTCCTTGAAGCCTACTTCACACACTTACAGTGAATTTTATTCTGAACTACTGTTGCCATTACTCCCCAACATTAGAATATATACATATCTGTGTGTACACACTAAGTATACATGTGTATTTAGTATCAAGGCGCTTTCCTTCCACTAAGTGGCTCCTCCTTGTGGAGAAACCTCAAAATGCTTGATAAAGTTCCATGACTTTCTCTGCATCTAAATCAATCAACACACAGCCATAAGATTTCCACCATGTGGATCTGAGTTTTTATTTGTTTCAACCTTGAACAGTACTCTAACAAACAACACCCCCCCCCAAAAAATGTGAAGATTACATATTTGTAAATGTTCTAATTACAAAACATTATAGAGGATAAAAGTAGTAGGAAAAAAACAAAAACAAGATGTGAACTATTGATGTGGTCTGAGCAAAGTTTTTATTCATTTACTGATGACTGAAACACATTCCCACTGTAGAGGAGGCCCCCAGTCAGTATAGCTGCTGATTTACATCACGTGTGAGAGATGGATCAAACTTATAGCAATGAGGAGAACCATCTATACGGAGCAGATAAGGTCCCAGTTTAACCCTCTGTGTCATACCAGTCCAATTAACCAGACCCCAGCCATCCATTTTTAATGATAGCTGGTGCTGGGCCACAGATGACAGTGAGAAGACAAAGCAAGGTAGAAGGATAGGCCTGCCTCGCTCTTTTCAGCCATGCAGTAAACAATTCAATATAACAACTTCCGAGAGCCATGGAGGTCTACCCTTACAAACACAGGGAGACACTGACGAGAGTGGGCTTTTTGGCTTCAGTCTAGGTTTCGTAGTTGGGGTTCTTGCGGAGGATAACAAAGCCTTCCAGGATGGGGGTGACAGGGAGGTACTCCTCTGTGGCCAGCTCAGCCCTCTCTCCATGAGCCAGTAACACTGGTGTGGTGTGAGTCTGGAAACCTGTGATGGCCTTCGGCTTCCCTGCCTGGCCCACGACATCCACAGCCTGGACACAGATCATACAAACTCATGAGATATAGATTCAAGATAAAGATTTAATCTGGAAAAATGTTTATTTTACAAATGATTACAAATTTCCATAAACATTTCATTCTTTACAATTCTCCAAGTAATCATGAGCTTTACCTGTCCAACTCTGACTGACACGGGCAGAGGCCGGAGCTCCTCGTCGAATGTGACCAGCATACGTGGCTGCATGGCTGCGACCAGGCCGTACAGAATGTAGTGAGATTTCCCCAGGATTACTGAAATGCACACAATGAACAGCAGGGGGAATGTGAACACAAGAAAAACACTAATGATGGCAACATTAAACTTGCATAACCGTGATGGAAAACGTTAAGTGTAAGCAGAGAGCTGAGGCAAGTGCAGCGGGAGGAAAATGAACTGACTGTTCTTGACATCAAGGAAGGAAACGAGCACGGTGAGTAGTCCGGCGACGGCGACCTGGCTCATCAGCTGCCTGTCGCTATGGTAGGGACAGAGTGTCAGTGTGCCTTTGCCCAAGTGAGTCAGACCCTGTGGAGGCACAAACAGCAGAGAGTCAATACTTATTCAAACACACAGTCTGGTATAAAGTGCCTTTTGTGCTGCCACCCACCTGGGCCAGTCGGACCATGAAGAGATTGTTGGGGTCTTTGGCGTGATACTGTGCCAGCTGCCGAAGCATGGCGGCCAGACGTGCGTTATTTGTGCCTGTGGAAATGGAAAAAAATGTGGAATTTGTTAAATGTATTAAGGATGTTGACATTAAAGGTTTTTTTTTGCAGGACTGGGGGGCATAGTGCGTCACTGAAAAATGGCAGATATGTAACATGGACGTTCAAGTAATCAGACATTTCTGTTCAAAAACGTCAGCGCTGTTTTTAACGAAGGGAAATTACATAAATTAACTTTTTCATGAGGATAGAAGCCTTTTAATACACTGAGTTTTAAAGCTACAGCACAACAACCCTCTGTGTAAAATAAGTAACTTTGTAATTGTACTCAAAATATTCTACGTCATCTTTACTCCCTTTAACAGAGTTTTAATGAATGAGATCTAGTTTATTATTTAATGGTATAGTCTTTATTTACTGCATGTTCTCTTGTTGCATCACTTGGTTTTGCAAATGTTATTTTAAACAACAGACAAGGTATTAAACATGCAAGTCTAATACTATCACTGTTACCATGATTTCAGATTACGGGGTTTGATATTATGGTGGCCATGATATCATAGTTAACCTTATGCCACGTAATGCCCAGAATCCTACTTACCACTGCCCACCATGCCCATGGCAAAGATGGAGTTGTGTGAGACTTCAGGGTCTGCATCATGGGAAAACTTGCTGAGGGTGTCCAAGATGTTGAGCCGAGGGTTGGACACAGAAATGAGAGCCAGAGCGAGGGGCACTGCTCGCCTCAGTGTGGGCTCACCGTAACGTAGCTGATGGGACAAATACAGACAAATTTAATTTTAAAGAGTAAATGCACGGTCAACATGCCCAGATCAAGAAAAAACTAAATGTGGCCTAAGTTCCTTTTAATTGCAGATTTAAGCTGTCACACCGAAGTAGTAATAGTTGATATATGACAGAAAGGAGCAAGTTATGCTTTGTTCTTCTTGCGTTTCATCATGAAATTATTGTGACAGAGCACAGAGAAACTGTAGTGAATGGTATCAAAGGTGATACGATGTGGACTAATGGTGGGGTCTGAAAATATGAAAGAGCTGTTATGTCAAGATAACCACGTACAAAGGCCTCTCCTTCCTAAGCTTGAAGTACAACAACATTTTGAAATGGGTGACAAATAATATATTCAGTAAAAATTAAACAAAAACATATTTGGTATAGAGAAGTAAGAGGAGCTACTGACCAGATGTCCAAATGTCCGTAGTGCCATTTCAGAGCCAATCTCCTCCCCCATGGCAATCAGGGCAATACCAAGAACAGCTACACCCTGACATGGAAAGAATACCAGTTTATTAATCTGTTCAAGCAAATATCTTCACACACGCTTATAATACAGATGATAGGCACTGATAATGGAGAGAAATGTTGGTGAGCAATGATAATATGTTACCTGGTGGGAGCCCATATCTGCAGCACTGTCCTTCTTGTCTTTGTCCTTCTTATCCTTCTTATCCTTGTCCTCCTCTTTTTCTTTCTCCTTGGCTTCGTAGTGCTCACTGCAGATATGGAGAAGCTGCTGCACCTTCAGTACATTGCCGGAACCTGAGAAAAAAAAAAAAAGAGTTTTATTTGAGTTTTGGCAATCCATAAAATTTAGTGATCAAATCTTAAGGGGGGGGGTGTACTGTGAGACTGACCTGCATATGCACAGATATCCACGAGTGTGTTGGCAAAGCTGCGGAAAGGTTCAGGCACAACCTGAAGAGCTGCCAGGGTTGTCTCAATTGCCTCTCCCTTACCTGGGGAAAGTGAATGACACAAAATCAAGAGTTAGAGCAACATGATAAAAAAAAAAAAATTGCAGAAGGTGGAACTGACCTCTAAAACTGATCTTGAACAATACAAGATTCAGAAAGAGCAGTCACACATTACCTCTTAGTGTATTGTATTCTGCTTACATCCTCAGTTCAGATCTGAACATACACAAATTTGTCCCGAGATTGGATCTCTCAGGACAGATGCTAATAATAGGTCTATAGCTCCTTTCACACAGTTTCAAACAATCTCCTCAGTTATTTTATTTTTTTAAAATTCTTACCCAGGTGGTTGAGTCCTAAACCTAGAGGCAGCCAGCGTGCATATGTGTCCTTCAGCTCCTGTTCGTTCTTCTCCATGATGGTCTGGACGATGGTGGAAGTCACGTCGCCGTTACATGACCCTACTGCGATCATACCGCATGCAAGTGCTGTCACTCCAACCACCTGTGGATGAAACATACACACTTGAACTTTGCTTAACTGATCATATACTGGTCTACAATGAGAAGAGCCCTTAACATGCATCCTCACCTCCATGCTGGATTTGGAGTCTCCCATTACAGGGAGAAGCAGAGAAAGGACATCTTCTCTGTTAGAGCCAGCGTAGGCCAGGCCCAGTCTGAAAACAAGATGACAAGGATCAAGACACAGCCCCAAAGTGCCCCCATAACATAAAACTTTATTGATCCTTAGAGAGACTCAACTATTTACAACAGAACAAGAAATAAAATAAAGAGATAAGCAGGGAAAACCTAACTTTTTTTTTCTTTTTAAAAACAACGATAAACCCTGTTTATCTTTCTGTATGTGAACATTCAGCTCACCCAAAGATGGCTCCTATCCTCATGACATTGCTGTTGTGGAGAACATAGTCAGACAGGAGGGCGAGGGCTGGGTCACATTCATTCCTCACACCCGAGTTTACAATGCCACAGGCCAGGAGGGCACCAGACTATACAGGGACACATGACACAAGTATAAGACAAAAAAAAAAAACAGAGAACTAGATTTTAATAGCGTCTCCACCATGGTAATAAGCCTGAAAATAGCTCATGTCATGCTGAGCGTCAGTTTCCCAAGCGGTTGTAATCCAGTCAATACAAAGGATTTGGCTGACTAGACGTTAGAATGGAATGTAGAGGTTTTCTGCAATATAAGTGCTGAAGTAAATCATTCGAAAACTATTTATGAGATGGTTATCAAAATTTGTGGTGAAGCAGAGTTGATACTGATGGGATATTGAAAAGATTGTGTTACTGACACCGTGTCTTTATCTGAAAGTAACATGATCTTTGTTGAAAAATTTCCAATAATTCCTCATATGAATGTTCATCATTATCCATTTAACCGCCAAACAACAATAACAATTCCAACTGATTAATCAGATAATCGCAAAGAGTGCGTGTGTGTGTGTGTGAGAGTGAGAGTGCTGCAGGTGTGTGATGAGTGAATCCTTGTTTTCTTACTGTGAGTGTCCCTGATTCTAGGTGTAAAAATGAACCAGATTTTTAAAAAACATCAAATTTAACAGACGGACATACATAAGTGTTAATATTACGTCAGGCACTAGCTGTTTTAATCTTGATGGTTAATTATATGTTAACACACATCAGTTATCTGAAAGAAAAAAAATCTCTATGTTCATCCCTTCTTCCCAGTCCAATGTTTACCTTGATGTAGTCCTCAGAGGAGTAGAGGTATTTGTCTATCTGGGTCAGACCACCATCCACATCCCAAAGCAGGATCATACCCAGGGAAGCTGCAGCACTCAACATGCCTAAACGAGATCATCATTAGTCACTGGTCATTCAAATAAAGTAACAGTGATATACAAACGATCAAAATCATCAAACATATACGCATGTCAGTTAATCAGCTATGTCAAGAAAGGGAAAGTCCAGCGAGGAATACGCAAAAAGGGTTTTGAAGACTAAAAATACTACAGTATTTGTGTGCATTTTCATTTACCGTGATCCTTGTTCTTGTACAGCCACTTGTTGCCATCATCTGTGAGCAGCTTGTCCTGTCCAAAAGCAGCGTTGACAAAGCCGTTCACAAAGGAAGAGGCCAAATTCATACGAGCAGAGTCCACCTGGGAGCCGCTCCCGCCAAACCCTAACACATACAGAGTAGAGGTCACGCTACATGGCTTAATCAATGTTTCTCACCATCATTGAACAAATAAGTAACTTTCAGCTCACTTGCCACAGTGGCCAGTAAATCACAACAAACAGCATCCATAAAACCATCTGGACTTACTGTTGTTTTCAAGATGTGTTTTGTAGATGTCATCTGGGACTTTGGGTTCCATGATGTCCAACTGGGAAGGAGAAGATTAGTGTGTTTATAAAAGGTTTTTAAAAGAAAGGCCACAAAATTCTCTCTGCAATTAAAAGCTTAGGCAGCTTTTATTAGTTACCTCTCTGGCCAGGGCCAAGAAGTTGCTGTTGAGCTGCACATTAGACATAATCTCTGTCAGGTCTTCGTAGTCCTCTACATCCTCATTAAGCTCCAGGAACATGCCATGGCGACCCAGCATGAAGGCCATCTGCTTCTGGATGACACTAACAAAAAAAAAAATGCAATCAGATAAGAGATATTAAATGTTAATGTGTTCATCCACCTTGACGGGTTAATAACTTATATCATTACGATGACCATCTTATGCCCTCGAGGAATGGTGGTTAATTTGTCCTTACATGTCTTTGCAGGATGTGAAGATGTTTTCTACCAGCTCCACATCATTGAGAATCAAGGCGAGTCGCAAGGCCTCTGGATAACGGTTAAACTTTCGGAAGATGTTCAGGGCACATCTCAGCAGAGCCGAATTTTCAGGCTCAGGAACATAACTCACACAACTAGAACCAGGAAAGAAGTTAGGAAATGAAGCGGTTGTATTTCAGTGACAAATTTAAATTAAATTTTTTATTAATGACTAATGTTTGGGTTTGTGAGCAGTGTATAACCTGGACATACCTGGTGAGGTAAAGGCAGACTTTTCCATAAGCATTTTCATCTATATAGTCTTCCAGCATCTCCAGCCTCTCGATCTCCATCAACAAGTCGCACGCCTCGTGCTCTGCATTGTGGGCCATGTTATAGGGCACAATCTCCCTCACTAGTTTCAATAGCGTCTCCTGCTGTGCCTTGTCACTCTCTTCCACCTCCTGCCACTCCTTAGCCACCTCACCTGCCAGGTGCCTGGAAAATGATGGAAAGAAAAACAGTCATCAAAAATGAAGCAAACACCAAATTACACTATATTTCACCCCAACACCCCTCACGGTTTTCTTATGTAATAAGTTATCTTGCTGCTCCAACAGTAGCAACATGACTTGCAGATGTATGTAGTTTACTTACCTTACATATTCATGTCCCCAGGAGGCCAGCTCTTCCTGTGAGCCCAACAGACGGTACTTCAGGCACTCCCTCTCACCGCTCATCGTCATGGCCAACACTGAGACCACATCAGCACAGAAATGCTGCAAATACAGAAAACATTAACAGTGCGAACTTTATTTCATGTGTCACTTGGTTTTTAGTGCTTTGATTCTTGGGGCTACATCCATACTGCTACATTTTCAAACTGAAACAATCTCTGTCCACACAAGGGTTTTGGCTCTGTATCAGCTTTAATCCCTGTCCATACTAACAGACCTGAAAATTAGTATCATATGCCTGCTCACATATCGTATACTGGGCATGCACGTGCCAGTGCCCACAGGATGCATTTGGTTGTTAGTTGCTGAATTGTCATAGATTGCTTGAATAATATCCCATATGCATGTAAGCAGTTGTATAATTGCAAAATTTAACCGCACAAGAGCTGTTGGCAAATACAATATCTAGACTGTACAAACATCTCAGTTTCTGCCCGTCAAGACTAAATCTCGTCCCCGAAGTCTCCAGCAGCGTTTCCAAACTTCTGTTTTAGTGGCTCTAAAACTATGGATGTAGCTTTGTTCTGGTACCTTTGGCAATAATAGAAATTTATTACACTATTTATGCATTAGACATTTGATGTCAAACAAATATTTTAAACTCATCCTAATATAGAAATGGTTTACAATAAATGCCACACAAACATGCGTTAATACTGTTGTTTTCATCCTTGGAAAAAGCCTTTTTTGTCAAAGAAAAAAAATCTGTAGCTTCAATTCCATACACTTGTGTTGATGGCATCACATAGTTTCAGTTCCACTGAAAAGTCGAAAAATGTGCTCATACTTGAGTTTTTCAGTTTTCTGGCAGCATCACAATGTTACCTTGTTCTCTCCAGGAGCCATGCCCTCGTAGATCTCTTTGAGCTTGCCATAGTGTGGGCGCAGGAATTTCAGGGGTTTGGGTACTGAGGTCATGGAGGTGGTTGAGGATCGGATTAGTCTGCGCAGCTCTTCCAAAGCAGGACGATGCAGCGCTATGTTCTCTTCCTGCCAATGTGTAGAAAATGGTGCATTTATTTGCCTTGTAAAAGGAAAGCTACCCCGTAACACATGGAGGGGAAATAAATAAATATAATACTCACACTCAGTCTCTCCACCATCATCTCTAGGTCTTCTTGTAGCTGCTTGTCTTCTTCTGACTGAGGTGATTAAAGAAGAGAATAAAACTTTTAAAAATTAAAAACCTCAGGAGCAAATTAATCTGAGAGGAGGGGGGTGACCACAGTTTTCAGTTGAGAATAACATGATGGCAGCGACAACATGTATTCACTAATGTGTGTTCTGTTGTTTGAAATAAGTTTGATGATGATGATGATTGAAACTTAACTTGGTAACTTTATGATCTTGAAAAACATGATGTCAAGCATTGTTGTCAGTCGAGCTTCTGATGCAGCTGTCCACCTCAACAGTGAAAACCTGACCGGTGCATTTACAGACATCCTATCATATGACTTCAAATATTCAGTTTAATGTGAAAGAAGTGTATAAAAGATATGTCTCCTCGTTTCAGAAAACAATCTGACCAGTGACAGCGTTGGCTGCTTAATCAAGCCAGCTCCAGGCTAACTGTACGTTTTTATTTAACCTTTACTTAGTCAGGAAAAAGTCAAGATAGGCAGCAGCACAGGTGAAAACATGTGTAACTCAACCAGGCGAGTTAAAATCCTCAACACCTTGAACCTAAACCTGTGAAATCAGTCTGTTGTTACATTTGAGTGTGGCTGCTGTGTCATACAGTTTACAACCCAATGCTATCCCTAGCTAGCTGTACGTGCTATCACTAAGGCGAGCAGAGCTAACACCACACACACACTGAGGACGGCGGCGATAACAACTAGCGGGCTAATGCTAGCTCACCGGTTGAGGCTATGCTAGGCTAAGGCGAGCTAACGCTGTGAGTTACAGCTGCAGGGGGGTGGTTTTTTTTAAAAGACGGACAAAACACGGAGAGCTCAGAGTGGCAGCTCTTCATAAGACACCCGAGCACAGAGTCCCCGGGAGTGCACGAGTCCTCTGTGCTGAGAGACACTGACTCCGGCCCGCTCCACCATGTTGTCAAAGCGGCAGTGACTAAGGCAAAATATCTCCTCTGTCTCCCCGTGACGTTTCCCGAGCAGCACGTTTGAATGAGAACAACGTCCCCGCTCACCAGCTCCTGCTCCTCTTTCTTCTCCTTCTCCTTGTCTTTGGGCTGCTGGCCCTTCTCCTTGTCCTTCGTCTTCTCATCCGTCTTTTCGGGATGCTTGCTCTCTTTCTGTTTTGCCTCCTCCATGACTGCGGCTCTACGATCTGACGACCAGAGAGCGGAACTGAGCGGCTCCCACACAGCAGCTTCTTCTTCTTCGGTAGAATGTGGGCGAGTTTGCGCTCTCTAGCGCCCCGCACTGGCGTGAATTGTCATGCGCTTGTGTGTGCAGTTCAAGTTCAGGACATCTAAAGAGTGTACAATTACAGGACAAGCTCTTTCACAGCGTGCCCTGTGACTTCCTGCACTTTGCCTCACTACATCTTTTCTAATCATAAACACATTTAACGTGCATCTAATTTTTGCACTCACACATTTAAGATACGATAAGATAGACTTTATTCATCCCACACTGGGGAAATTTCGACTTTACAGCAGCAGAAGGGCATTAAGATAGAGAAAAATAAAAATATGCATATATATATATATATATATATATATATATAAACAAAAATGTAAACACTATACAAAGATACTGGAAATGCACAGTGGTGGGAAGTGGAGAATATACATTGGAATCAGAATCAGAATCAGAAGTACTTTATTAATCCCCGTAGGGAAATTATGTCACAATTCACATGAAATATATATATGTGTGTGTGTGTGTAGGAGGTAGATACAGAAAAATGAGAGTAATGATTATTACACTGTTTTTACGTGCTTGTTGAAAGGTCTTATGGCTGTCGGGATGAAGGTCCTTCGAAACCTCTCTGACTGATTTGATGCCATATTTTCCAATACACTGTAGTGTCCCAACCAAATATTCAACATTGTCACAAGTAGGTTTTTTAGCAGGATTAGTAAACACACACACAAATACACACACTGGTTTCTTAACTTCATTAAAAAGTTATATATAGGTCCATTGTCTGTCTGTATATGTTGTTTCCATTGGTGGTGTTTGTTTGCACTATTTGTTGTATGTTATATGTTGTGTGTTATATATTACTTGCACATTTGGAGTATGGGAAAACGCAATTTCAATCCTCTGTGTAACAACCTGTTGCATTGTTTGGTTGACAATAAAGTTCACTAAGACATATATGAGAATTCATTTTTTTTGCGGGGGGAAACTGTTATTTCCCACGCTCTTTAAAGTAGCAGACCAGCTTGTCATATGACCACAAAAGTCACATGTTCGTTTCCCGTTTCTGTCAAAATGGCTTTGGAGGCTCGTGTGTTGCGTGTGTGCACAGTAGCACTGTTCTTCGTGTTCTCTGTCTGTGCTGTTGGACACGGACGAGTCAAAGGCTTCAGGAGGTTCGGTCATGTGCAGCGGGCCCAGCGGGGAGCTCCGTCAGAGGAGCAGTGGTTCACCCAGAGACTGGATCACTTCAACGGTGCAGACATCAGGGAGTGGAAGCAGGTGAGTCCCCCAGTGTGTTGTGAGCAGGGGGTTAGAAAAGGGATCCGATTAAAGGTCCAGTGTGAAAGATTTAAAATTGAAGATAAAATAACCCTAGTGATGTTTTCACTGGTGTGTGATCATCCACATTGTATGAATTGTTGTTTTATTTTCCCTAGAATGGGCCCTTTATATTTAACTTTATATTTACATGGTTCACCACAGTTTCTCTTTCCTGTTGGGAAGAGGAGGGTGAGATGAGGAGTATTCAGCTGCAACATGCAACTTCACCTCTAGATGTCACTAAATTCTACACACTGAACCTTTAAGCTGGTGCTGGATGTGGTGTTAAATGAATATAGTCATTGGAAGAGTTTCCTTCCTGTCATATGTTATCTATGTCTATGGTTAAAACCTAAACCTTCTTGATTAGAGTACAATCAGCACTGCTTACTGCTATTAGACCACATGCACTGTACAATAATAATTATATATAAGTGCAATTTCACAGTTTATATTTTTCTTATGTATTTCTATTTTACATAGTGCCTCGTGTTTTTACTTATTTATTTGTATTTGTACAATCTGAATAACTCTTTCTCTCTCTCTCCGTTTGCCCCAGAGGTACTTTGTCAATGAAAATTTCTACAAGCCAGGTGGCCCAGTGTTTCTGATGATAGGTGGAGAGGGTCCGGCTAATCCAGCATGGATGCAGAATGGAACCTGGCTCACCTACGCTGAGAAAGTGGGAGCGCTCTGCTTGATGCTGGAGCATCGCTTCTATGGAAAGAGTCACCCGACAGTGTATGTGTCACCTTAACTCGTGTTCTTGAGCTTTTTCTATCTTTAGAGCAGTTGATTTAGTCTCTAGAGGTTTCACCGCTTTTGTGCTTTTGCGATAATACAGTGTGTTACTATTAGCATGGTAATGTATTGGAATATCTTAAATCTAATTTAGGAAAAATGTTATAGTATGAAATTTGTTGGAGTAGAAGGGTTAAATGGCCAGAGAGAGAAAGAGAAAGGAAAAGAGAAAGAGAAAGAGAGAGAGAGAGTAAAAGTCAACACAAAATGGACCACAGTCTGTCACAAATCTTTGAATGAATCAATACGTTGTTATTGACAATCGATACTCTATCAAGAAACATAATATCCCCGAAATTCTTTATCGGTCAGGATCGATTGTTAAAGGATCCTTTCGTTTTGGCTCACGTGGAGTTACTTTGAGCAGAAATACCTCGGGAGCATCAGCCAAAAATGCATCAGGACATCACAATCTTGTTCCATTGGAATAGAGAAGCAAATGCTGGTGAAGCTTTTGTACCACTAGATGGCAGCACTGCTTTCAGCTAAAGACCGTCCTATACATGGCTCATGAAATCCTCTATAGACAGGATGATGGACACACTGAAGATGTTAACTCAAACTGCTGAGGAACTCATTACCACCCCACATCAAAAATGCCCAAACACTGCTATTATTCAAGAAGGCCCTCAAAACCCACCTCTTCAGACTTGCCATCCCCTTCTAACACCCCCCCCCCCCCCCCAATTTTTATTTTCTTAGTATACCTTATTCTTCTCCTTTTCTTTGTATTAAAGTGTATACTGATTGTTTTCTTATTTTATCCTTCACTAGTCGTCTTTGAAAGCTTTGAAAAGAGCTATGTAAATGCAATGTTTCATTATTATTATAACCCCCTCCTCTCTCCATCCAGTGACCTCAGTACAGACAACCTACGTTTCCTCAGCAGCCGTCAGGCTCTAGCCGACCTGGCTCACTTCCGCACCACGATAGCTGAGACCCGAGGCCTGACCAACAGGAAGTGGGTGGCATTAGGCGGGTCATACCCTGGTTCTCTCGCCACTTGGTTCCGGCTGAAGTACCCACACCTCGTCCATGCCTCTGTGGCCACGAGTGCACCCGTTCATGCTACTGTCAATTTCCCAGGTGTGACAAGACATTGCAAAACATGAAAACATGGACAGATGTGCACACAATCACTCTTGATTTGTGCCAAATTCTTGACAAAATAATTTGATTTAAGAAAGATTTATATATACTAAAGGACACAAAATATTTCTTGAAATAGTTAAACAGTATGTTTCACTTGTAAATTCAGATTAACATAAAGCACCAAACCACTGAGCTCTCCAACAGTTAGCTTGAGCCCCAGACAGATCAAAGATGAGGAAAGCTTTATTCTCTATCTTTGTCTGTGTTGTGTTTGGCTCTACTCATTGTTTTTCCTCCGGAAGGCTCTAGGCAGGAATCAGGGTCAGAGTAGCTTTGTACACAGAGATGCTATCAGAAGCTCTTGCGCCACATTCTTTTAGATTTATGAAGATAACCATTACAAAACACTGCAGTCATCCAGCATTGCTTCCAGGAAAAGACTGGCTTCTGTTCCAGTCATAAATATTCCAGTTTGTTTGAATGTGAAGTTTCTCCTCTGAGAGCCTGTTTTAATAGTTTCATAAACTGTGAAATTAAGTCATCAGTTTACTTCGTGCCTCACAGAAACCATTTCCAAAAACTGTCTCCAGCACTTGAATAGACCTTGGTTCAGATATTGTGTTGAAGATGAAGTGGTGCTTTTCCAGCCCTTCAAAATAGTCGTCATTGTTGAACTAATGTTTTGTTTATTACTGTGTATTACGAGCAGCCCAGGTTTAAGTGTCTACTCCTCCCTCTGTCCTCATGTAATGCCAGAGTACTTGGAGGTCGTGTGGCGTTCGCTGGCCTCAGAGAACACAGAGTGCCCCCTACTGGTGAAAAAAGCTTCGGATACCCTTGTAGAACGGCTAAAGGATCCCAAGACCCACGACAACATCACTAAAGACTTCAAGTACCGTACATTTACACTCTGTAACCATTCCTGTTATTTACTGCCAGGAACACTAGTGTGGATTAAGATTCTTTTTTTTCGTCTATGACCTCTGTTGTTGACTTACTGAGTGACTTGTTTTCTCGCCGAGTGTCATAACTTCCTTTATCTGACCTTTTTTTTTTCATCAAGAAAAAAGTGTCCCTTCTGACGCCAAGCAGGAAAAGTACAGATTTAGTCAATACCATTAATAACCTTGTTCCATGAGAAAGTCCTGGTAAACTATGGGTGCCTCAGGGCTGGTACACTTAAATAAAGTACATCAGGTTGTTATAGTGACTGGATGGTCAGTCCACATGATGAGTAAGCAGGCTCACATTTCTTTTTATAATGGGGTGGTTAGTCTCATGGAACTACTACTGTCGCAGAGACAGACAAGCTAAACCTGTGTCTCTGCGTCTGCACCGGTCTTACCACACTGGACATCTTTTGATTTGCAGAATAAATAGCCCAGACGGTGCTAATGCAGGAAAAAACATGTAGAGGTCTCGAAGGTGGTTGAGAGGCTTGTCCATCTTCCAAGCCACAATACCTCAGAGAATGTTTTCCATGTTTCACAATTTCATCGTGAAGGAAATATCACTCACAGGCAAACACATGAGTCGTTTCTGAAATCAGTGTGTTACGTCATCATCATGTTAACAGAATTTACCGTTGCAAAGACTTTTCCACTGTATGTAGTAACGCTCAAGTGAACACACCCACACTTCTGCAAAGTACAACACTCTCTTTTGACTCCGCACCTCGTAGCTGTCAGGTTGACAGATGACCCAAATCAGTGTCCGTGTATTGATGTTGAATGAGTTACTGTTCCACTAAGAGGTGAAATTTGGGTGTTTACAGATTCTGCAGATTAGTGATCACTTCAATTTCAAAGTAAAAGGCCTGAGAGATCCGGAAAAGACAAAATATTCCAGGTAGCATTCCATTAGACATTAGCATTCAACCTGTTGCTGTTTAATACTGTTATGTGATATGATGGGAAAAACACGTTAATTCCAAAATTTCATAGCCCCATTGGGACATAACTATTTAAGCCTGGAAGTAAAATGCATTGGACTCCAGCCTCTAACGCTAAATGCTAAAGATAAATAATCCAATGCTGAAGTGCTTGAAACTATTTTTTGTAACAGTTTACTTGATTACACCAAATATATTTTACTCACAGTCTTAAATAATTGTGTCCAACATGTGCATTGGTATTTCAATATGAAAACAGCCCTTGCGGTTGAATGCTAATGTTAGCTGTTGTCTTCTGTGAGCTAATGAGCTTTAAAATATGTTGTTTAACCTTGAAAGATGGTCCCTCCAGATTTAAATGATCCAAGTACAGTTTGTAGCAGTGAGATGAAAACAGTCTGTCATATTTATAATCCTGGATCACATCAATATTATTCTGATGATGAATAGGAACATTTCATGTGAATATGAGCTATAACATGCTCTAGTGTAACTTTCCTCCTCTTTTCATCTCTACATCTTCTCTTGTCTTCCTCCTTCCTTCCTCTCCTTCTCTCCCCACCCTCTCTCAGCTTGTGTTCCAGACTGCAGATCCAGACAGAGATGGACTCGGCCTACTTCCTGGAAACGCTGGCTGGCAACTTCATGGATGTGGTCCAGTACAATGAAGACAACCGAGGGTTTGAGGTGAGAGCGACACGCTCGGCAAACATCTTCCGCAAAACGTCATAAACTGGGATTTTTGGAGGCAGGCAGTAAGTGTTTTGGATTGGAAAATCCAGGTGATCACCCACATATGTATTTTGATACGACATGATCTGTGCGCATTGACTTGAAACAGAATAAAGGGAGTTTGGAGAGTTTTGTAGATCGGGGGCTTGACCTAGTATCCAGTCTTGGTTGAGTGGAAGGCAGCTATGAGGTGTAGGAGGGTCAGTCCAAGTAGTATACTGAAACATAATAAACCATGCATTGTGAGAGAGGCCCAGAGATGCTGCCTTTTAAGAGGGTCTCCAGGGTTGATCCCAGGGCTGCCTGCTTGCTTAGATGTGTAGCTCCTTAACCTACATGCATTATAGGTGGTGTGTGTGACCTGCTGAGTGAGACGATATCAATGGAAGGTGGGAAGTACCTGTGTGTCTTGACTCAGATCCAGATTAAACAACGCTGCTGATATTTGATATGTCAGAGTCCTCTAGTGTTTTAGTTTCTGAGCAGTTTCTCTATTGAAGCCTAGGGTCGTGACAAAACTAGTTATTTAAAAGTGTCTGTTAGCTACCAGGATTATAGGATTACCACAAAACCTGGTGGATAGATGTCATGGATCTTGATGAAAAGAATCAGTGAGTGTAGATTAAATAAACTGGATGTTGTGAATTTGAATGTAGTATCACAAGGGGAATCCTTGGTGGAGATATGTGCTTCTTCATTCTAGTTATTTCTAGTTATTTCTGCAATACATGCACGATGCATTACACAATTGACAATGCTGGTGTTACGTTGACAACTAATTAGATTCTCTGTAACCTCATCAGTAGGAAAATGATTATTATATTATTATTATTATATTCCCTAACCCTATGATCTCAAATTTGTGGAAAATGTTAGAGCTTTATCCCATTTGTGGTGGGATGCAGTACATGCAAAATGTCTCTCCTCTTTTCTTTTCTTAGTATCTACTGTACATCTTTTTCTTTAGTGGTGTCTTCTTTTTTTACCAGTTACCCCTCTTACCCCCCTTCCCCTTCTTTTTCATTCTATCCCCTCTCTGTCCCCCCTGCTGCCTTGAGCAGACGTGACTCCGGTTACCAATAAGCTGATGGGAAAAAGTAACAAAAGACCCTTTGGTCTCTCTGGTTTCCTGTCGCCCCAAGCTAAAGAGACGCTTATAAAAGAACTGAGAGGAGTGGTGGGCCACAGATTCCACAGCAATAGCAGACAGACGCAGCCAACTGCTGCCCCTCTGATAGAAAGGGCCCGGGTACAGAGCAAACGTCCAGGTTTTAGGTACCACTGAGGAATTTGGGTAATGGTGAGGAGTGAGGTGTAACTCAATCGAAAGAGTCCGAGCAGTGGCTTCACAGTTGAGGGGTTATCAATGGGGAGATTTATGAAATACAGAAGGATATTATGTAATGCTACATCCTGATAAACAAGCACTAACGGTTCTTTTTACACAGAAGATGCAGAGAGATGCAGATGGGATGGAAGTCGGGGGTCATTTACAGTTAACGTGGTGTTTGTTTCGCTTGTAGGATCTATAACCACAGCCAATGTTTGCTCGTCCTGCCATCAGTACAGTAACATGTACACTCACGGAGCACTTTATTGGGAACACCTCTACGCCTGCGTATTCGTGTGTACAAAATGCTTCACAGACATTAAAACAGATGACACATGGCAGTAAAATTACAAATTTAAACAAGTTAATGGAAGACAATGAGTAAATTAAAGCAATAAATCACAAAATTTAGAAATGAAAAGCCACTTTTAGAAATTGTTCCGCAGCTGTATTATTAGCTGGAAAAGGGCGGGACAAGCTGGTGACGCAATAGGAAGACCAGACTGTCCCATTTCAGTCTGGCCGATGTGGTCTCTGTGGCTGTTGGAGGATGCATAGAACAGGTCCTACGAAGGATGCGGACACCGAATAGAGACACTGCTAGAGTCCAGTCGTAAAATGAGGAAGGAAGGTGAAGAGGGGGGATCTTTTTCTTTTAAATATATATTTTGAGGGAAAAAAATAATTTTAGGTGTAATAAGTTACTGAGTGGGACTGTAAGAACTCCATATGGTCAAGCAGGTGCTCACCAATCTTGCAGTGTACCACAAGCAACTAATGATCCATTCAAATGTCCAGTCCTTGCAGTTTTAGTGGTGATTGAGTAAATTTACATTGTTAGTTTCCACCACTGCAAAAAATGCTACCTCCTATGATAGATTAACTCTGGGACAAACTTTTTTTTACATCTTGTCAGCATAAATCAGGCCAATTCATATAATTTCACTTCTCCATTTCTATTTATATATGGAATATTATTTGCTGCTCTATATTTTATGGAGAGAAAACCAAGGAGTCATCATAAACATAATGTAATATAAAGAGAGATCAATGTTGTGATAAATCTGCTTCAGTCTGATGTGCTGTATAGAGTTTAGTAATTTTTTTGATTTTTATCTTTTCGACATTTTTTAAATGTATAGGGCGCAACAGGTACGAACATCACCATCAAGGTGCTGTGTGGTGTGATGGCTGACAGCTCACTGGGGGATCCATACGCCCGCTATGCTGCTGTGGCCCGCCTCATGATGGACACCTTCTCCATGAAGTGCCTGGATGCCAGCTACACGACAAACCTGAGAGACATGACCAACACGTCCTGGGATGGGCCGGCTGCAGGGGGAGGTGGGTGAGAGCGTGTTGTGGAAGTTAGTTTCAATGACATTGTTTTAGTTGGTTCTGTTTGACTGCTGGATAAAAGCTATTTTTACGTACATGATAATTTTTGTGGTTCAGACTGTTTTCAGGTTGTCATGTTGCATGTTTTTTTTTTTGTTGCTTTGACAGATTAAATGTGATGATTGAAATGTTCCACTCTCAACCCACCAATAATACACGAGCCATCATCTGCTGTAGAGGCACAAAACACCACAGCCTCAGGAGACCAGAATAAAACTGCCACATGACAGGTTATGTGCTGAGTAAGAGAACAAACCCAAACATAGACATAGTTCACTACAACATGTAATTAAATCACGTCAGACCAGAACAAAACTCCTGAGATGACGGAAACATCTGAAAATAATGTTTTCTTTTTTTCGGGTGAAGTTAAAATTAAAACCAAAGCTTTTTTTACCATCAGTGTTTTATGCCAAATTTTATACTGGAAAGTGACTAATCTTAGACCGGATACAATACTTTTACAATACCTATACTCATTGAGGTCTTCAGTATTGGGTAACAACTTTGCATGTTTGAACCAAAATGGATTCTCAACTGTTGCACCCTTGCGCCGGGCTGTGGTCCCTTTTGGTTGCATGAGTGGGCGGAACTGGAATGGGATCAGTGGGATCACTTCAAAAACCTTTGGGCTGTGTCTGCGTAGACTAAAATTACTACTTGTTCTTATTTTCTGGCTTTTGGTTAAAGTTTTCCTCTAATAATTGGGGCTGAAACCTGAAGTGAAAATGTTTTATTCGATTTCTTTAAGAACCAAATGAATATTCTGGCCAAGAGTTAAACTCTGTGTGTGTTTGTGTGGTTGTTGTTTTTATAGCCCTGTGGGGACCTAAGCCTCAAATCACACTGGGACTTGAGGTCCTCACAGGTAGAAGCTGCTTTTTCTTTTTTGGGTTAACACTTGGTTTTAGGATTAAGAATTTAGTTGTGATGGATAGGGTGAGTGGCTGAATGTCAATGAGTGAGACAGTCAAATGTGTGTGTGCGCTGTCCAGGGGCAAGTAGTAACCATGGTTATGATAAATGTAATGCCCTTTGAGCATGTGTGGGGTGTGTGTGTGTTGTCAGGGAGACAGTGGGTCTACCAAACCTGCACTGAATTTGGATTCTACCAGAGCACTGATTCACCCAATCAACCGTTCACTGGCTTCCCTCTTGTGTGAGTACACTAAACATCTATCTCCCTATAGAATGATTTTTCCTATCAAACAACAGCCATTTTAATGTCTTTGCTTCCAATTACATGACATGTCGATCTGTGTTTTCTGCTCCAGGTATCATGTGAAACAGTGTGCGGACTACTACAATGTAAGTGCTGAGCAGCTGGCGGAGGCTGTGGCCCAAACCAACGAGTATTATGGCGGCTATGATATTCGCTCTAGCAGAATTGTTTTCCCGAACGGGTCCATTGACCCCTGGCATGCCCTGGGTATCACGCAGGACATCACAGCCAACCTCCCTGCTGTTTTCATTAAAGGTGAGAAAAATGTATCTTAAAGGTTTAGAGCTGTGTGTGACAATGTGTGTTTAATGCACAAGTACAGTATATAACATTAATGTGTATCATACTATTCTTCATCATATCCTTTATAAAGTACACTTCATTGATTTCTCTATAGTTAAGCAGTAAACTGATATTTTGGACCATTTTAAAACATCCACATTATGTTTCATCGCTGATACTTAGGATGGACACACCTTGTCACATGTTCATATGCATAAATGTGACTTATTGTGTTATGGTACATTACAAATAAAATGGGAGACAGCGAATATAGTGTGCTACATATTAAATAGGGAGTGATGATTCATATTGTGTGATTGTATCTCAATTCTTTTAATATAATTCGTTATATCCTTCTTAATACTGTCCAGTGAATGAAACATAATGAAAACTATGCTGGCTGTTCCACTAGGTAGATTTTTGACAAATTACATGAATGTTTTTGATATGTCCTGTTGGTTCATTTTATGATGCTACAAATGAAAATGAAAATGTTGTCCAAGTAAAAATACATGTAATCTAATCCTTATGACCTTGTTTGATGCATACACAGTCAGCTCATTGTACATGTCTCCATTTACCAAGACATCATTCATCTTTCTGAATTTCTCTTGCAGGTTAATTGAAGACTTTATGTATATTGTGGTTGTTTCACTTTGAATATTGCCAAGCAGCACTTTAGTACAATGGCTTACTTGTTCAACTAAAACTTTATTAGGTGGATAATTGATAATTGAAAAAAAACTTTTTAGTAGTTTGAGTTTCAACACTTTTTCCTTTCATATATCCTAATACATGATTTTCTCTGTGATCTAGGAACAGCCCACTGTGCCAACATGTACCCTGCCAGTAGTGAGGATCTCCCCCAGCTGAGTCTGGCCCGTGACCACATCTCCTTAATCCTCCAGCAGTGGCTGAAGCAGTGACCAAACAAGCAAAATAGTGATGCTTTTGTCCAGGTCATTGATGTTGGAATGACACTGCTTATTATGCTGCAATATTAATGACTGCATTACTGCTTAAGATGGCACTTTACGCAAGTATCAGCAGGTACAAAGTTCAGGTATTTTTAAATGAATTAGCAGATGAATAAAGATGTTTTTTATGACTCAGTTTCATTCTGAGTTAATGGATTATAACCACTGGTTTCCAGGGCAGGGACTTGTGGACATTAAACATTTGTATATACCTGGTTAATCCTGGCCTTGTAGTCCAGATTAGTATGTTTTCTGTTATTTAGTTTATCAACACAATAATAATTTTAGCGAACTCCAGCCAGTCAATGGTGAAGCTTACTGATGTTCCAAAAGTAGATTTATTTATGTTCTGCCATCATCCTTATAGTGAACATACATTTCTTTCAAACCATCTTCTGTAAACTCACAGGTATCAAGTGAAAGGCAGCATGGATTGGTGTAATGTGATCACTTCTCTGTTAAAATCTCGACAGCAGTGTTTTGCATAAATTGTAATCTTTGTGTTTCACTTGCTGGTAATGTGCAGGTATGTTTCCAGTACAAAACATAATTCCACCTTTAGTTTCATGCCATTGACCCATCCAAACTGCATACAGGACACTGTGTGGGGACCTCTTGATAAACATATTTTACATTTACAACCATCATATTCTGCAGCTGCTTTTGGAGATATCTGGAGCCTTAAAAGCAAAGATCAAAAATAACTTTATATTTTAATGAATAAATGTACAGCTGACCCTTACACTTCCACAATACACTGAAGGTAAAGCTCAAACACCAACGAGACAAACAACATTTCAACAGTTCACATGCTTTGAATAGGATATGTGTTGCACGAACATGCATTCATCTGGTCTGTTCAGCACAAGTGAAGTCTTGTTTGATGATGAAAGAGTGATCAAAATGTTTTCTTGGCTGCTCAGCCTGTACGTGATGATATCTCCTGCAAAATCCAGCGATGGCAGCTTTGGCACAATGAGAACTTCTGGAAAATTGTATTATTTAGACTGCATATCAGATTGCAATGTTGCTATCTTTTATCTCACTGGAGGTTAAATTGGTTTAAAAGCAGAACCTGCTATAGAAAAATAAGCGGCCTAGCCTGGCATGATTAGAGAGCACAGCTGTGAGTTCATTCACTACCTTCTTAGGACCTCCAAACACACACGCACACAATGACCCTGTTTATTTTCACAACAGAACATTCTCTGCATCCCAGCTGGTCATGCAAGATCCCCAACCTGCCAAAGACTACACATCCAGAAAGACTGGAGACCAAAATGTGCCTTGAGCAGGGGTGGATCCAGAGGGGGGGTCAGTACACAAAGTTGAGGATGCAAACAGTAACATTCTGAAGTAGCTCCAGAGCCACAAGAGTACAGACAATTCCAAACAGGCATCTTTAGAATGGACAAGTAAATTCAATGATGATTATTACCTATAGAGCTAACAGGAAACAAGGAATGACTTTGCTCCTTATTGAAAGAGGAATTGTGCACAGATGTTGGACATATGATTGGCCCATCTTTGTAAATTGTGGCTCCCCTACGGCCCCTTATTTAGAAAAGCCCTAGATCCACCAGCTGACACTGAGCTGTTAAAGCCCTCACATGTGTGTTCAGTCAGACTGTTTGTGAAATCTATTAGAGGAGAGGTTCTGCCCATAGAATACACATGTGGAGTTTTTGTTTTTATGACAGCCCACAAACCTGTCTTTGTTGAGGGGAACATTTAGGGTGGATTAAGTCATAATTTGCTCACAGACTCTCATCTAATCCCTTGAAATTCAAACCCTTCAGCAGCTAATCCCCTCTTTGGCAGCAACAAGGATGTGACTCCACCTCGGCCTCTTCCTCAGGTGTGTGTTCGTGTGTCACCACTACAGCAGGTAGAAAAGCAACAGGTGGTCCTCTAAGAATGGCTGTCCATCAGCAGTGATCAAGATAAACACATTTACAGTGAATAAGACGCAACATGACAAAGATGAACCAATATCATCGACCTGCAGAGCCGGAGAGTCCACCGCCCCCCACCGTGTTAGACCAAGGCATGCGTGAGCCAGAGAATTTATTATTAACATCATGATACAAAAAAGAAATACAGTGATAGCATAATAGTGAACAGCTTTAAGCAGCACTCTATTTCTCCACTCAGATTTCCAAGGATGTGTGCCCAAATGAAGGTCAAACAAAAGCTATTAAAGTTTATGTTTCCACACAAAATCATAAAGTAAAAGTTAAAAAAAAAATACATATACACAATCAGTAAATGTAAGTGTATATATCTTTTTTATAGAGGACAAGATAGAAAAACCGATTTGAATAAATGACTAACTTTTACAAGTTTTCACCTCCATCAAGTTTGCCAACATTCTACCGGAAGTTGGCACTAAACGTTTTTGATTACTCTGATAAATACAACACATAGCTATAAATATGCATCATGAACATAACAATAATAATAATAATAATAACAAAGCATTATGTGAAGTTGTTGAACTTGAAAAAGGGAGATGTATTTCAGTCAAGGAAGGTTTTATTTTTCAGAGTACACCGGAAGCTCTCCTCCCCTGACAGTGACGCTCGGGCTGTGAAGGCGGAGTTGAGCGTAATAAAACCGTGTGAGCTCATCGCTGGAGTCAGTGTTCGCTTCACTGTCACTGGAATAAACAGTCGCTTGTTCTTTCAGGTGTCTCTCCGCTGCGGACAGACCCGAGTGTGCGCGCGGGACGGAAGTGGACAGTGGACGGATCAGGTCTCATTTCACCTGCGGGACAAAGTGGAACTAACGTCACGTGCAGCTCGGTAGGGACAGTCGCTTTTTTTTTTTTTGTAAACTGTCGCCGCAATTTATATTCTTACGGGTTCTAAAGTGTAGTGTAGCTTAAAAACAGCTAGCTGCACATTAGTGTGCACTGTAGTGCAACAAGTTACATTAAAATGCTTTAAATCAACTGTGGATATTCAGTGTGAACCTGCAACAACCTGCAAAGTTTTGTTTTTGTTCTGCGATTGAATGTGACAGTCAGTGCGCCATGTATTAGTCAGAGAGACGTGACTGAACACAACTGCTGCAGCCTCACTGACAATCAGGAGCCACATACACAACCTGATGTATAAAAAAGTGTGTGTTTGTGTGTACTTTCACACACACACACAGTCGACTCTTTGTGTTTCCTTGATTTCAGAGGACATTACTCGAAGTTGCATTGATTTTCTCGACACTTACTTAAACATTAACCAGATTTAGCTTCCCCCAAGATGAGTTATACCTGAGCCACACAAACACACACATAGTCACTCCACCAAGACTTCAGAAGACATTGCATTTACCTACAGTCATTTCCTCTGACCTATTCACCCGTCAACCATATTTATTATTTGTCTAACCCCAACACACACACACACACACACACACCCTAATCCTGCTGTAAAACATGTTCTCACGTTGACATTTTATGATTTACGTTATGGGGACTTGCTTTTTGTCTGAATAAGGAAGACAAGTCCCCATAGTGAGACAGATTTAGGTTATGGATGTTCTGTCCTCTGGCATGCTCCTGTACCTGCATTCATTCTGCTTCAGTGTGTGGGGGTGCGGAAGGTCTTGGAAATTAATTTTAGTCTGAAATTGAAATGTAAGTAGAGGAAAGTTTCAGTGGTCTGGTTACGGTCAGAATGTAATACTTAGGCCGAATGAGTAAGAGCTAGTCACACCCTGCAGGTCTGGAGAAAAGTTTTGTTGCTTAAGGATAAGCAAAGGTGCCTGTGATTATTCTGGCGACCCATAGTGAGTCACATGAAGGGGGCAGTCTGCAGCTGGTCCTGGAAGGGCTTTTTAAGCACTGCCGCCTACTTGTAGATTTCTGTGTCGTTGTGAACTTGTCTGAGCGCAGTCATCTCCTGCTGCTTCGCTCATGTGGGAAAGGTAACCACAGGAGGAAGTCCAGACCCAATTCTGCCATCATCCTCCGGAGTCCCTTTCTGAACATAGCTTTTGACCACTCTATCTGTTTGATCCTAGGTTCTGTATCAGCCATAATGAAGATCCCCTTATTTTGTCTGTGTGCACTGGTGATGCTGCATGGCCTTGAGGGTGCACTGCCCCAGGCCCCCTCGTATGGTGAACGGGGCTCTGATCTCGGCATACAGGTATTTCAGCAAGTGGCGCGCTCAAAGCCCCAGGAAAATGTAGTGATGTCACCCCATGGAGTGGCTTCCATCCTGGGCATGCTGCTAGCTGGAGCCCACGGTGACACCCGGAAGCAGATCATTAGTGGCCTGCGCTACAAGAAAAATGGTAAGGACAATTCCTGACTGTAGAGATTAAGATTCACATTAATATAAGATTGAGAAATAATTTGTTAAATCTGCACAGGTCCTTATAAGATGTTGAAGAAACTGCACAAGACCCTGACAGCAAAGTCCAACCAGGACGCTGTGCTGATCGCCAATGGCATTTTCAGCCAGGAGGGTTTCCCCATGGAGGAGTCCTTCGTAGCCACCAACAAAGGCAACTTCCAAAGTGAGAGCAGGAGCTTGAACTTCAGCAACCGCGAGAAGGCAGCCAATGAAATCAATGAATGGGTCAACAATAAGACCAAAGGTAGGAGTCATGGAGTGACAGCAGCTGCAAGTTCCCATCAGTTAAGCTTGTTATCCATTGATACATGCCTAAGGTGAGAACATAACTGAAACCTAGAAACAAATAGTCACAGATTTTGTGCCAAATCATTTCAGATTAGTGGGAGTGGCCCCAGATTTAACCTAAGATTATTTTTTTATTTTTTTTTAAACAAGCCTGTGTTGATTGGATGTTGCCTCCGTGTTGCATCTTCATTCAGGTCACATCTCCAGCTTGATCAAACCAGACATGCTGGACCCGACACTGACCCGTCTGGTCATGGTCAACTCAATCTACTTTAAAGGCTTATGGAAGTCCCGCTTCCAGCCGACGAACACTAAGATGAAGCCCTTCAAGGCGGGTGATGGGAACGTATATTCAGTCCCAATGATGTCGCAGCTGTCTGTCTTCAACATAGGTAAGTGGTGATGTGTGGGAGGTTTCCACTGAAGGTGCTTTGTGAGAGGTTGTTTTCGCCAATGTGTGTTTGTGTTTGCTTGAATCTCCATTTTTTTTTTAATTACTAAACAGATTTACTTAAAACTTACAGGAAGGATGTGGTTTGTGTCTGGGAAAGGTTTGGTGCAGATCCAGTAATCTCCAGTAAAGTCTTCAGCTGAGGAGACACACACCGCTGAAGCGGAGACTTTAGCCAGTTAAAGTTAGTCTCAGGCAGTGAACATTCATTTGTTTTTTTTGGGCGTAGCCTTTAACGATAGGGCCGAAAGTTTGCTATACTGCAGAGGTTCATGATTAAAACAGTTGATTTGATTGGTTTATTTACATAATGGAGTCCAAGATATTTCCAGGTTGAGTCATTGGTCAGTTGGTGTTGGGTTGTAAGGACATGCAGGCCTCGACATGTCACATCCACAGCATAATATTTATCCCTGTGTGAAATGAAATGATACTGCAGTCAGATGTCTATGTTTAGATGTGGTGTCAGAGCTGTGTTGGCATGGTGAGCGCTGTGAGTTTCCCATGCGCTGTGAGTTTCCCATGCAGTGCTGGAGTTAGACTGAGGCCATGCTCAGCTGTGAGGCACAGATGTCTCTGATGTATCCTGAAGTGTTTTGTTGACTCTTGTGTGGAAAGTCTGAGAATTGTTGCTTTGATCCTTGTCCCCAAAATAGCTGAATAAAAAGTTAAGTTTGGCCTGAACCTAGATTTAACAGGCCTAAATCACGTGTGTGTGTGGCGTTATAAACTTGTGTTTTATGAATTTGGGATTTACATGTTCTCTTCTTCTTCACTGTGCTGTGATTTATTTTAATGACCATTCAACTTCTGGCCATGAGTGTCTGTGTAAGCACAGTGGAATTGATTCTTTGTGTGAGAAAGTTACTGCTGTGATGTCTTTTTTGATCCAGCTGTTTAACTGCACATATGTCCTTCTTATTTTGAAGCTAACTGTCAAACTGTGTAAATTTTAAATTTTTATTTAAACAGTCAAAGGACCATGTTGGCTTGCTACTCCCATAAACCAACTGATAGAATGCATTGGTGTTCCAGACACTGTTTTGCCTTTGATTTAACGAACATCTGCTGTCTGCAAGGTCTTTTCTGAGGAAGAATCTGTTGGCCCTCAGGAAATGGTGCATTTTCCGCTCCCAGTTAGATTAGACTAAATAAAAGCACTGAGCAGTGATAACAGCCGTGGTCTGAGGGACAGCAGAAAACAAACAGCAACACAAACATTCTGCAACAGTAGATCTTGGCAAAAAAAACTGGTTTTATTTCATTTTTCCTGCATCACAATGAAACAGAGAAATATGTTCTGTAGTTTTAATACATATTCTAAATTACTTGTCAAGTAAAAGCAGGAGGTTTCTTGAGAATTACCTTGGATGTCAGTCAAAGGTTCAACAAATATAGAAAAAAATGTGTGTATTGATCTTTGATCATCATCAGCATCACTGTGCCACTTTGAGATCGTTTACACCACCAGCACATCACTAGTGGTTGTACTGACTGCCTTCATTTTTGTGCTCTGCTGTAAATTTTGTGCCATTATTTTTATCCATGAGAATCAATCAATGATTATTTTATGTATATATAATTTATAGTAATAATTAATAATCTTCTGTTAAGGCATGGCCACCACACCACAGGGGGTGAAGTATAAGATCATCGAGCTGCCCTATCATGGCAACACCATCAGCATGCTGATTGTCCTGCCCTCTGATGAGGACACAGCTCTGTCCCGTGTCATCCCACACATCAGCACAGCCACAGTAAAGAGCTGGACCGAAGTGATGCGCATGAGGAAGGTCCAGCTGGCCATTCCCAAGTAAGACACACACACACACACACACACACACACACACACACACACACACACACACACACACAGAAGTTACTGTTAAAACGTACATGCCTGAATGCGACAGACATTAAAAACATTGTGTGTGCATGTTTTATTTCTATGTCTACAGGTTTACTGCTGATGCAGAGGTAGATTTGGAAGCTCCACTTGCAGCACTGGGAATAACCGACATGTTCAGTCAGGCCAAAGCTGACTTCAGACACATAAGTGAGTGAAAGTTATTGTCAAATCCAAATGTATCGTATGCTTCCACAGCAACAGTTTGAAGAAGAGCATGGCCTAAAACCATTTGAGATGGGTGTTGGCTGTTTACTGCTATGAGCCAGTAAGAGGCATGAACGATTGCTTAATGATGAGTAAGACAAATGTCATCACTGCTGATTTGTCTCCCTGAGGACTGAAAGGAACACTAAATTAAGTGCTGTAGTGCCATCTTGTGGTGTATTCACACAGGCCCACACAGCCCTAAGAGGAGTTTTGACCAGGCTAAGTGTGTACAAATACTTGATTGATTGTTGGTATATTAATACTCTGCAAATGCTCCCAAGTATTGAATATGGACAGAACTGGATGAGTAATGTCAGACTGTTAATAAAGGCCAGTGGTCTTACTGCATACCCTTAAACACATTCTATTGTCTAAAACTAGAATTAACAGCGAGTGTTTTCACAGGTGCTGAGGGTTTGCATGTATCCAAGGCCCTTCAGAAAGCCAAAATTGTTGTGAATGAGGACGGAACTAAAGCAGCTGCTGCCACTGGTGAGTGTTTGCTTAGAGTGTCTTGTGTCATTTGATGGGGAATGAACCATGTGATCTTCATTTCAAGGTGAAACAAAAACTTAACAGGATCAAATGTAAACAGTGTTATAAAGACATGAATCTTTGTTTGGTCTTTCTTGTGTGAAAACGCCTTGAAGCTGTCTTAGTTTCTGACATGGGTTTGCTTTCTCTGTTTAGCTGCCATTTTGCTGGCTCGGTCCTCTCCACCCTGGGTGACAGTGGACAGACCTTTCCTCTTCCTCATCAGACACAACCCAACAGGTAAAATCTACTGTTAGAAGAAATACAGTATACATATCACCATCATTAAATGTTAGGAAGAAAACCAGAACAATACCTGCGGCTCACTGGAGGATTTTCAAATCTGATTTTATAAACAAGGGAGACCACAGACATAATGACAGATGTAACCGATTTTTAATTGTGGGAACGCAGACATTAGACAACACAGGACCACTCACTTGCTGTTTAAACAAACTATTTCTGAGTGGTGATTCCAGAGAGTTGGGAATTTACAGAAACTCACCTGAACATACGTGACTTTAAAATAATCAGCCTTGTCGGCTGATTGCTCTTGTTTGTGTAACGTTGTGTGCATACAACAGGACAGATTAGACACACACTCATACTGTTGTCACAAGTTTGTTTCCCTTTTCTATGAGCCCCCTGGTATGAGAAACAAAAGTCTTTATGCTGTAGGCTCCCAAGTTTCAGTTCTAAACAAAAGTAAACAAGAAATGGTTGGTGATGCTTACAGGTCAGCTTAAACAGGTTCTGCTTGATTATTTGACGTTCCTTTTATACTGCACAAGTCTCCATGATTTATAATCTCGGGGAGGAAATTGGAGAGGCTTCGATTCAGTCTGTGACCTTAAGATTTTGTCTGTAAACCCCTCACACACAGGATCCTTCAGACAGATATTCTGTTCAGATCAGCCTCAAATCAGCAGCTCCTCTACAAACATTAGAGGCACCTTTGTGACACACTTTTATTTGAATGTCATTTTTCTTGTTACTTGTGGTTAAATACACTTCACTGTGGAGTTGAATGCTTTTTGCGCTTCACTATGTTGAATTCTCCGTGTCTCTGTCCGCAGGTACCATTCTCTTTATGGGCCAGATCAACCAGCCTTGAGCCGAGCCCTCACTGGACAGCCCCTGGTAGTGTCATAGGCCAGCACAAAAAAAATACTTCTACACTCCCATGATGAACACAAACAAACTCTCACACACACACACGCACACACACACACATGCGCGCGCACACACACACACACACACACGAGCGCGCGCGCACACACACACACTTTTGCTGTAGACTTTATGTACAGTGTGGACATATGATGTAATTTGTTATAAATATTGCTTTTTATGTTTCTCATTTTCTGTAATGCATAACATGCTTTATACAATGTTTTGCAGACTAAGTTTTCTGAAAAGTTTTAATTTTTTTATACTTTTTATTTTGACTTTATTACATTTTTAAGACTTGTGTATTTTCTCAACTCTGAAATAATTTACTTTTTTTTTTCTTTCATTGCATCACTTTCAGTTTAAAAGCTTTCCATCTGAAGTCAAGTCACTCCAGTTCATTCTAAGCTTCACTCCTCAGTTACCTTGAACACTTGACATTCAGCTACTTAAATATGATTCTTTCCTTCACTGAGGAAGTCTTCTCTTATTATACCTGCTTCATATTTGAGAAAATAAATACACATATTTAAAACACCAATGATTTCTCTTCATTTAAGTGCAGTAATAATATTTAGTTCATGTGACTTGGGTACTGTTTTAATTTATATCATGTCTCTGACAATTATATTTGAAATATATGATGGTGTTTCTTTATCCAGAAACAATTTATACAGTATATTTTGTAAACCACCTATATTGACGCCCATGTGTGGCTATATGAGAGGTAGGCTGTGTTCAGGATGCTTCTGTCACTTTCACACAGACTCATACAAACTGGTGTCAAATTATTAAAGGAAGAACATGGATACATAAACATAGATCTAAAATCAGAATTTCAAGTTTTGAAATGAGAAAATAAGTCAGTTCCAAATTCATAGTTTGATTTCCTAAGTTAGGGCTGTCCAAGTGACAGAACTTATATTTATGATTAAAAGTTACATAAATTCCAACTATAACGGTGATATTTTTACTGTTGAATTGCAGCTTTCAAATTTAGAAATCAACATTTTTTTTGTCTTAGTATTGTTAGTCCAAAGGCTAGGTGTTGGAATTTTATGAGTTATAATAAAGGTTTTAATATATATTTAGAAATTGACAAAAAACAACCTTTTTCATCCACCTAGTGGAAATTTTATATCTTAAATTTGAATTTCAGTTATAGAAAGCATTGATTTTGAATTGGACATAATTTGTTTTGTAGATGTTGAACTCCTTATTCAAGAATTTTAATTTAATGTTCCTAAAGTTGAGGTATGTGGAAATAACCCTAGTCTAAAACGGGTTACTTAGTGAAACTTTATATTATAGAGTTTAACAGAGGCTTGATTTAAAATGTTCTCCTGGAAATTCCATATCAGTTTGAAATTGGTCAAAACTTTTGTTTTCTGTGGTAGATTTTGAACTCCTGATTCTATGATTGCAATTTACATTCTTTAACTTGAAGTTTAAGAACTGCTGTGATATTTCAAATAAGAGTTTGGAATTGCAATGCTAGATTTGGAAATTAAAACGACTAGAGCTTGGAAATGATGTTGTTAAATTACACTTCACACTGCAAACAAACATCAGGTCTAGAGATCTAGATCTGGAATTTCAGAAGTACATGCTGAGGCATACTAAACAGATTGAACGTGTTGTTATGGTATGACACTGTAGTTAGTGTATGTAGTTTATCCCCCTGGTTTGATATTTAAAGAGAGAGAAAGGATTTTTTCTGTGTATGCAGTCAGTCGTGGGGTCCCATGTGGATCACCGGTGCACTTCAAAGCTCCATCTGAATAAGAAGATGATCAAAATATATAATTCGTCCTGAACCTATGTAGCTGATGTAGCTGATGCAATGGAAGAACTCGTGGTGCGTTTCTGTCTCTCTGCTGATGCAGTGTGTGAAACCCTTCTGACCCACTTGCCGGTGAGGGGTTATTACGGTACCCGGTGAACCTCCATCCTCTCACGTTCATCCCAGCGCGATCCGGTTGTTGCGCAGTGGCCGCGCTGATTACGGTAATCCTGCCAGTGTCAGCTGATCCTCCTCCACTGGGTCTGACCGAGGAGGAGAAACCAGCCGGAGCAAAACACTGACTGCTGCCACGGTTCGAGTCATGGCTGCGGAGATTCACTCGAGGCCCCAGACCGCCAGACCGGTTCTCCTCAACAAGATCGAGGGCCACTCGGACGCCGTCAACATCGCCGTTTTGATCCCGAAGGAGGATGGAGTGATCACGGTCAGCGAGGACAGGTGAGCTCGCCGAGGAGGCTAGCGGTAGCCTATAGCGGTAGCCTAGCGGGATCCGTGTATTTGCTGGTCATTACGCTTGTAATCCCTGGTGCACTGGGTCACAAAAAAGCGACGAATCGAGAGATAAGAAACCTTTTCTAACTATTTTTGTGGTTGTTGTTGTTGTAATACGTGACACCGGGTTCAGCAGAGGAGGGTGAGGGAGGTAGACATCCATCAAGAGGGTCCTCTCTCCATAGAATATCCGGGAACGAACTACCAACCCTGCGTAAAACTAAACCGGACATAAACATGTAGTTTCCACTCTGTCATGTTCGCAGCTCGGGCTCATTGGTCGCTGTGTTCATCAGTGTTTAAACGTGTTGGGTTGGTTTACATTAACTCAACGCTCACTAGCTGGTTAGCTCCTGCTAATGTTGTAAACATAACCCAAACTAACCAGGTGCTGCCTTCAAGTGCTCAGCGAGGTCTGCTAGATTTTTTATTTATCTAAAGTCTGTTTAATGGAGTTGTTTTAGCAGGGAACAACAATTAAGTTGTATTCGTGTGTACACACTCTCCCTGAACATCACACATGGACAACTTGGTTTTATTAGTCAATAGTTTAGCGGTTGATTGAAATCAGCCCCATGTTTTTAGCAGGAGCCTGAAGGCATCTTTAACCTGACAGATCTCTCTGAGTCAGCAACGTGACACACATCAGTCACATCAGTGCACACACACACACACACACACACACACACACACACACACACACACAGGGTTATGGTGGCTGTCATGCTCGGGTTTCAAGTGTGAAGAAGCAACATCCTCATTCAGAGAGAAAGGACATTAGAGGCTGTGAAGAAATGTGATGCAGTTTCCAACACCGCACGTCTAAACCACTTGATATTGAAAAGGGAAGTTGTTTGTTTGTCGGAGGTGCAGCACTCTCAAATTCTGGTTCCTTGATTTGAAGCAGACGCTGCTTCTCAAAGCGCCTGTTTCACTCTGCAGATATCTTGCAGAAATAGAAGTAAAACCTTAAGTTTGGTTCCTCATAAAGGTTGTTGGATGGAAACTCTTTCAGGGTTGGTACATATGACCTTTGCAAAGTTGTCCTGTTTCTGTTTCTGGTTAGGGCTGCTAAAGCTTGTCCTACGTATTAATATCCATTTAAGATCAATAGATGTTAATAATGGTCAAAAATCTGTCAAAAGTTACAACAAAATACTAGAAGCTGGTAAAGATCAGACGTACATTGTCAGAAGTGCTGAATTATAAATTCTTAAATGTGTTTCAATAGTAATGTTAACCAGCTGAAACGACTGAAACTAATAAATGTGCAATCCTCCCCCACTCAGTGTTGCCTTATGATCAGAGTCCAGCTTTGTGTGTGAAGAGTATTAGGGCTCGTTTCCCAGATGAGGATTAACTCCTAGTCCTGGGTAAAGAGTTTTTTTCAATTGATATTTCAGTTCCAAAGTGTAAGGTCTCATTTTCATCTACAGCTCCTCATGTAAACATGTAACAAAGTAGATGAATCTGTAGCAGAGAGCTTTCAATGGGATGTTTTGACTTGTTTCCTCAGAACGATTCGGGTATGGCTGAAGAGAGACAGCGGTCAGTACTGGCCAAGTATCTACCACACAGTCTCCTGTAAGTACGACTACACTGTTTCTGTCAGAAAAGGAAAAATGGATGTTTGCCTGTGTGTTGACCAAAAAGATTTCCAGTCATGCAATACGATGCATGTATCGAGTGAGGTCGCCGCTCATGGAGAATCTTTGTGTCTTTCTCCCTCAGCTCCATGCTCTTGCATGTCATACCACCATGACAGCAGACGCATCTTCATAGGCCAGGACAATGGAGCTGTTGTGGTGAGTAACACTAACTCCAGCAAATGGCCTCATATTCTCGCTGCAAGCCTTTAGTAGTTCAAACAGATGAGTTAGAAAAGAAGCTGCATATCTGGTTTAAAATGGGCCACAGTGTCAATGTTTGGGCTCCTCCAAATGTGAGCAGAATAGTTCTTAGAGTTGACACTGTGTGTGTGTGTGTTTGCTTTGCCCTCCAGGAGTTTCTCATCTCTGAAGATTTCAACAAGATGAGCCATGTCAAAACATATCCAGGTGAGAATTTGAGATCAGAACAAATTGCATGTAACTGTCAAGCAACAATAATCAAGCACTGCAGCTGTGGTAATGCAATTCATTTTTCTGTGTCCATTAACGACCATGTATGATTGAGAAACTAGCTTCATGTAACTTTACAGGCTGTGCTTATTTTGTAATATTTTCCTTGCTGATGCAAGAATAAATGTTCCAGTTATTTTCTTCCTCTACCACATATCATTGCAATAATAATTTGAATCCATGTCCTTCCTATTTTACCTTTTAATTCAAGCTCTTCAGTAAAATGCACTGGTTCTCCTGTTCAGGAAAATTATTTCCATGACACAGTGATTTCATTTTTATCTACACTCACTTGCTAATTTGTTAGGTACACCTAGATAAAACTGAAGCAGTATAATGCAATAAATCCTCCTCTGATGAGCTTTATGATGTTGAGATAAGGAGCTGAAATGTTTTTAAATGGTTATTTCCAAGGCTGTAATTTAATCAATATTGAATTTAAGTTTAACATAAATACATAAATAAAGCATTGGCCACAAACAATAAATTGAGGTGTGAACAGATTCACTCAGAGCTGTCCACTTGTGATCACATCACCCAGGATGGATGTTAACACCAGGTCTGAACAGGGCCTCACTTCCACCAAGCCTGTTGCTTTACAGTACAATACAGCACACGTCTCCACTGGAATGTTCCATCTGGTTTCCACCACTTACAGTTATAGAGAATCAACCACTGCTAAAAAACATGACTCACAATCAGATCACATTCACATGTGTCTAAGAAATTTCCTCAGAGTTGCTGACAAGGAAATTGTCCAATAATCAAAAAACTGTCAGGTTATAAATTTATATGAGAAAATGACTTTGGAATTTAGTTTGGAAGAACTTTCCTCTCTGTCGTTCACTTTAATTACTTAACACAATCTGTGTTGCATTAGTATACAGCAACACACAGTGTTTGTGGTGACAGTGTCTTTTGCAATTACAATCTTATTCAAGTCTGTTCTTCAGTAGATACTAGAAGAAAAAACTTCTAGAGGAGAAGAGAGAGAGGACCACAGTTTCAGCTTCACAGGCTGGATTCATGGCTGTGGTTTGGTCACGAGGCTGGAAAATACAAGGAATTTGAAGTAGTTTAGGGTAAAATATAAAATACACACATTATAACTTTATGTAGGATAATATTCGACTTGAATATAGTTTTACTTTCGCCCCAATTGTGATTTGACCCCTAAGTTCATTTGAAAGTCTCTTATGTTTTTCAAGAAAAATGTTCTCAAAAATGAATTAAATAATCACAACCAGCATACAATTATTTTATGACTGAATTGTTAGATGATGGTGTGTGTGTGTGTTTGTGTTTATGTGTGTATCTGTGTGTGTTTTGCAGCCCACCAGAACCGTGTGTCAGATATGGTGTTCTCCCTGGAGAGTGAGTGGGTGGTGAGCACTGGTCATGACAAGAGTGTTAGCTGGATGTGCACCCAGAGTGGAAGCATGCTGGGGAGACACTACTTCACCGCCTGGGCCTCCTGCCTACAGTATCCTTCATTCAGTCATTGTGTGCGTTAGTACCACTCAGTTAAGTGTCTTTTTAACGTGTGGAGCCAGTTGAAGCCCTGACTGTACTCTCAGATACGATCACGAGACGCAACACACCTTCGTTGGCGATTACTCAGGACAGATCACGCTATTGAAACTGGAAAAGCAGACGTATTCTACAATCACCACGCTGAAGGGTCATGAAGGTAAAGACACGTTTATTTGTTTTTCGCATAGTTTAGGTGAGTAATCAGCTCTGTTTGTCTCACGCACCTCTATGCATCAGAAGACTCGGATGTTGCATATGCAGGTGTGGCTGCAATAAATAATACATGACCCAGATTCCTCTACATGACTTCATAATAAGAGAAAAAAGCTCATTCGACAAAGCCACAAACATGTCATGGTATGTAGCATTTTAAAAAAGCAAAAACAAATTATCCTGATTGTTCCTTTGTAAGTGATCCAGTGTTAATATGAGTCAGGGTTTAAAGGCCATGTTAGTAAGTCATACAAGTTCAATCACCACCATTTCCCATAAACGCACTTTTTCTACCTTCCTTGTGCCCATTACTCATCACTGGTTTCATATTGTTCCATGGTAAAATTCCCAACAGCTGTAACATTTGTCAACCTCCTCTCCTCCATTCTGCTTGTTTTGTTGTAATTTTAATTCCTCATCTGACATTTGATTTGTTTACATGTTGTTGTACTGCATGCACTTAACTTTGGTCATAATGTTGGTTTTTACATGAACGTTTGATTTACTTTTTTTTAATTTAAACCTATATTTGCTAATCAAAAAGCGTATTTCATAAACTAAAGCCTTCGTTCTGCAATGCTATTGTTGGACATTTGATTATTTCAGGGCTGTATCATAATTTTTATTGATAAATATTTGATTTTATATAATACCACAATAACACTGGGTCAATTTGAGTCACTATCGTCATTGTTTCACCTCCAGTGCATTCACATGCTGAAGCCAAAGTCTGATAACAGTTCAGTTTCCACATGGCGCTGCATTCTGCACACTATAGCATTTTATGGTAATTATCGGAAATGTTCGATTTACCAGCTGGTCTATGAAAATATATTTTGAATCATCATATACAGGCATTATGATGTGGAGAGAAATGCATTGTTTTTACAAAATGACTTTTGTAGTGTAATTGTGATTATACTGGGGAGGAAATGGTGCTGAGGCAAGCAGAGAGAAACAAAGCACGAGGGAAAGAAGTTTGTCATTGGATCCACCAGAAAGCCGACTTCTGGAACCAACAGACGCCTTCAAATGGTTGAGTTGTTGAGCATGTTTTGAGCAACCCTTGCAGGAGAAGGAGGTCTGCACAGCTAACTGATCCAACATTAAAGGAATGTCTTCCTTGGAAAAGAGTGGGAGTATAATGGGTTGTTTTACAATCGCAAATATCGTGAGTGATGAATGCAGACAGGAGAACACAGGAGGCAGAACACTGAATGTTGAGGTTACAGCCTCTCAGAATATCTCATTTTGAGCATTTAGATAATTTGGAGAAATATTATGAAAGCTGTAATATGGCTGCTTGCTTTGGGAAATGAAGGCAAGTGTGTGCAGATGGTTTTTATTTGGCTTAAAAAGCAAAGCCTCTGGCTTTATCTTAAAGTGTCAAAATAAAACAGGATCCTGTTTGAATCATGTCTAACAGCAGTGAACCACAGGAGCTTTTAATCAAACATTTACTGACGTTCACTATGTACGTGAGCTGAGCTTCAGGGAACAATTTGACTCATGTGACACCCCTGCTCCACAAGCAGTTCCATTCCAATTCTATTCTCCATGATAATGATTATGATGGGAGTGTCAGTGCACTGTGATTAGCACTGTTACCTCACAGCAAGATAGTTCTTGGTTTGAATCCCTGTGTCTTTTCTCTGTGTACTCCGGCTTCCTCCCACAGACCAGACATGCAGATTGGGTTAACTGGAGACTCTATATTGACTGTAGGTGTGAATGTGAGAGTGGTTTGTTGTTTGTTGCTGTAGGTCAGTCATGTGAAACACTGACAATCTGTCCAGATTGCACCCTGCCTCTCCCCTTTTTGCTGGGATTTGCACCAGCCCCCTGTGACCCTTAGGATATAGGATAAACTGTACAGATGATGATGGAACATGCCGTCCCGTTTGCTGCTTTAGAACCATAGTTGCTTGTTTGGGTTGAGATCTGGTATTTGTGCAGATTCTTATGCTCATTAAACTATTGATTGATCATTTGAGGCCTTCAGATGGAATCATCGTCACTGAGGAAAACCCCCTCTCAAGGGCTCAGTGTATTTGTGGCTGTGCAAAAAACTGAATACCACAGCAAAATGAGTTGCCAAGGGTGCTGCTCTGTGTGAAACAAACACTTCCCTATGTTCTTCTTTGGACTTTTATCACACAGGAATTTGTTGGGAGGAAGTACTCATCTCACCAGATGATCATCTATTTCAAAATGGGTCTGCCAGTTCGGACTGTCAACTGTCCGCTACAAAATGTCCTACTCGGCCCCACACTTGTGATATCCAGTACTCATATTTACATTTTAGATAGCCTATGTATATGACACTTTTAAATAACACAAATACATCTTGTCTTTAATGAGCTTCTAGGTCTAAACATGGGTCTTGGATATGAACTATATGAGCCAGGACTCGTTGTAAAGTTGGCCTAAGTAACTGGATAAGAAGATGTAGATGAGAAGAGCTAGATCTAGTGAACAGCAGTCACTGCTCATCACCTGACTAATTCTCTACACTGATGTACAGTGAGCTTCATGGTAAGGAAGTGCTTCTCCGCAGCAGGGACGGGGAAACTGGTCAGAATGAGGGAAGGATGAAGTTCACATAACTGAGACTGGAGAAATGTTTCATCTTTCAGCACAGGAACGACCCAAAGCAACAACAAGACTAGAGTGTCCTTCAGTTGTTCAACCAAAGTCCAGATTTAAACTTCATAGTACGTCTCTGAAGAGATCTGAAGATCTGGGTGGTTTAATGAAAAATAGATTTATTGTTTCATTTTTTAATCAATATGTAAACATTTCTCATAATTGACTAATGGATTGGATACTAATTGGCAAAAATGTTAATGTTATTCATTTAACATTGTAAAACGAGTCACAATACGTTTTGAAGCCACTGTAACTATGATTGATTTGCACTGAATGTTTCTTGCTCTTTCCAGACTCAGTGTTTAAATGTCTACTTTACTAATAATATACTGTAAGTCAAAGGTCAAAGTGTTGTGGCCGTCACGAGTTCCATTAACATGTGGTACGGCATTGGACTCGGGTCATAGTGCATCTTCTAATGACTGTGGTCCTCTAGCTCCATCTAAAGCCAGTCCCAGGTTTGTGTGTTTGAAACTGCCTGTAGTTCCTCCAGCAGGCACCAGGTGGAGCCAATAGGTCAGAACATGAGCTGCCTCTCCACACACTCCAGCAGCTCAACGTCACAAAACTTAACAAGTGTCTTCTTGTCTTCTGACCCCTCCAGGAAGTATAGGAGCTCTGTGGTGGGACCCTGTCCAGAGGCTGCTGTTCTCAGGGGCCTCCGACCACAGCATCATCATGTGGGACATTGGGGGGCGTAAAGGACGGACGCTCCTGTTGCAGGGCCACCAGTAAGTTGTTCAGTGTTCTTTACGTGCAGGGAGGTTGATTGAGCTCCTCTTGTTTCTGTCAGGGATTCGGAGGCTTAAAGATTTGATTAGGAAAATTGGCTCCCACATGCACATGTCTAGTTTGTTCATTTCTCCTCACAGCCGTGTCTCCTCTATCTCCCTCTGACACTCACCCATGCTGTCCTGTCAGAAGCAGGTCTCGCTGGTGTCAGTTACAGATGTCCAATGGTGCTGACTCTGTTTTTGTCTCCTCTTCTCTTTCTGAAGGCAACTCTTATTTCAGCTCCCCCCTGTTACTGGAGTTATCAATGAAACCCGTGTGCACCAACGCGTGTCAGAGTGTTTGCACTTTTGCAGGATTTGCAGAAGCTTGTCTCTCTAAGACACCCATACAAACGAGGGCTGTCACGCTCCTGTTGTTCCGACAAAAATTAAATCTGCTTTTGACTTGTTCTTTATCTCTTTTCTTTTAGTGCCCCCCCGCACTCATCTTTGTATTTTTATTCTATTCAACTCATTAAAATGCTTTGAATAGAGAGACAGATTTTTGCTCGTTTTAAACTCTTCTTTATGAGCAGAGATTGAAAAATAACAAAACAAACAAAACATTTTATGAATCTGAGGTAGATCAATGATGTGTTTAACTCCTCACTGTGCTTACACAATGTATAAGCTAGCCCTAGCTCTTGTTTATCAGCTAGTTACTAAGTGACTGTTGTTTGGAGCAGGGCAGACGGTGAACATTGGAGTTATTAGTTATTAGTTATTATTTTCAGTGACACCTGTTGCAGCTGAGTCAGGGGACAATTCTCTTTGGGTTTATCGGTGCTATGCTACAATTTTCCCATTACACATGGGCGTTGTAAGCCCTAAAGTTTCAGTGTGAAGGATTCAGTGACATCAAGCTGTGAAGTTGCGTTGTGCAACCAAGTGATTATACCGCTCGCCTCTCCCTCCCCTTCAACGCAAGTAGGAGAAGCTGAAAACAGAAGGTCTATCTCCGGAGCCAGTGTTTGGGTTTCCGTTCATGACTAGTGTAGGAACATGGAACAGTTTTTTTAATCCTTATGTAAATATAAAGGTCTCATTGTTTCAGTTAATTACACATGAAGGAAAACCTAATTATGAACCTTATATTTCAATTCCTGCCTATAGATCCTCTGAAATCCTACACACTGGACCTTAAATGTAAAAATATTGAATACAGCAGATAAATTAAAACAGTTTTATGTATTTTTTTGAATCTTCACCAATGCGTGGGGGGGAAATACTCTGTATAAGACTCTGTTCTCCAGCTTGTTGCTAAGATTGCTGCTTGGGTCCTGGCAGGTAGTGAACATTGTGTTCCAGAGGTTTTTTTTTTATTATGAGTGATTGTAAGAGCTGCTTAGACCGAACCATATACATCACATGTGTCTGTAAAACTACCACATGGGGTTAGATGAGCTCAGGAACTGCTGAAGTCTGTGTTGATTATCACTGAATATTTCCTCAGTGACGATATTGATAAATGTGGGTTTTTAACCAGACGTTTGTTGTCATTGTGAACATCTTAACTTATATCACTTTTTATTCTTTCTCTCCTTTCGTCGACGCCCCCAGCGAACGCGTTCAGGCCCTGCGCTACCTCCAGTTGACGAGGCAGCTGGTGTCGTGCTCGGCTGACGGAGGCATGGCAGTGTGGAACATGGACACACAGAGAGAAGAGGTTAGTAAGTAGGTCGTATACACACAACCAGATACAGGATTTACAGTGTGATAAACTCTTAAATACCCTTTTATCAAATTATATTATTTACGGTTTATAAACATTTTTTCAAGTGTTTGATTCAAATTAAGTTATTTTACGTGCAGTCCAGGTGAATATGATATTTTGCAGCTCTTAGGGATTTATTTCACTTGTTTATATTCAATTTTAACCTTTAAGTGTCTGTGTCTCCGCAGGCGCCTCAGTGGTTAGACAGTGACTCCTGTCAGAAGTGTGAGCAGCCTTTCTTCTGGAACATCAAGCAGATGTGGGACACTAAGACTATGGGGCTCAGACAGGTAGGAGAGTGTGATCATTGTCCTGAGCAGTGGTCGCTTTCTCAGTCAGGAGTCAATTTGACATTTGGGTGTTTCCTGTCTGCAGCACCACTGCAGGAAGTGCGGCAAAGCTGTGTGTGGAAAATGCAGCTCCAAACGCTCCACGTTTCCAATCATGGGCTTTGAATTCCCTGTGCGGGTGTGTGACGCCTGCTTTGACACCATCAAAGAAGAAGAGTGAGTACAGGGCTCCTATAAAAACAATCTGTAAAATGTAACCTAGTCACACTGCACTCCTGTTTTCAGAGCACTGAGGGCAACTCGGATCTAACTCTGCCTTTGTGTGTGTGTGTGTGTGTGTGTGTGTGTGTGTGTGTGTGTGTGTGTGTGTGTGTGTGTGTGTGTGTGTGTGTGTGTGTGTGTGTGTGTGTGTGTGATGCAGTCGAACACCACTGGCCTCGTTCCACGAAGGGAAACACAACATCGCCCACATGGACATGGACCCATCCAGAGGCCTGATGGTCACGTGTGGAAGCGACCGGATTGTTAAGGTCAACAACAGCTCTTTGATACCAGATAACTGTTACATGTGTCCAACACTGAAGCCTTTACGTGACACTCAAACCAAAACCACTTGAATCAATATCATTGCTCTCACACTGCTGCTGCACATTTTTACTATTATCTGACATTTTACTGACCAGACAATGTGTTCATTAGTCAGCCTGTGCAACAATGATAACAGAGCTTCGTACCAGGCCTCCTCCGTCACTCTTATTGGCTGTTTTGTCTCCACAGATCTGGGATATGACGCAGGTGGTTGGCTGTAGCTTAGCAACAGGCTTCTCTCCACGCTGATTGGCCCAGCCCACTACATGCTTCCCCCCGCGCTGCGGACACTTCCAGTTTCATTGAAACCCCCCTCTGTAAACCACATCTCCATGTCGCACCTGGGATCTTCAACTACATCCTGGCCAGCTTTGGGTGAATGTTCCAGTTTTTGCGTGTGTGTGTGTGTGTGTGCGTGCGTGCGTGCGTGCGTGCGTGCGTGTTCTGGCCCTCCACATTCCTTTTGCTTCTCGTGAAGAAATTTTTAATTTCACTGTCAGTATGTGACTGACTTTTGACTTTTTGTGCTGATCTGAAACAGAACCCTGAGCACAACGGTGCGTGTGCCTGTTACGGGAGAGACAGAATTGATATTAGTGTTTACATTCAATATCTTTTGACAAAGGTCATTTTTTATTACCTTGCACTGTAAAATCGCCGGCCAGCCCTTCCTGTAAAAACACACTACCTTCTCTTCCTATTTGTTATGGCCCACTAACTGCATATTACTCCGTTTAACATGTACAAAACCCCCTAATCATCTGTATATAGCTCTACAACATGTGTACAGTAGATAGTTTGCTTGAAATGACTCTCACTGTTCAAGGTGATCGGCTTTTTCTGTCTCTTTTTTCCTCTATTGTTTCTTTCACTAGCTGGCCTTAAATCTCTCTCAGGAGGTTTTACATCAGTAGGTTGTCACTGGGCGGGGGGGCTCTTCATGTTAGTCGTCACTGTTGTGTAATTGTGAGATGAATCAGGCGTGATGAGAGACTGGCGTCTTTCTCGATAGACGACGGAAATCTCCTGATAAACTTAACAGATGCTGCGGCAGGAAGTTGATACAATCAGCTTGCATGGCAGCACCGATCCAGCCTCCACCTTATAATCTCAGGTGAGCCAGGGGGAGACAATTTGAATATGTTGCCATACACGAGCTTTGCACAATTGGGTCCAGACTTTCGCTGCGGTTTTCCTTTCACACGTGAACAATGCAGCAGGAGATTCTCCACCCAGACGAGTTCACGACACAGAACTCTCCGGAGCGTTCAGGTCGGAGGTGGTGCAACAGGCAGAGTCAGGATGTAAATGATCCGCTGTCGAGATCTTGTTTGAATCCTGTGGAGGATTTCTTGCTATGTTTCCAGTTTAGTTCAGTTTTTATTTTGGGGGCTGGCAGGAGAAACTTAGTCTTCGTTCTCACAAACAGCCCCTCTGGATAATGTCCGTACATTGAAGACGTCCTGTCGCAGCCATCCAGGGGTGTATCAGTGGGATTGCCATTCGAGGGTTGATTGGAGCGTGACAATTTCAGCTTTGTGTTTTTAAGTCTTCAACTTTATTTAGAGGTAATTAAAAAAACATATAGCACAGCATTACCCTCTTGGAAAACTAATGTAGGTAGATACCAAACAAAGCACTTATGGTTTCAATCCTCGAATGCCTCGTGAGAATTATTTTTCATCTGTAATTTGAAAAATATTAATAAAGTTTCTTTGGTGTAACATTGAATTTCCTTCCACCATGAAGACACATAGGTACTGGGCAGTTGCTCGTAATGAAAAGCAGCAATACATGCTGGCATCTGAATGGACTCCCTCTATTATAAATGACACATACAAAGTCTAGAGGTTTGACACTCAGTGCTTCTGGTTGTGTCCTTTGCATTTCACCTCTGCCTGTTCTGAGCTCCCCTCCACACACACACACACACACACAGACACACACGTCTGTTTTCAAGGATTTCTCGTAACTCTATCCCCACAGCACTGAATTGCACAACTTTGTGGTCTTTTGTCTTTGGATCAAACAGAACCTTTTTTGTTCAATGTAGCGTCCGTGTAAATAGCGGCTAATATCTTCTAATGTCAGACTGATGCTTGCCTTATTGTTAGTGAGGAAAAAAAGAGCATTATAATATTGGAATGCCTGATTTCAAAACTGTAGTCACATTCCAGTTTTTTTGATCATGTAGTGTATATTTATATTTGTAGTAAAGTATTTATCTATTATCACTGTAAGTGGTTGTTTTACTTTTCTTTGTGCCAGTCCAATAGTCTTTATTTCCTTGTAGTTACAAACCAGAAAATGTTGAACGCTCATGAACACTCAGTGAACTGAGATTGACTGGTTGATCATCATCATCATCTTGTAGCAAATTTTCCAAGAAAAACTCTTAAGGATGTGACGTATGTGCTCGATCCCAAGTGCCTTGTCTCAGCACCTCTGTTCTGCTACTGAGCAAACAGTTCTGCAACACGAGCTAACTTTAGTTTACAAGTGGAGTGTGGCCCACTTGTGTCAGCAAACAGCCAGCAAAACACATGCTCCACATAAGAAGAATAAACAATATGCACAACAGTTTTCTCTAGTGAAACTTCTCTGGCCAAGAAAGACATTGACATAGAAAATAATAGAATAAATTAAAAACTAAAAAGTCGGTTTAAATCATAAAACGTATAATTCTCTTTGGGTTAATCACCAGTGGTGACATATTTAACATTACACAAACTTATTTAAGCCATAAAAGTATCAAGTGATGGAGCTTTAAAGTCTTTACATGTTCTTAAGACTCATCTGAACTTTTAGAAATAGGCAAACTGGTCTCATCCCACCTCTAAGTGTGAGTAAAAACTCATTCATGCAAAACATCATCAGGGATCTGCAGGTTATTGGACTTATTCTGATATGTTTATTTGATTGTGTTCCTTTTATGACACAGAAACATTAGTAATGTTTGTTTATTGAAGCAGACTTTTACAAGACAACCTCACACCAGTGAGTTAAAGGCCTTTTTAAAGGTGCTGGGCAGATAAATACATTATTGCACATGTCAAGTGATGCTGCTGCCGTGTGGTGTGGGTAAGGCACATCGCTCATGGAGAGAACACTTCATCTCCAGCCTGAGCTCAACCTGCACAGTACAGACGCTGCACTATAGCAAATGCATGAGTTACTTACATAGCTGTTCAGTGTACATGATGCATGTTAATGATGCAGACAGTAACATCAGACTGAGCACATGACAGGTATCATGAGTTTATAATGGAGTGACTTAGGTCACATCAGATTCCCATCTGATTGACAAGGTTCATTAAGTCACAACAACAGACTGGATGGTTGTGTGTGTGTGTGTGTGTGTGTGTGTGTGTGTGTGTGTGTGTGTGTGTGTGTTTGTGTTTGTTCCTCATCAACCTCATAAAACGCACTGAAAGCATCCTCACTATCAACCACTCTGAAAAGTTTAAGGTTTTCATCCCTATAAGGTCGAGCTCACAGTAAGAAAAACACATTTTTCATATAAATAGTTAAAAAGCTTGTTACAGGTGAGTTTAGTCCGTCTGGTTTTCCATTTGTCTCTTTCTATGACAGAGACTGAAACTGTTTCAAACAGACGCAGATCCTCTCTGGAGCCCGGCCTGGCTCAGTGTTAACTGATGACGTTAGTGCTGGTCCTGGACATGATGACGAGTGTCCCGGTGTCTCAGTGAGGCTGGAATGACTTGGCCAATTCCTCCAGCAGGGACATTAACTTCAGCTCTTCCTGGGGGGAGCTGTGGGACCAGGCCAGGGGCAGGTGGGTGGACACCATCTTCCGGTCTGAACACAAACAACACATAGATTTTAACATCAAGGTCTGTTCGTTGGCTCAAATGTATGTTTTAATCCCTAGTGTGCCTCTAATGTTACGGGACATTGACTCGTTCGGGGCGTCACGGAGCAGACGCGTCGTATCAGAGGGTCAACCTTGATGTGGTGTGTGTTTAAGAGGCAGTAAAGGTCATGTGACACATCAAATTAAGTGCAAACACAGGATTCATTTTCAACCATCATCACTAATGGCAACAGACTGAGCCAGGCATCTCTCCTGAAGCTGAGACACAACACACACTGCAGGGTTTCTGCAGGGTTCACCAATTTAAATGATGATTTTGGAATGTATGCTAAATTATGACTATTGTTTGATGAAATATTTTATTTCTGTTTCTTTTTCTCGCATTTATCTATTTGAAAAAAATCTACACGGATGGTCGAGGATCTTGTTAACACTGACGTAGAGTCTGTTTGAAACATCATCTCTGCATGAGATTCATATTTGAGAAGGTTAACACCCTCTAATCAAAGGCGGGAATATCTTAGTGGCATTTTCATGGCATTTTTTGAATTTCCAGGGAGAGACACTTCATCAGAACTGTGAGGGGAAGTTTACCTAAGTTTACACAGTTTATAACTATAGTCTCTATTGAAACGATCAAATTAATATGACCTGAGTTGGAAGCAGAAAATAAATTAATGAAGAATGGTTAATTCACATTCCACCATTCACAACTACTTGTTCATTAACTGTTAATGAAGAGGTGTCACAGCCAACAAGCAGATAAAGAAACATTTTCTGATAATCATTTCTGCCGATGACACGGAAGAGAACATTCAATTTAAGATTCTGTTCTTTTCTAAAGCAAGTAATTAAGCGAACTGCAGCTCTTGTTGTACATCATCAGTATTTCTTGAGGTATGTCAGTCAAACACTTTCAGAAGCAGCGGAGGTTGATCAACTCGCTTAGATTTTTTATAAATGAGGACATCAGACATAACTGCCTCATAGTAAATCACATTAACAGATGAACTCAGTATGTTTATGTCTCTCTTGAAGTGTTTTTCTCTACTGGGCTCCAGCCTCAAGTCCACTGGGGTCATTGTGTGTGTGTGTGTGTGTGTGTGTGAGCGCACTTATAGAGGCACTATACTCTCTGGCAGTATCTGGCACCAAGAGCAGTCCACTCCAGCTGCAATGGACATGGGCCAACCCCCCCCCCACACACACACCATGCCCTCCATCCAACCCACAACTGACAAACACATAATTCAGCCAGCAGTCCTCCATCTTGACCTTTCTCCTCATTCTTAAAGTTTTTTTTTTTTTGAAGTCTTGGGTGATTCAAATTTTACCAAGCTTGTTTAAGTTAGTTCACATTTTGCATCGTACCCTGATAGAAGCGCCCACTAGGGTTTTTGGCTGTGGCCTCGGAGACAGCCAGCCACACCGCGGTGTCAGCCCCCTGCTCAGGGGTTCGCAGACTCTCCTTCATGGAGCTATGGAAGTCTGGCATGGCATTGGCCACCGCTGGGGCAGAGAGACAGACGTTAAGTGTTAGAGCACAATAAGGATTCAGTTTTGTTTTGGTGGTAGCAGCTACTTCAAAGTATGTGTGAGTGGACGGTACCTGGAGTGTCCACCCAGCCTGGATGCATGACGGAGAAGTGGATGTTAGTGTGAGTCTTTGCCAGCTGCTCTGTCATCACCACCTGCTGCCTCTGGAACACACACACACACACACACACACACACACACACACACACACACATTTCAAGTAGGTGAAGCACACACATCTCTTTGACGTGTTAGTTAAACCAAACATCTTCTATCTTGAATTTGATCCAAATGTAAAAACACCGTTATAATTTCTAATGAGTCGTTTAGTCGTTTATCTCAAGGGGAAACAAGATACTCATCTGATTATGATCTCTAAGAAGAATAAAGGACTCAGCTGCAATAACTACTGCAAATATCTACCCTGCGGTCTATGTTTTCCTCTCTACGTGAAATTAAACCGTCTGTTTCCTCAGGACTGACAGTCTTTGCAGTGCGTTAACACACTGATCTGCAGGTTCAGGCTCACTTCTTACTTTGTGCTGGGCGTAGACCATGGTGCCATCGTAGCGGCCCCTGTCCGACTGCAGGTTTCCTGTCCTGAGCTTCTGCACCAACATCCCCCCTGAAGACACGGTGATCTGAACGTGAAGGAAACAGGTCATGTTGTAAAATATACTGAGGTACTTTCATCTTGTCCAAGGAGGTTACGTTTTCACCTCTGTCCATTTGAAATGATTTTTTTAAGCGAAATAAAATATTTTAAAAAATAGTATAAAAGAGATGAAAGGTTAAAGTAGGTAAAAGAAATACAATGTGATATAATATATATAATAAGATTAATCTGAATAAAAATTCAAAAAGTTAAAAATAACTATTAAATTCACTTTACTTCACAGAGAAACACTTTCCTCCACTTCATTAATCTGACACTTGGAGTTGCTCATTTATTTGCAGATTCAATTAAAAACCTCTGATCAGCTAATACAGTTGTACATTTTTATCAAAGACATTATTGCTTCCATATTATGCAGCAGCAATAATCAAGTATTTTTTTATGGTATTAAAATATGCATTATGAGTAAAACCACAGTGATCATTATAACACTCATCCAGGCCATCTCTTGTTTTCACTGCTATCGTTGGGTGAGAGCTAGCTTAGCAATCATAGCACTCATCATCTGTTTTGAAGCTTTTATACGCCCTGTAAGCAAACTGTGTGTCGATCAGACAAACATAGAAGCTTGTGTGTCTCAGACTCACCACTCTGGGATCTGCACTCTTCTCCAGCAGAGGAATGAGACTCTTGGTGAGGATGTAAACACCTAACGGACAAACGAGAAGGAGAGAAAGAGCACTTTTCATTTCCATCCCTTCTTATTATTTTCCTCACACCTCAAAAGCTGACCTTCCACTTACCAAGGACGTTGGTGGCGAAGCTCTTCTCAAGCCCCTCGGCATTCACTTCCCTCTCGCTCATGATGGCTCCTGCATTATTGATCTGCAACACCAAACAGTATTTGTTCTTACTTATACTAATGGATACGTGGAAGTAATAATGTGTTTACACGATAATGTTGTCAAATATATAACTGATGTCACCCACCAGTACATTTAGGGCCTTGTACTTCCTCTTAAATGCCTCAGCAAACTCCCAGACTCTCTTGGTCTCAGACAGGTCCAGGATGTGGACATAGACCTCCTGTGAAGACAGCAGCCATTAACAACAGTGAATAATGTCTCGTCTGGGGACGCAGAGTCAAACTGAAGGTTGTTCGTCTTTTTTAAAAAAAGAATTCTGTTGAGAAGTGACTCATACTGTACTTTATTTCCTGTCTCCTTTACAATGTCAGCCCTCGCCTCCTCTGCCTTGTCCTTGTTCCTGCAGACCATGTGGATGGTTCCGCCTGCGACAGAGACAGAATAAACATCACTCTCATATAATGTGTTGTACCAGGACACACCAGCCCGGCACGTCTTTTCACTTACGTGTGATGAATCCAATCTTTTATGATCAGTGTATGAGCAGCTCTGTTCTATAAATATTTATAAACCCTGTTACGTTATAAAGAGTTGACAGAATATAAAGAATCCTCAGATTTATTTGTTTCTTCTCACATTAAATGAACTTTAAAAAAATCATTAGGTTTATCAAAGAAAATAATATTTAAACAAACTAAATAAATGAATAAATAGATAAATAAATATCTTCAGGTAATTTCCTTAGGTTATTATGGAGCGGTTGATATTCTTCCAGTGAATCTTCAGTGAATTTCTATTTTAATAAAATGTTCTCTTTCTTTTCCATTGAACTTTATTGTTTGTATAATCAAGGTCATTGACTCTGCCACATAGATGAGCAAAACTGAATAAAAGACTATTCACAGAAATAAAATAACTTGTACGTGTATAGCTAATACACATACAAGTTATTTTAACTCCTTTTATTACAGTAACACTAGAAAGATTCAAATTTGTTGAATGATTTGTTGCTTGCTTGGATTGCTTTTTTCTGGGGAACGACAGTAGGAGTGGTACCTCTCTTGGCGATGGCCATGGCGGTGGCTTTCCCAATGCCACTGTTGGCTCCTGTTATCATGAAGGAGCGTCCAGCCATGGCCACCTCCAGGTCCTTCTCCACAAACTGCTTGGAGGCGGACAGGAAGGCGCTCCTGCAAGACAGCATTACCATTCAGCCGCGGTACAGGTATTACCTCAATCTGTGTAGGCAGTCACATCACGCAGGCTTGTTGTCGTTATGGGGACAAAGAGCAGGTAACTTCAAAATCACCACAAAGACTCAAGGTTAAAGGTCATCTGAGGTGTGTGTGTGTGTGTGTGTGTGTGTGTGTGTGTGTGTGTGTGTGTGTGTGTGTGTGTGTGTGTGTGTGTGTGTGTGTGTGTGTGTGCGCAGGTTAATGTTTGGGGTCGGCCTGCTGACTGTATTTTACTGTACAGATACAATGAAGGAGAGAGGGTGCCTGGCATCGTTTTTGATGTGTGTGTGTGTAAGTGTGTGAGTGTGTGTGTGTGTGTATACGTGGCACCAAGGACCTCAATTCACCCCATTGTCCTGGATGCCATTGTTGAGGGCGGCAGAGGGGAGGGGTACAGGGGACAGGGAGAGGGGTAATACTGAGGCTAAATGCTCGCTCTGTTCACTGGTGTCATGCAGAGAGCTATTAGTGCAGGGTCAGAGCGGGTTGCCGGGCAGCTCTCTGCGAGAAAAGATAACACAGAACAAAGGGGAGAAGGGAAACAATCACAAAAGCACCTCTTCAGACAATTTGGCTGGTGTTTACTGATGAGGCAAGAAACCTCAGGGCTGCAACACGTCAGATTTGACCGACAGAGCTTCTAGAGCTTTGCTGTGGTTCAACAACGATCTATCACGGCTCCTGCTGAGTCATAACCAGCTCTGCACGTTTCATAAATCCACGATATTGGCAGTGGCCGTTCAAAACTTCTAAAATCAGCTGCTGCAGCGGGTCGTCCACTAATGAAACCTTTGGGCAAGATACTGAACCCTAACTCGCCCCTGACGGCTGCACCAACAGTGTGAATGAATGAAATGTGTGTGAGTGGGTGACTGGGACCTGTTGAGCTGTGACTGACACTGTTTTCATTTATCAAATTCATTTGTTTTATGTTGGCCGTCTTGTTTTATTATTTATTGCTCCTGCTCAGTTAATCCGTTCACATATTTCCTCCAGGAGAACTTTTGTTTGACGTCTTGAAATGTAAAGGCCTGAGAGTAGACGAGCTTGGTTCCCCTGGTTCTCTCTATCACAGACAATGAGACGTTAGATTCCATGATGGGCCGGTCCAGATGTCCAAACACATCTGGTCTTAGACATTTTTTCACTCCAGGTAACTAGAAGCTCAGTGTGTGGACATTATAACTGAAACATAAGACATGTAAAAATTGACCTAAAGACGAAACAAGTAGAGAAATCTATTTTCTTTTCTATTTTCTTTTCTATTCCATGTTCAAGTTAAAAATCAAGCCCTAATTCACTTGTCTTGTGAACCAGTTTTAAACTTTTCAAATCTTATAATAAAGATACAAGTACCACATTAGATAACTCTGTGTTACTTCTGATATTTTCTCTCTCTCTCGATAGAATCAGAAATACAACGAGGTTTTCAATAAAACCCCAAGATACAGAAGGGCAGAAAATGAGACTCTGCAGTGATAAAGTCTTCTTACCTGGTGAACTCAGTCATTCCCTTCAGGAACCAGGCGGAGTTGCGGTACAGAGACATGGTGTCGCTCACTGAGCTCAGCTGTCTGCTCTGCTTTTAGCCTGAACACTGACCACGTGGAGCTCGGCTCTGTGAACACACACATCAGTGCACCCACCAACCCAGCAGCCAGCGGAGGGGAGGATGCATTCATCAGTTCACCCATTTCACACACACACACACACACACACACACACACACACACACACACACACACACACACACACACACACACACACACACACACACACACAAACACACAATAATGTATCCTGTTTATAGAATTTACTGTAGACTCAGTCTGGATAGGACATGTTATTTTATATACAGTTTATTCTATATATATTATATACAGTTTATCAGCTGATGATTATCTACCTCTCCTCTCCGAGGCCTCATGTTAAAATATATTCAACAGGAAACATGTCTCACATATGATATATAATTAAACATACAGGCTAACTGACAGAAACATAATAAAACAAGCTCCATGTAAATAATACACCGAGCAACACCTCCTACACAAATCAGCTTTTCTATTAAAGTTAAACTTATGTTGGTTTACCAGAACTTTGAGCGAGCTACAATTAGCATGTTTACTCTTAATTAGCACATTTTTATTGAGTACCTCAAAATGTTCAACTTACCTCATATGTTTCATTCAGTGTTAACTCATCTCCAAGCCTAAGTGTTATTTAGCATCTCAAGTCAATCTCATAAGTGTATTTAGCTTCTGAAAAAGTTTACTTTATTTTATTTGGCACCTGAACTCTATCTCATCATTTTTATGGAACACCTCAAAATATTGTATTTGTCTAATCATTCTTCCTGAAACCTGCAAAACCTGCAAGAAACAAAATGTGTGTAACTTTTCTTATGACAAAAGAGAGTAAAGCAACTTGTGCAGACGTGATGCACAACCTCGTGCCTGCAGCACAGACTCACCTGTGTGTGTGTGTGTGTGTGTGTGTGTGCGTGCCTGTGTATGTGTGTACGTGATTGTGCGTGTATCAGTGTATGTGTGTGTGTGTGTGTGTGTCTGTTTGTATTTGCCTTTGTGTGTCTCTGTGTGTGTATGTATGTGTGTGTGTGTGTGTGCGTGCGTGTGTGCGTGTGTTTGTGTGTGAGTGTGCCTGTGTATGTGTGTGTGTGTGTGTGTGTGTGTGTGTGTGTGTGTGTGTGTGTGTGTCTGTTTGTATTTGTCTTTGTCTTTGTGTGTCTCTGTGTGTGTATGTGTGTGTGTGTGTGTGCGTGCGTGCGTGTGTGTGTGTGTGTGTGTGTGTGTGTGTGTGTAGCCCGGGCAGCCAATCAGCAGCGGGAGCGCAGAAAGGGCGCGGCACTGAGTGGAGAAGGTGTGCGCGCGCTCCGCAGCAACAATGTCTCCTCTTCTTCAAACCCTCGAGGGAAAGTGTGAGTGAGGATCAGGAACCTGAGGAGCTGAGTGTGGGAGACTTCTACTGACTGTGACAACATGGTGAGTGCTGCTGCTCCAACTGGGTCCATGCACAGGTTTTATATAAATAATACAGTGGCTATGGTTTCTCTGGTCACCAGTTTATAAAAACTATTATTTAACTTTTTTATTCTACAGCTGCAAATCCGTTTGGAGGAAGCACTTCCTCGATCAAAGGTCATGAAATTTAAACTGCAGTGGAGTGTTTTAACATCCTGATCGACCCTGGTGCCTTTGAACACATGGAATTGATACATAATGAATAATTTTTCTGAATGTTTTAAATGTTTTATCGGAGAAAGATAGTGTCGGGGTGAAAAGCTTTAGAAAGACGGACACAACAACAACAATGTTCGAAAGGGAAATGAACGTCCATCTTTGATTGAATGATCCAGATTCACATTAGTTGTTCACCTGCTGTCTCTCCTGCACGTCCTGGTTTATCTTGGTTCAGACACTATCAGCTTGCGGCTGCACCTCAGTGCAAAGGGCTCTTAATTGCACTTGCACAATAGAAGCATTGAACTATAACACATCTTTATCTCTGAAAACGATGTTAATGTTTCCCTGGTGAGTTTCATTCTCCTTCTCTGTTGTGAATGCTGATCAGTGCAACCCGGACTCTTGAGTGGTTTTGATTTCTGCTGCAGCTCTGGAGCTAATATCACAATCGCCCATATGCATCTGTGTGATGACTTCACTAAACATTGTGTTTGTATTCCCCCTGTGGTCATACTGAATGTATTTAACCCTCACAACACAACACAACACCTGTTGTGGTTGTTTTACATTTTCTGCAGTCATCCTTAATATTGCAGAAGAAAAATGTCCCTAGTCACTGAACGTTTCTCTTCCCCCTTCCTCTCCAGATGCGCTTCCTGTTGCTGTTCAGCCGGCAGGGGAAGTTGCGGCTGCAGAAATGGTTCACGCCGTTGACGGACCGAGAGAAGAAGAAAATGATCCGAGACATGCTGATGTTAGTCTTGGCCCGCCCACCACGTTCCTGCAACTTCCTCCAGTGGAGGGACCTCAAGATTGTTTACAAGAGGTGCCCAGAGACACAGTTGTGTTTGTTTTTTTATATATGTGTTATTAAAATGTCTTGTCATCGGCAGGTCTTTCGTAGCAGACACAGTCTGGCTGAGTGTCTGTACACACAGAATACAGACACACCCATTCTCAACAATGGTAAACAAGACCTAGAAAGAGCAAAGGTCAAGTTTAGCACACAGAGCACGGCCGAGATTACTGACAAGACCACGTTAGTGATGGTGCAACAGACTCCTTTAACTCTTATATGATCCAGAGCCGTAACCAACGTCCCTCAGTGGAGTGCCCCCCCACCCCCACCTCCTGAAATCAATCAGTCAACCAGATTTCTCACAAAACAAACTTCAAGAAATGGGGATTCAACATCATTACACTCAGGATAGAGAGTAAGATCATTAATATATAGAAAAACCTCCACCATAAATATAGCGATGTGGAACCTTTTCTCACTGAGTTAAAGAAAAATAATTCTGTCTCTGATTCGATCCATACCAACATTTTATTTATTTTTGGCTTGTTTTTCTGCAGAACCCTTCACAATTGAATTAATGTCTTTTTTTCTTTTCTGTCCAATGATGTCATGTAATGTTGAAATGTTTTTAGATTTTTTTGTCGATCTTGTTGCTGTAAACATGTGACCTTGATCCTCTTAAACTGAACAGGTACGCCAGCTTGTATTTCTGTGTCGGACTGGAGGAGCAGGATAACGAGCTGCTGGCCCTGGAGGTGCTGCACCGATACGTAGAGCTGTTGGATAGATACTTCGGAAATGTAAGTGGATCTGCATTTCTTGATCCTGATCATTATCAATATATTTATTATGTAATCACATGAGTGTTTTCAATTATGTACAACACAGTACAATTATTGTAATTTATGTATTTGTATGTAACGTCAGGTGACAACAGAGGTCATGTTGTGTTCTCCAGAGTCAAACAGCCATGCAGTTGTAACAAAGATATTAACATACTCTAAATATAAGCTCATCAGTTTGTATTAAAACCTACAGTCATACACAATACAAACACTCTGAACTACAGGGACTTGTTATATGTGGACTGTATATGTGTGTACAGTCCTCAGGCTACACATCCACTGTCCTACCTACCAGTCAGACTCCCCCTGGTGTTCAGATAATGCATCTGCTTCAAAACCACTTGGGGGTCCAGTCTGTTAGTTTTCATTTGCAGAAAAAGTGGATTACTACCACTCCTCCTTCATCAAAACCACTTACTGCCACTGTTATTTAGTGTTGGTTCTCACTGTCTCACTTTTTCTATGAGACACTGGTTCTGCATAACTCTGTACTTAATAATGTAATCTTAGAGCAACAATAATTCCCTTCAGGATGAATAAAGTCTAATCTCGTCTGTCTGTCAGGTGTGTGAGCTGGACATCATTTTCAACTTTGAGAAGGCGTACTTCATCCTGGACGAATTCCTGATGGGAGGAGAAGTCTTAGAAACGTCCAGATTAGCTGTGGGTGCATCGCTAGAGGAGGCCGACACATTCCAGGAGGTACGTTCTGAGCTGTTGGACAAACTGTAGGTGTAGGTTTTGCGATTACTCATATGAAATGTTTCACTTCTCTCATCATAGACGATTGACGAATACATGAGCAAGCCTGCCTACTGAGCCGAGACCATGAGGGTGTCGGGACTTTGAGCGAAAGGTTTATTACTCTGGGATACTTTGACTGAATGATTACTAAAGACTAATTTTGCATCATGCTGTGGTTGAACAATAACCACAAACCTACTTTTACTTTCGTTTTCAAGAATTGTAATTGTTTGTCTAAAAGTGCCTTCTAGTCTTCAGATTCGTTACTCTCAGGTTTTATGAGGAGATGTTTTTTTTATATTTATTAACTATCTAAATATGTTCTTGCAACCACAGCGACACATGGCAGGCAAAACACGTTTATTATTTAATGAAGAAACACCACAAAGTAAGGAAAAAATAAAGTCAATGCTTTATTAACCTCAGATTTGTCACATATGACCACATTTGAAAAAGAATTACCAAAAAAATAAAAATAAACACAAGTGAATCTAAGGGATGCAACACTGATTGTGTTTGTGTGTGTACGTGTAAATGTGTGTGAGTGTGTGTGAGTGTGTGTGTGTGTGCATTGAAATGTGAGGCTGGTGAGTCACATGTACTGAATGTTAAGCAAAAAAACCAAAACATCAAATGTATAACAATGAATGTCTCATATTTCTGCTAATAAATAACTTTTGTAAACCTACATAATAACTGAATTTGACGGCATCTTTATGTTTTGATTCTCTCCCTGTACATACATACTTACAAACATATATATATTTACAGCTTTATTTATATCCTTGGACACTTTTCCCATCTTTATCACTTTCTTCAATTTCTGGGTTCAGGTAGCTCAGCAGTTTCATCACGGCCTCATTTTCAAAGTCTTGCATTTGCGTGCCCCCTCCCCCCTCGGTGTCCTCAGCTTGTCTCTTTTCATTCTGGCTTTTATCTGAGTCCATGCGATCAAAATAGTCTTGTATGGCCTGTTCAAAAGAGCCTGTCACGCTCTGTCCGGCCTCGTCCCGCTTTTGGCTCGCCTTGCTGCTGTACGCTGAGCTCAGATACTTTGCAGGCATCTGAGCTGCCAAATACGCTGCCAGCTCATCCTCTGCCATGGTGTTGTCGTAGTCGTTCTTTAATGTGCTGGGAAAGCGCCGCTGCGTGGGAGTGGATTCCCCCGAACTACGCGCAGGCTGAGTGTGAAGTCGTGACAGCGAGCTCTTGTACTGCTTCTGCGTTCTGACAGGAGCTCGGTCGTCTGTGGCCCCTAACCCCAGGATTTTGAGGATTTCCTCTGTCCTCAGCTCCTCTGGGGATTTGTGAGTGTCGGGCAGGCGTCTGCTGTAGAATGTGGCCTCAGGAATCTTGTGTATCTTCTTGCTGGATATCTGAGAGAGCAGGTTTTGTGCTCTGTTTAATTTGTTCATCTTTTGAGACTTGATTTGATTCATCATTTCACCGGTTTTGAGCATGTCCATCAGGTCTTCAGGTGGGATCTGGTATTTTTGGGAGATCTGAATAAACTCGTAGATGGTTCGTGGGAACGTGTCTTCTCTGTACTGTGCCTGGACTGCTCTCCTCTCAGCCCTCTGCTTCTCCTCCTCTTCCTCTATCTCTCGCTTCTGCTCTTCTTCCTCTGTTTTCTCCAGCACTTTCAGGAGGTAATAGTCCACTAGGTTGGCAACATCGTCTGGATCGTTTGACCTCTTGACTGGGTAACCTTCATCATCCTCCTCTTCATCATCACCCTCATCCACTTCTTCGTCATTGTCGTCAACATAATCAAGCCCTCGGTCAATATCATGTTTGTCGTCCCCCTCCTCTTCCTCTTCCTCCTCCCGTCCTTGCAGTGGACCCCAGTCAAGTGCGAGATCCCCTCCTACGTCATCGTAAGCCACATTCCTCACCTGAAATGCATCATCATCCTCTTCCTCCTCCTCCTCATTCTCCATGTCATCTTCCTCCCCTTGGCGCTTTTGCACGGTCTTCGCATTATTCATCTTTTCCAGTTCGTCGAACACAGACTGTAGCGTCGCCAGATTCTGAGGTGTGTACTTCTCCTCCACGTTCTCATTGGTGCGTTTGAAGTGGCTCTCGTGCTCTATATCTGGGCGCTCATCCTCCTCTTCCTCACCCCCCTCCTCATCCTCGAACATTAGCGGCAACTTCTTGTGGAGCGGGATGCCCTGTTGCTTCTGCTGCACCCTGGGATACACGCTGTCCTTTATGCCTTCTCCTTCGGCACTCGGGTGCTTGGATGCCTTTTCTGTCTGCTGGAGTGTGCTGAGCACGGCCTGGAGCAGCTCTTCACTCTTGTCCTCCCTTCCTTCCTCTTCTTCCTCATCCTCATCTTTAGTCTGCGTAGGGTTAGAAGCCAGTCTCAGCATTGCAC